>NC_051177.1:10136204-10436204 GCF_013339695.2 Rhipicephalus sanguineus
ATGTATGTATGTATGTATGTATGTATGTATGTATGTATGTATGTATGTATGTATGTACAGTCAAACCCCACTACAACGAACGCCATTTCAGCGAAATTTCCGGTACAACGAAAAATTCTCGGTTTCCCGTCAGCAGTCCATAGGAGTCAGTGCATAAATATGCTCGCCACAACGAACACTTTTTTTTTGCTGCCATTCTTCAACGAAATTTGACGATGCAATTCTGGGCTCAAAATTTAATTTGCCGTACAATAAACACAATCTCGAACATTTTGGTGCATTTTAGAACATAAAAATACGTCTACAAAGTCTGAATCGCGTGTTGGTGCCACCAGAAACCGCCGCTCTTGACTGAGTATGGGGGCCGCCATTGCTTGATAGCGACGGCGATCAGACTGCCCTGCTTTTGCAACAGGCTTGAGTTGCTTCTTAGTCACAGAGAATCCAAAGCCAAAGCTCAGTTGTCCACGCTGGGGTGCAATTGCGAAACGATTCCTTTTCCGATGCCTTTCCAATGCTTTTCGTGCTTTTCGCGCTTCGCCAGTGGTCAGAGCTACGGTACATCTGCGTTATCAACGTGAGCAGCCCTGGGGTGCAGTCGCGGAACGATGCCTTTTCCAGTGCCAATGCATTTCGTGCTTTTCACGCTTGGCCAATGTGACCGGTGGTCACACTGGCCAATTCATCTGCGTTATCAGTGGGATCAGCCAGCCCCGAGCGGTGGATGATAAGAATAGCATAGAATAAGGCGTAGGTCATCGCTTCACAGTAGCATGCCTGCATCTCGGCGTTGTCGGATACCTTGTTGTCACCGAATAGCTAGTGTTAGCGTATTAGTGCAACTGTGCAGTTTGTGTTGCGCGCCCGTGCCTCTGTTTGGTTCGTTTGCGGAACCCATTGTTTCAGCGTGCTTTTCAACCTGGCATCGCTATGCATATATGAGAATTGCGTCATGATGCTGCTGGGGAAACAAAGGAAGCAGCCGACACTTTTTGAATTTTGGAAATAAATGTTTCTCTGTTCTAGCTCAGGTCAGATATATTTTTTTCGATTTCACTACAACGAAATGTTCGCTTCAACAAAATTTTTTCCGAGCACCGTCAATTTCGTTATAGAGTGGTTTGACTGTATGTGTGTATGTATATATCTATGTATGTATGTATGTATGTATAGATGTACAGTCGAACACAGATATATCGAACTCGAACGGGATTGCGAATTAGTTCGATGTATGAAAAATTCAATATAAAAAAATACAGGCCCCGAGACCTTACCAGTGGCAGACGATCACCTACAATCGGCGCATTCAAGGATTGACAACTAATTCCGCGCACACGATGCAATAGAACGTTTTATTTGCGTGAAAAAAAAATCGCTTATCTTGGCCTGCTTCTTCGTCTTCGAAATGAAGTTGAAGACCCTGGCCTCGATGTTATCGAGGCTGTCCAGGTGCAACAGCCCGGTTCCCTCCATGTTGCCGCAACAACGGCGAATCAAGCCGAACGCTGCCACGACTTCAGCGGTGGAGTATGCGCGTGTAGCCGCCGCCTCGTCCGGACGATCTTCCTCGTCACTTGAGCTGTCGGCCTGGCATCCTGGGTCCATGCAACCACAACTACAATGTCCTCGTCAGCGAGGCTCACAACAGCCTGAACATTGCGGTCCGCTTCCACAAAATAGTTCGCAGACACTTCGGGTGGAACTGCAGCCGGGAAGAGGGACGACAACTCGCGAAATGCGTCATCTATGCGCTTGTCGTCGCCGCAAGTTCCGCTGTCACGAAGCCTGCCTTCTTGAAGCAGTTGGCCATTGTGTCCGTCTTCACGTCTCGCCAGGTGCCCATCACCATTTGAATGGCACCAAGCAGGTCAAAGCTATGAAGACAAAACTGTGCATAGGCAAAAATCAGATGTATGCATTAAGGGACAAGGAAGGCAATGTCACAACCAATATGGATAGAATAGTTGAGGTAGCGGAAGAGTTCTACAGAGATCTGTACAGCAGCCGAGACAGTCAGGATGATAACGTAAGAAGCAGTAATAGCCCAGAGGAATCTGACATCCCACCAGTATTGACAGGAGAAGTAAAGAAAGCCCTAAAGGGAATGCAAAGGGGCAAAGCTGCTGGTGAGGATCAGTAACATCAGACCTGTTGAAAGACGGTGGAGAGATTATTGTAGAAAAACTGGCCACCCTGTATACGAAGTGTCTCTCGACGGGGAGGATAACAGAATCTTGGAAGAATGCCAACGTCATCTTGATCCATAAGAAAGGGGATGTCAAGGACCTGAAAAATTACAGGCCCATCAGCTTACTGTCCATTGTCTACAAGCTACTTACAAAAGTAATTGCTAACAGAATTAATACGACATTAGAGTTCAATCAACCAAGGGACCAGGCAGAATTTCGTACAGGCTTCTCAACAATAGACCATATTCATACTATCAATCAGGTTATAGAGAAATGCCTGGAATACAACCAACCCCTGTACATAGCCTTCATAGATTACGAGAAGGCATTTGATTCGGTGGAGACATTAGCAGTCATGCAGGCACTGCGGAATCAGGGCATCGAGGAAGCCTATATAAACATAATGGAAGAAATCTACAGCGGATCCACAGCCACTATAGTCCTCCATAAAGAAAGCGACAGAATCCCAATAAAGAAGGGCGTATGACAGGGAGACACGATCTCTCCAATGCTATTCACCGCGTGTGTACAGGAGGTTTTCAGGGCCCTAGATAGGGAAGAATTAGGGATAAGAGTTAATGGAGAGTATCTCAGTAACCTGCGATTCGCTGATGACATTGCATTGATGAGTAACGCGGGAGATGAATTACAGCTCATGATTACTGAACTGGATACGGAAAGTAGAAGAGTAGGTCTGAAAATTAATATGCATAAAACTAAAGTACTGTGGAACAATCTTGGCAGAGAACAGCGCTTTGCGATAGGTGGCGAGACACTGCAAGTTGTAAAGGAGTACGTCTACTTAGGACAGGTAGTAACCACGGAGCCGAACCATGACAGTGAAATAACTAGAAGAATAAGGATGAGGTGGGGCTCATTCGGCAAGCATTATCAAATCATGAATGGTAGTCTACCACTAGTCCTCAAGAGGAAGGTATATAACAGCTGCATCTTACCGGTACTTACCTACGGAGCAGAAACCTGGAGGCTTACAAAGAGGGTTCCACTTAAATTGAGGACGACGCAGCAAGCAATGGAAAGGAAAATGATAGGTGTAACCTTAAGAGACAGGAAGAGAGCAGAATGGGTCAGGGAACAAATGGGGGTTAAGGATATCATAGTTGAAATCAAGAAGAAATGGATATGGGCTGGGCACGTAGCACGTCGGCAGGATAACTGGTGGTCATTAAGGGTAACTGACTGGATTCCAAGAGATGGCAAATGCGTGAGGGGGAGACAGAAAATTAGGTGGGTAGATGAGGTTAAGAAGTTTGTAGGTATAACATGGCAGCAGAAAGCACAGGACCGGGTTGATTGGCGGAACATGGGAGAGGCCTTTGCCCTGCAGTGGGCATAGACAGGCTGATGATGATGATGATTATGTTGATGATGATGATGATGAAGCAGGTCAACCTTCAGCTCAGTGCCCATGCGGAGGTTGACCGGCAGCCTATCAAGGAGTCACCTCCTGTAGCCCACCTTGAAGGACTTGATGACGCCCTGGTCGAGCGGTTGCAGTTTTGCTGTCGTGTTGGGCAGCAGAAACTTCAGCTCAATGTTTTTGAGCTCGCATGTGGTGTGGTGGGCCGAGCAGTTCCACAAGAAGGCAAGCACGACGCCCCGACTTGCCCAGCTCGATGTCCCATGCCTGCAGCCATTCTGTGAACAGCTGACGCGTCATCCACGCCTTCTTGTTCAAGGCGTAGTGAACGGGGAGCTGCTTAGAGTTCTTGAAACAGCGCGGTGACCTTGCTTTCCCTATCACAAAGGGCTGGAGCTTCCGAGACCCATCCATGTTGGCTGCCTGCAGAACGCTCACGCGGACTTTACTCATTTTGCCGCCGTGACATGTACTACCCCGGATGTCGAGAGCCTTGCTCGGTAGCATTTGCCAAAATAGACCGGTCTCGACGGCGTTGAAGATTTCCGCAGGTGAAAACTTCGTGGAGATTTCCTGCCACTCCTTCGTCATCCACTGCTGGATGTCCTGGCCGCTTACTGCTTCACTTTCTCCAGAGATGGTTTTGCCAACGATGTTGTAGTGTTGCTTAAATCAGTGAAGCCACCCGGTGTTGTCAGTGAATTCGTCTTCACCGAGTGCAGCGGCAAACCATTTGGCCTTAGCCATCAGCTTTGGGCCATCCACGGGAATGTTCTTCGTGTGCACTTCTAAGAACCAGGCATAGAATGCCTTTTCTACTTTCCACTGGGCAGGAACGCGCACACGACAGGCTCCCGACGTTCACTGCTCCGCCGCCTTTGCCTTGATATTTGCCTTATTCTTCAACAAGGTGCTCCGAGTGCTCCGTGGTATCCCGATGTCGTCCGCCACCATCGAACATTTTTGCCTGCCTCAACGCACTGTATGGCTTTCAACTTCGTCGCAAAGTCAAGGTTCTTGCACTTCTTGACGCTGGCCATTGCTACACAAGAAGTCGAAAATTCAAGCAGTCCGCAGCGCCTTTGCACAGCACCCACACAAAAGAGGAATGCAGTGGTATGCGAAAACTCATGGAAGCGGACTCCGCCAACAAAGCGCTCGCGATCAGTCGTGATGGTGGCGATAACTATCTGGGCTACCTGGTTACCTGCGAGGGCAGCAGCAATGTATGAAAGGCACGAGCTGTGGTTGGCTGAGAAATTACGAAAGGCATGGGCTGTGGTTGGCTGATCAAAGCTCACAAAACAGCAACAAAAAAGAAAGAAAGAAAAAGCGAAAGGAGGAGGCTGCCGGCTCCTTCATTCCTGCTCTCCGAGCCGACGCGGCGAAAGCATAAGAGAGAGAGAGGGAGAAAAAGAAGAAAAAAAAAAGCCGTTCCGCAAGTTTGAGAATGCGCCTAACAGGAGTACAGTCCGAGCCCCCTCTCGCCCTCACGTTTTTTGAGCGTTTCAGGTGTCGGTGAAGACGCGGTGCCAGCCTCAAAATTTTCTCAGTTGTGCTAATTGCAGCAAGAAACGGAGGCCGCGTTGGCCACCTGCAGTTTGGGCATCATCATCCAATCCAATCCATAGGTGCAGACCCAAACCCTAACAATTCTCCCACTTTGAAAGAAAAGAAAAAAGGGCAGTGGTTCTGAAATTTTCTGGTCTTTTTAATTTAAGCCACTTTCGCTGCTGAACACCGGTTTCTTGCGGAAAATCGTGCTAATATTTAGAAGAGGCTATTAGTGCTAGTTGTCATGGGACACAGCATGTCCTGTTCCTTATTTAGTTATGCATGCACTCGTTGTGTAATTACAAGTTCTAGTATGATCGCTGATGTCTAAAAAATACTGGCAATCATTCAGAGCTGTATATGACATTTCTGCGACCCTGAGAAACAATAAACAAAAACGTACGCTAGTTTTCTTTAATAGCCACCTTCACCCATTCCTGCTTTACAAATCTCCCGAATTTCGACGTCATCAGGTTGGTGGGTCCACATTAGCGTTTGCAGTGCCTATCAAATCATTTGATAGGCTCCACAATTCAATTGCTAATGTAAACTTCGTTGTTGTTTGCACTGTGGGGTGGCTCAACACACTGCTTTTATTGAAGTCAAGAGCTTGGCGGAAACCCGCCTAGCCGGGCAAAGACATGGACGAAGGAAACACAGTGCCAACCAAAAGTAAGAATATATTCTTAAAAGAGACGTTTCGGTTCCCACACAGGAGCCTTGTTCACAATCAAATGTGAACAAGGCTCCCGTGTGGGAACTGAAACGTCTTTTTTAAGAATATATTTTTACTTTTGGTCGGTGCTGTGTTTCCTTCGTCCATGCTTTTATTGAAATAGCAGTGCTCACTTGCACGGGTTAGCTGATGTTGAATTGTTTGTACATATTTTTGTTTTCTTTTGTAAAAGTAAGTCCTCTTTGTTATACTACTCCAAATTTGGGATTTCATGCTAGAAAATGGAGGTTTTCTTTTTTCGTAGCCTGCTCCAAATTTGGATTTTCAGGCTCCAAAAGCAACATTTTTCTGCTCTAAAAGTTGCTCCAAATCCTATTGCGGCTGTTGCACTTGTGCATTTGTGAAACGAGTGAGCTGCTAGCTAGAAGGACCAAAGTAAGGACTAGTTGAAGTAACAACTGTGACAGTTGTCCTGTGTATACTTGCGCATTTTTTTCAGGCGTCCTTTTTTGTGTTTGAGCAGCACGCTGCAAGTGTCGAGCTGTGACAGTTGTTAGTTCGCGCTCGTCTTGTGTGCGTTTTTTTGTGCATCCTTTGTGCTTGAGCAGCACGCTGCAAGTTTTGAGCTGCATGCCGTTCTTCCTGTGACATTGCAGTTTGTTGCTGTCACACTCATTACTTCACCCTTGCGGTGAAACTGTGACTTTTCTTTTTCATGAGTTTCATGAGTAACCAATTTTTCAGCCATACCACTTCAGAAGCCTTCAAGCGAGTGATGAAAGGCATGAAGAATAACAAATGATATAGATAAAATGTGGTTTGGAGTGGCTGCTATGAAATCAAACAATTTCCAATCAAATTGCTTCTAATCTACTGTAATACAGTCAAAACATAACACAGTCACGACATCTTATGCCAAGCTAGATCAGCTTCGCTGTTAAAAAGAAGCGGGAATAAATAGGTCCCTGTGAAATAGCTTCCAGACAGGACGGCCAAAGATCCATTGTCTATGAACTGGCACTCAAGCCAAGCTCTTTTAAGAAATATCGCAGGACGGCACTGTTGTGTCGCTTGTTTCGGTTCCAATGCATAGTGTAGCAACATTGGTGACTTTGTTGTTGTCTTGTATATATGAGTGTTCTGAAAGAAAGTGGCATTCGGTTTTGTTGTGTTATGGTGGCTTGTCCGCTCTCTTTTTTGTGGCCGTGACACCACATTGGCGACGACCTTCAATGAAGGCGTCACCTCGCCTGTAGCCACGCCGCCCGTCAGGAGCTTCTCCAGCCTCGCTCCACCGCCTCGTTTTTGCCCGCGCAGGGCCGCCCACTGGTTCCGTGGCTGCAATGGTTTTTCCATGTTTGAAACCTTTCTTTTGCCCTCCGGAGCATCGGACTTTACACCCGAACGACGCAAAGCCCACAGTCTGGGAATTGAAGGTCAACGTATTTTCTTTAGAGCTGTGCGAATAGCAAAATTTTGGGTGCAAAGCGAATTCGAATATTGAAGTGTGAGTGCGAATCGAATCGAATATTTTTCGAATATTTCTCGAATATTTTTAGAATATTTTTCAAATACTTCGAAGCAAAATTGCAGAAAAACAAAGTTAGAGAGGATTCCTAAGCATATTCTTAAGAGATAGCAACATGAAAGTGTTTCTTTTCGCTAGGTTGATGAAGCACTGGTGGGGTGGTGTTTCAGAGTTGTCTTATCAAGAATGAGGCAATGTAAAGGCCGAATTTGATTGATGTACATGATTTGGTTCAACCAAAGTGTTGCCGACAACACTTTACACGTGATAGGCAAAGATGCCATTTCCTCAGCCTCTCCTCCTCTTTCAACATCTGTGGAAGCGCAACTGATGTGGCGGACATGGGTGTGCTCCCTTCAAGTCCGGAGTTCCAAATCTGCCTCGTAGACGTCGATATATAAGAACATCTGAAATTTTGGATGCTAAAAAGCTTCGGCTTCCGATTTTTCGGACTTCCTGCCCAAATTTCAGGTCCAAAACAGCATTAATTGAGCCTCCGTTTCTGCCACATCTTTTATCTCCATGTTGGAACCAGCGTTTTCTTGAGTTAGTACATTTGCGACCGTAGCAGAGCTTGAAAGGCAGCTTTGCCGCAATACCGGGATGTGATGAGGTGAAGCATATTGAAAATCTAGGGATTACTTTCAATCGGACGTTGACTGTGTCTTGGCAAAGTTAGACCGTAACGGAGCTTGAAAGGCAGCTTTGCCGCAATACCGGGGTGTGGTGAGGTGAAGCATATTGAAAATCTAGGGACTGCTTCCAATCGGACATTGACTGTGTCTTGGCAAAGTTAGACCGTAACGGAGCTTGAAAGGCAGCTTTGCCGCAATACCGGGGTGTGGTGAGGTGAAGCATATTGAAAATCTAGGGACCACTTTCAATCGTACGTTGACTGTATTTGTTTTTGGGAAGTTCGAATAGTTCGAATAGTAAAATTCCAGTGCGAATCGAATCGAATAGCAAACGCTATTAGACAAATATTCGAAATTTCGAATATTCGCACACCCCTAATTTTCTTCACACTGCCACCTCACGTCTCCGAAACCGCCTTCCTGGGTTCTACTATAGTGCCTAGAATATACTGGCTAGTGTGCTGAGTGCGCACTTTGGCGTGGCCACTGCGCTGATGCCTTCCCCTAGTCACCGCATGGCGGCACTGCGACTCGCTAAGGTCCACTGCACGTCGGCGGCTCCTGCGCTTGCACCTGCGTAGCATGGCGCTTTCTGCTGCAAATACAGTGTTCTTCGTTCCTTTTAACACAGTTGTCAAAACACTCGATCGGAAGAAGGAAATCTTATTGCCAAATTATTGCCCGCAGAGAATCCTCAAATGGTTGGGCACTAGAAAATGGCGAAGCATTTCACACGTACCTCACGTCGTCTGCTAGTTTTCGCGACTCTGTGCTTCACCACCAAAGCAAAGTAGAAAAGTTGCAATTAATGTACTACGACACACCCAACTTGCCAGTCGAAAACAATCGGCTAAGGTTGACACGTTAGATGCAAAAAATCTTGAAATCGTGTCTAAGGATGGCTCACGGCAATTTCAATCGCGATCAAGTCCGACTCGGATTCTTCGCTGCTACTCGTGAACATTCGCTGGCGATTTTACTCGCAGCGGGGTGCTTTGAAGGGCCAGTTGGTACATCTTATTCCATTGAAAACAGCGTGAAGACGGGACGAAGGCTAAGGAACAGCGCTTGTGTTCCTTAGCCTTCATCCCGTGTTCACGCTCTTTTCAACGCAGCGATTCTACTCGAAGTCGATCAAGTCAACTGCAATTTGCACCTCTCAGTCGCGGTCATATTTTATTATACAGTCGAGCCCACATATAACAGCCCCACTTAAAACGAACTTCATCTTAAAACGAACGGTACCCACGTGACCGTGGAAATATACATTATTTCAATGGCACAAAATCACACTTACAACGAACGCCTTTGAACCCTGCCGATCAATTACAGCGAACGGAGTCGGCTGGCGACTGCGGAGACACCCCTTTCGACCACCTATACGCCATCGGCGAGCCAAACGCCGATCCTGCCTCTGCAGGCTTCTCATTGTCGTTCTCCCCGACAGTTTTTTGTTATGCACCCCTCCGTCCTTTGTCCCCTGCTGCTCCGAGCACCCCGCATCGCCAGTGGGTGCGGGGTGCTCACCGACTTCGATATTTCACGATTCGTTCCGTGTTCTCGCTCATTTTGCACTCCGTTCAGAGTGCCCTGCACGCGTGCGGAAGGGTAAAAATGGCTTACGCGGAACGAAGTGCGAATTATCGAAGTTGGTGGGGCCGCGCAAGTTCAACTTTTCACGATCCGTCCCGTGGGACAGCCGTTTTCACCCTTCCACGAACCGGCGCCCCAATGAGATTCTCTGACCGCTGCCCTGCTGCGCACGTAGGCCACTCTCCCAAGTACAGTGACTCTATCCCAAGGACGTTCTCCTCGCTTCCCCCTTTATCGCAACTCCTCCGCCTGTCCACGCCGGCTCGAATTCCGAAGTTTCTTTTTCTGGGTAGAAACGAGCTCAGACAGGGCGCAGAGCCGTTCTACGCTTACTTGCTTGTGTGTCGCACGTGCGCGTCTTGCTCGTTGTTGGTGTGCGTGTGTGTCAGGATGGCGGACGGGAAGTCCTCTGCGCAAACAGATGGCACGAAGCGAAAATCGCTGGACATTTCTACCAAGCGAGCCATTCTAAACGAGCTAGCTCAAGGTGCTAAAAACTGCGAGCTGGTTAAGAAGTACGGCATGTCCATGTCAACGATATCAACGATTCTAAAGAACAAGGACAAGATAATCAGTGCCGATGCCAACTCGACGGACAGAAAGCGCCTGCGGAGGGCCACCTACGTGGACGTGGAGGAAGCGCTTCTGAAATGGTTCGTCGACGAGCGGGCTCGGAACATTCCGATAAGTGGTCCTATGATGCTGGCCAAAGCGAAAGACTTCGCATTTCTGTTGGATTTTCCCGACTTCTGCCCAGGAAATAGCTGGCTACATCGGTTGAAGGTGCGTCATGGCATTGTTTTTAAATCGATTGTCGGTGAGGCGGCCTCGGCCAGCGACCAAGACGTTGCCTCGTGCCTTGAAGCAAATCGAGACACTATTTTAAGCTATGCAGAGCCGAGACGTCTATAACGCAGACGAAACTGCGTTATTCTACCAGATGCTGCCAGGAAAAACGCACGCCATGAAAGGCGACACATGTGCTGGTGGCAAGCACAGTAAAGTGCGCGTCACAGCGCTTTTGTGCACTAAAATGGATGGCAGCGACCAGCGCGTGCCCTTTGTAATCGGCAAGTCAAAGAAGCCGCGTTGCTTTCGGGGCTATGTGCCTGTGCGTTACAGGCATAGTGCTAAAGCGTGGATGACGCGCGATTTATTCGCAGAGTGGCTGAGCGAGTTAGACCGCGACATGCACAAGCAAGGCAGGCGTGTGCTGCTTGTGGTCGACAATTGCTCCGCGCACCACGTACAAGCCTCTCTCACGGCAGTGACCCTGCTTTTCCTGCCGCCCAACACAACGTCGAAAGTGCAACCGCTTGACTTGGGCATAATCCGCGCGTTTAAGGCTTATTATAGGCGCCGCGTTGTGGAGCGCATGCTCATAGCTGTTGACCGGCCTCCAGCCAACCTGCCGCTTTGGGTGTCACTGTACTCAACTCTGGAGATGGTAAAGGCTTCGTGGGCGGAGGTAACGGCTACATGTGTGCAAAACTGTTTCTGCAAGGCCGGCTTCGCCGACGTCGGAGCCGATGCCGACCCTGAAGCTTCCGAAGAGGACCACTCCGGCGGCGATTTGTGGCAGCGTGTTGTCGACTCCGACATGGGAGGGCGGGACATCTGCTGGGATGATTTCGTTATGGCCGATGATGATGCCGACACCGCGGAACCGTGCACGGATGAGGACATTGTCATTGAAGTGTGCGGCAAGAGCGACTCGGAGGAATCAGATGATGACGACGATGAAACGTTGGAGCCAGCGCCCACAAGCGTGCCTGTAGCAATTGGCTACATAGTGCCTCATACATACATACATAGATAGCCTCAGGCAACTTGTCTATGCCAAGGGCCTCGGCGAGGAGCATGCTGCCGCTTTAAATAAACTGGAGACCACCCTTATCGCATCGGCACTCTCAAAGCAGACGTGCATCACGGACTTTTTTGCGAAAAACTAAATTTTGGGTTTTCACTTGTAACTTTTTAAAAGCTGTTTTTTCATTTATTATGAACTTCGGGATACAACGAACGGATGCTGCGTCACGCTCAGGTTCGTTATAAACGGGCTCGACTGTATTAGCGGCGCATCACACTCGGTATGATGCATCATCATGGACTTGCAGAGTGTATCATGCACCATCAGATCGGTGGCTACGATAGTTCTCGCGAGCAGATATTTGATCCGGAGCGGGTCGACAGTAATCGCAAATTCCCGTGTAACGCTGGTATTACACAAATACAAATATTACACACGCTGGTTTTACACAAATATTTCTTGCAGACGTTATGACACTAGCTTTTGCACTTTGTTCGCTTCCACAAACAGGATGCATTTTGCTCATCCAGTGCTGGAGATATCAGCATATGCCCCATACTTTCGGATGGGTTGTTTCGATGTTCCTGCAGTTCAGCTGTGCCTACTGCATTGTTGTACTACGTGAGTAAGTCTGTAGAGCATCGTTTATACGCAAATGTAGGGTGGGGTGGGGTCACTTTCACTCTTCCGCGTTTTCCAGCATGGCATCCGTATTTTCTAGACCACATGCCATGAACACAAGCCAGTCTGAATAGGATTCACTACTCATGCATGTTATTTGAAAGGTACTGCTCACTTCACAAAAAAAAAAAAAAAAAAAAAAACGTTACGAATGTGCCTGGAGCTTGAATTTCATTTTAACAGAAGGAAAGGTAGGCGCAACGAAACCGAACAAAGGTCGTTAGTCAAGATCGACATCTCATTTAGATAATTTCATTAGTCTAGCACTTTGATTGTCTGAAATATTGCCTGAAAAAATCAAGTGCAAGGCACCTTTGTGAATATGAGCTCTTGTTTTTAACCGCAATGAACTAACCATTTAAGGTGTGTTTTGGGTAAAAAAATTCAATTTTGAGATTTCGAAATTACCTGATACAGCACTTATCTTTCAGAAAATATATATCACATTTCGGCACTCGCCGTGTAAAAAAGAATTTTTGATTCTTTTTCTTTGACACATTGACAGGTAATGCACGCGTACCCCTACATTATTTCTGCGTTTCTTTTTTTCAAAAGAACATTTTTTGTAATTTCTGTACCTTTTTCTCGAGAACTAGTGGGCTTAGAAAACAAAAATTTTCACGTGTTAACTAATGGCATTTACGTAACTGGCACTAGAACCAGTAGCCTATGCGCATTCGTATTCTTTAGATAAAAAAATCTGTCATAAGTGGCAATTTTCATAAATCAACAAACCTAAAAAAACATAACAAATCTAGTTTTTGTTGTACGCTCACAATTTTACTTCCACTTCTGTAAAACTTTTATGCAAAATTGCAATGCTCTGCAGATGGCAGATCTTATTTAAAAAGTACATCACTATAAAAACACACATAAAAAATATTAAACAATTTCAAACTATCTTTGAGCTTTAATGTAACCTGCGTCTACCTTAAAATACCTCGCAAATTTTAGTCATAGCTTTCATTACCACTGCTGTACAGTCAAACTTCAAAACTCACTTTCAAAGTTTGACTCCACCTTAAAGGGACACTAAAGGCAAATAACAATTTATGTCAGAGTGAAAGCCCAATGTATGACAACTTCTAAAACAGCAATATTATCAACAGCAGTGCCCTACTTACCGAGAAATTAAGCTAAATGTATCACATGATGAGCACCACGAGTGGGACATTTTCGAAGTGATCCCGATGACGTATGGAAGTCGGCCTACAATAAATCACTAGTAATCAAACTAGCAGCAGTGAAAAAAGAACATTCCGAGCATCAAAAGACGTAATAAAATGAGGTTCGTTCGTTTCCGCTTGATTCACGGAAAACAAAACCTCCGTGGCGTTGCCATGGGGAACGGCGCGCGTGGTTCAAAGGTTCCGTTTTCGCCGAACTGCGCCTCGCCCGTCTCAGTGGTAGTTTCGGGATCGCGTACTGCCGTGCGTGTTTTGCGCGCTCGTGAAAGTCGCTCTGACAGAAAGTTTGACAAAATGCCGCATGCGTGTGATATTGCCGGATGCCCGAATGGTGCACAACGCCAGTGCTGCAGCAAGGAAACCGGTGTGTCTTTTCACTGGGTGCCGCGGAATGAACCCTTACGCTCGAAGTGGCTTAGTGTCATGCCATTGCGCCAGTTTGCTAAACAGTCAAAACCTCTGCGTGTGTGCTCGCTGCACTTTCTTTCTGAGGATTACGAGACCAACCGCAACTTGGTGAAGGCTTTGAATGTGCCCATCCGAGCAAGTCTTTGCCGCAGCGCCGTTGTTGCTACTGTGGGTCCCGCTACTTCCGCTCGGCTGCTACTAGTGTCGGCGGCTGCGCAGTCAAAGCGGGCAACGTTGGGCACGGCAGCAGTGACGTATGAAAGTCGTATTTTCAGGCAGGAGATTTGAAGCGCGCTAACGCAATGTGGACCACTAAAAACGTGATTTTATTTCAAAATAAGCACTTCCTTGGCACAAAAGCAGCACTACGAGGTTTCTGGACCGCTATTTCAACAATCAACGTCGACTTAATATTTGCCTTTAGTGTCCCTTTAATAACTGGGAATATAATCTGAGCTTCACTATGAAAAATCGCTCTTTTCCACAACAAGGGGAGAGGGGAAGTGGAGAGGGTATGCACATGCGCAGTAAGGGTGGTCACGCCGCACACCACCACCACCACCACCACCACCGGATTGAACTCCGCCATAAGATACTTCGCATCGCATACTTCGCATACTGACACAGCGGCATGAAGCATGTTTTCTGCCTGCCCTGATGCTTCACCTGCTGCATCAATACTCTTTGCAGTTCTCATTTACATGTGCGTACACAAAAAACAGTGCAAACACGATAAAAACAGACAAATTCGGACACGGGGCACTTATAAAGCTACGGAGGCACTAAGACGAAGACGCGCTGGCCAAACCGGCGTGCGAGCTTCACCTTTGTGACAAGCATCACCGCCTGCCGGCGAAAGTTGGAAGGCATCACCGGCCCTGCCACTTCCTCCCATAGGAAACCCCCTCCGCTCAGCACACTAGCCAGTATTATTCTAGGCACTATAGTTCTACCATGACTGAGACCGATGAGGTCAAGAAGTTGGCCACTGCCTCATCATCATATGACCAAGCCATCGCTGCGTTGACGCAGCATTTTGCCTTGGCAAGCAATGTTTTCGTGGCATTCCATCGTGTCTGCCGCCGCACACAGCAGCCAGGCGAGTCCATACAAGAGTATGTCGCCGCTTTACGGGAGCTTGCTGCTTCGTGTTCTTTCGTCTCCATGGACGACTCTCTCCGTGACCAGTTTGTACAAGGTATCTTGTCAGAAAATCTTCGTGAACGTCTGCTTTTAGAAGGGTCATCGCTCTCTTTTTCGCGTGCCGTACTCCTGGCACAGCAACTTGAACAGGCTGCTCGACAAGTTCGTGAGCTTGTTCCCGGGCACGTTCAGCACGTAACTTCGCGAGGCGGTCAGTTTTCAGGAGGTTCAACGCGGCCGCGCTCGTCTTCCCATCGGTTATCGTCGCCACAGTCAAGCCCCCATCAACAGCTGCACAATGACTCAGTTTCCCCTGAGCGCTTCAGCGGCTCGAACAATGCGTCTCCGTACTGTTATCGCTGTGGTTCCCGCCAGCACCATGCTTCGTCGTCCTCCTGTCCCGCACAAGGTCAGCGCTGTTTTCACTGCGGTCGCATTGGGCACTTCCGCTCAGTTTTCAACAGCCGACAGCGTCACTCCACTGCTTCCGTCCATGAAGTCGACTACCAGAATTTGTCCAGTGATGCTGAAGGGTTAAGCATTTTTACCGTGGCCGGTCCTGCACGAGCCGGCATTTTCGTTGACGTTTTCATCGCCGGCAAATCTTTGAAGTTTCTTGTTGACTCGGGATCAATTTTCCATCTTGGAAGAGAGCATTTTCAAGCAATATTTTGCTAATGAGTCGCTTCTTTCTACTCCACGTGTGAAGCTGCTCTATTACTCCAAGCACTGCATTCCTGTACGTGGTTGTTTCTTCACGGAAGTCACGTTCAAGGGACGTACAGCCTATCTCCTGTTCTGTGTTGTGGTGGAAGGTACATCCGTCTTAGGCATTGATGCGATCAGAGTTCTGGACCTGCACATCCCTGCATTGCTTCGAGACGTTGGCCATGCCAGCGACACTTGACGCCGCTCATCTCTCAGGCTCGTGCCAATTTTTGCCAACCGGCTCCCTTCCGAAGACCCTGTCTAGTGAGTTCGGCTCCCTCTTCGGCCCGGGCCTTGGGTTTGCCAAGGGCTTTGTTCATCGCATCAAGACTCGACTCGAGGTGCTTCCTGTGACATCGAAACTTCGGCGTCTTCCACTGACACTGACCTAAATTTTCTGAAGAGCTTCGTAGATTGGAAGAACTGGATATCATCGAGCACATTAATGCCTCGGAGTGGATGTCCCCTATCGTTGTAGTAAGGAAGAACAACGGTGGCATTCGACTCTGTATCGACCTTCGGGAACCTAATAAAGCTGTCATCGCCGATACTTTTCCGCCTCCTCACATGGAAGAGCTCTTGAACAGCCTCGTTGGTGCAACAATCTTCTCTAAGTTGCATCTTGCGTCCGCCTACCACCAGGTTCTGCTGCACCCTGGCAGCCGAGACTTGACTGCATTTGTGACTCACAACGGCCTGTTCCGTTTCAAGAGCATATGCTTTGGGCTGGGGTCTGGCCCCGCAACCTTCCAACAGCTTATGTCACAGATTCTCAAGGGGTGTTCTGGCGGTTTGTTCTACATAGACGATATAATTGTGTTCGGCCGCACTGAGCAAGAGCACTTAATGAATTTGGCCACAGTTCTCCGCTGCATCAAGGCCGCTGGACTCAAGCTCAACCATAAATGCACCTTTTGCATCAAGAATTTGTCCTTTTGGGCCACAGGGTCACAGTTCAAGGCATTTCACCGCTGCCTGAAAAAGTGGATTAAATACTGCACACCCCCTCTCCTACTGACGCCACTTGTCTGCGTTCGTTTCTTGGCTTAGTCGAGTACTACGCCAAGTTTGTTCCCTGCCTTGCTGCAGTCGTGGATCTGATGCGTGCACTGCTCCGCAAGAATCAAGTCTTTACCTGGAGTGATGCCGTTGATGCTAGTTTCCGGAAGGTCAAGTTCTTGCTGTCATCCAGCAGAGTACTTCAGATGTTTGATCCCGCTCTTCCTGCGGTTATCTCCACGGATGCGTCTGACTGTGGCCTTGGGGCCATTCTTCAACAAGTGGATGGGCACCAGCTACGCACAGTCCCCTTCACATCACGCACTCTATTCTCAGCAGAGAGGAAGTATGCAGTTGGTGAACGGGAGGCACTTGCCTGCGTCTGCGCCTGCAAGTGTGGGCACACATACCTTTGGAGACTGCACTTCACACATGTATGGACCACAAAGCCTTGGTCTCCCTTCTGTCATCTCAAGGCTCAGGAAGACGTCCTCTTCGCATCGCGCGCTGGTCAGAACGTCTTATGTGCTATAATTATACGGTGGAGTACCGCAAAGGCTCGGAAAATCAACTTGCGGAGTCCCTGTCCCGCCTTCCAGTGCCTGTTTCGGAGGAAGATGCCTTGGTTAACGAAGAGGTGTGTCTTTCATTGCCTCATTCTACCTCACCACAGAGCAGTTCCAGCAGTCCCTACGTGAAGATGCTACCTTGAAACAAGTAAAGACTTACGTCTCATCATCTTGGCCTCCCCACAAGTCCGTCTCGAGCGAACTAGAGCCAATTTTTGCTGTGCATGAAGAACTGTCTGTGGTCGACGACTTGCTTTTGCGTGGAGAATGCCTCGCAGTCCCTCTGTCCCTTACCCCACAGGTTATTTCCACTGCACACGAAGCACACCCTAAGGTAGTTCGCACCAAGGCACGACTGCGAGACCGATTTTGATGGTCTCGAATGGACAGACACTTGGAGCTTGCCATCCACAACTGCTTAGTTTGCCAGAATGCAGACAAGAGTGCCAAGACTGCAGTAACTCCACTGCAACCTGTACCCATTCCAGAGCGGCCATGGCAGAAGGTCGCCATCGATATTGTCGGTCCCATGGAAAGAGCGCCACACGATTGCCGGTTCGCCATCACCCTCGTAGACTACTTCTCCAAGTGGCCGGAAGTACAGTTCTGCAGCGAGGTGTTGATGCACACAGTGACCAGCTTTCGGTTCACAGTATTTTCTCGAGAGGGCTACCCCGACGAAGTTGTGTGTGACAACGGGCCTCAGTTTTGCTCCCGAGAATTTCCTGAAGGATCGTGCCATTCGCATCTCTCACACTTCGTTGTACTACCCCCAGGCAAAGGGACTTGTAGAACGCTTCAACCGTGTGTTCAAAAACTTCGTACACACAGCTTTGCTGGAACATCGGCCACTTTGCCCAGCAGTCATCGAGTACCTTGGCATCTACCGGTGCACACCGCACGTGACAACGGGGGTCGCCCCGGCTCTGTTGCTGCATAGAAGGCTGCCGAGAACACGTCTGGATGTCGTCAGGTACCCATCCTCTTCTTTCTTCAAAGACCCAGCCACCTAGCTCAGTTTGCTGCGTCGTAGGGGGAAGCAAAAGCAGAAGAGCAGCAAGAAGCAGACAGATCTTCGTCGAGCCGCAAAGACGACCAACATCACTGTTGGAGACTTGGTTCGGGTGAGGAAATCCTCCGTCACCTTCAAGGGAGACCTCTCGTTTGGCAGTCCCCGTAAAGTGGTGGAACAGCGCGGACGGTCCTCTTTCCGCCTCGATGATGGCAAGACATGGAATGCATCTAAGCTTGCCAAAGTTCCTTCGGATGCCTATTCTTTGTGTTCACAGGAGACTTGGAACGTGCCAGAAACTAGCACACCTGTGTCACCGTCACTGGAAAATCCTTAGCTACCAGCTGCTTGTGGGGAATCACAAGTGGCGGCTGCAGCTCTGCCTGTTCCTGTGACCTCACATGCTGCTCACGATGCCGGCACGCCTGAACCACAAGCAGGTGCGCCTCTTCCTGCTGTGGTGGCCAACAAAGCTGCAAAGGCCAACGAAGCTGCAAAGGTCAACCAGGCTGCTTCAGACCCGGGCCTCCCTGAACCACAACCATGTCTGGCTCCGGTGCGGGTTCAACCACCAAGGTCATGACTCCCTCCGAAACGCTACGACGACTATGTGTGATAGGTAGTGTTTTTTTTTCTTGTGCAGTTTCTTTCTTTTTCTTCATCAATAATTAGTGGCAAACTTCATAGGGCTGGCAGGGAGTTTCATACATTTTGTATACAGAGTATTCTTTTGTAGTTGTGTCAACTGTTTCTGGGTTGGTGCCTGGTCACTGGTTTGCTTATACACCTTGTTACCATAGTTGTGCACAAAGTGCCTTGCATTTAACACACTAATAGCGTACTAACACTGAAGGTTTTAAGGAAGGGAATATGTTGTGTCGCTAGTTTCGGTTCCAATGCATAGTCTAGCAACATTGGTGGCTCTGTTGGTGTCTTGTATATATGGGTGTTCTAAAATAAAGCGGCATTCGTTTTTTTTTGTGTTATGGTGGCTTGTCCGCTCTCTTTTTCGCGGCCCCAGGCTGTGACACCACAGGCACCAGGGGGTGCTCAGCCCTTCCCCCCACCAAGTAAATACAGTTTGCATAGAATGTGAAGGAATGAGTAGCAAAGGGAACGTTGATATTAGCAGAGGGCTGAGACAGGGATGTCCTTTGTCCCCGTTGCTATTCATGCTGTACATGGTGAGGACGGAAAAAGCGCTAGAAGGTAGCAACATTGGTCTCAATCTGTCACACAAACAGGGCGGCATGATGATTGAGCAGAAGCTTCCAGGTTTATTTTATGTTGATAATATTGCTACGTACCAGTGGCATCGCGGTCAACATGACGAAGAAAATGACGACAACAAGATAGTCTGGCGCGAGCTGTTCTCTATCAGCAGCGCTGCTCACTTAACCAGTTTTAAATACATCAGTTCCTATTCCTTCGAGTCTGTGTCTTTCCCGTAACATATTTGGTGGGGCAGTGCGATCCCTGTCCTCGCCACGGAACTCCGCAGCGGGCATTCGCTCGCGGCCTTTGACATGACCTCTCAGGACTCGATTACACCCACTCCGGTCATTACGCCTCCTTCCCTGCCTGCCAACCCACCGGCCGTAACAACTTTCATGACGCTTCCCGTCTTGAAAGACCCTGGCGTGTTCTCGGGCCTCGAGGAGAATTCTGGTTTGAGCTAGTTGGTACTGGTTCATAACTGAGGATACTTTTGGGCAGTATTTCAACGACAGGGCCAGACAACACCATCTCAACGTAAAAAAGGGTTTTGGCAGCCTGATGGCAGCACATTGCAAGGTGTGTGGATGCTACCCCAAGTTCACGGAAGCGACGTTCATAGGTAGAGCAAGGGAAAAATGGAGAGAGAAGTAATAGAGGTGTATTTCATCAGGCAAAGGGGTGACGCCTGCATCAGCACGGCTTCACTATCACTTCAAGATAAAGAGATTAGTTTTCTCAGCAGCACGTTACGGTTCCCTGATTGTTAAAAAAAATGTGGTGCACGCGCACTCATCATGTGGTTCGGCTTGTGCTATAAAATCGTCTTTACACTGTAGTAGAACTCGCTGTCGGGCTAGTTGGTACATGTCTGAATTAAATAGTCAACTTCGCGCCGAAATCACATTCACATAGAAGAAGAAACACAGCGCCCGTCCTGTCTTGTGTTTCTTCTTCTGTGTGAATGTGATTTCGGCGCGAAGTTGACTATTTAATTCAGTCTTTACACTGTGGAATAAAATTAGTTTGGAAGTTCGGCACCCGTCCTGTTCTTTTGTGTTGTGTGTCCTTGTTCGATTTGTGCCAAAAGTATCCTCAGTTATGGACTTCGAGGGTTCCGACATCGACCAATGGCTGCGCCTCTACGAACGCGTCAGCGCCAGTTACAGGTGGGACCCTACACTCATGCTCGCGAATGTCATCTTTTACCTTGAAGGAACCCTTCCGTGTCTGGTTTGACACCCACGAGCATGACATTACAAGCTGGGACAGCTTCAAAGAAAAGATCCCTGAGCTTTTTTGGAAACCTTTTTGGTCGTCGACAAGCCGCAAAGAATGAATTAACAACTCGCGTGTAAACTTCCACTGAGTCCTACATCAGTTATATTCAGTGTCCCAGCACTCTGCCGTAAAGCCGACAAAAACATGTTCGAGCCAGAAAAAGTTGCGCACATCCTCAAGGGTATCACCAACGACGCGTTTAATTTGCTGGTGTTTAGTAACGTTTCGTCTGTCTCTGCAATAATTCAAGAATGTCGCCGCCTGGAACAGGCTAAAAGCAGGCAGACGCATCTCACCAGTTCCAGCGCCTACCGAATACCGCAGCGACGTCGTCTTGCCTCGACACATATCGTACTCCAGACGCCTGCGATAACTTAACACGACTCATCTGGCGTGAACTTGAAGCAGCCGCTCCTGCTACAATGCCACCAACGCCCCCTGACCCCTCTGCTTCAATCCCCTTGCCCCCTAATTCAAGCAGTCGTGCAACAGGAAATTGCCACCATGGGTATTTGCTCTATTTCGATGCCTCCCCATACCGACTTCCAGCAACAATTCACGACTGCACGCCCGTTCCCGTCTGGCTCTATCCACATTCCGCAATCCGTCCACATGGCGAACACATGATGACAAGCCCATATGCTTCTCTTGTCACCGTATTGGGCACGTTTCTCGCCATTGCAGAAGTCGCTGGGGTCCTACTGCACAACCTTTCCAGCGTTCTTTCAATGGCCATCCCGCTTATCGTCATGCGACCAGCCCAGACCACTTTGCCCCTCAGGAACCTGTGAGGAACCCCAGCCCCGCCGACCGCTTTCGCCTGCCTTCCCACGACGCTCTCTGACAGAAAACTAAATGTTGCAGCCCCTGGAGGTGGTTCTGCATCAATGGGACTGACCGAAAATCCTCTGTTGACCATACAGACGAAACAGAACCTTATCGATGTACAAGTGGACGGTGTGCATGTGGCTGCTCTTGTCGGCACTGGGGCTCAACTTTCCATTATGACCACTAATTTTCGCCGAAAGCTCAAGAAAGTTCTCACACCTGCGATGACTAAGTTCATCCGTGTTGCCGACGGAACAGCATCTGTCGTTGGAATGTGTTCCGCTCATGTAAACATCGCTGATCACCACACAGTTGTTCTCTTCACCGTCCTTGAAAAATGCCCACATGACGTAATCCCAGGCCTCGACTTCCTGTCCGCACATTCTGCCCTCATTGACTGTTTGGCCAGTACACTCCGTCTTCACTTGCCCATAACAGACCGTGGTGCATCAGGGTCTGATGCACCACGGCCGAGTCACCTCTGCACTGCCCGATATGCTCGCCTTGCACCGCAAACACTGACCTACGTCGAGTTCGTATCAAGACCACCAGTTCCCGACAGCGACTATGTACTGGCAGCTATCACCGATGTCCTCATGAGCCGCGGCATTACATTACCACACCCCGTTCTGTCTGTTGCAGGGAACTCCATGTGCCTTCCAGTTGTCAATTTTAGTTTGACACCTCAAGTGCTGCCGCAAGGCATCTCTTTGGCATTGCTGTCCACCTTAGAAGACAACGCAGTGAATGCTTTCATGGTGGCCGCTCCTTCCGACCCCTATGCCCAGCACCAATCCAATACTTTCCCTGACAGCGCAATTAAGTCGATGATTGCTTCTAATTTAACACCGCAGCAGACTTACGAGCTCCACCGGGTTCTACTGTCGTACATCGACGTTTTCAATCTGAGTGGCCGTCCATTGGGGCAAGCTACTAGTGTGACCCACTGCATAAACACTGGTGATGCGCCTCCTATCCATAGGCGTCCATATTGCGTGTCGGCAACTGAGCATCAAATTATCTAAAGTGAGGTTAACAAAATGCTCGCCAAGAACATCATTGAGCCATCCTGCAGTCCTTGGGTGTCCCCTGTCGTACTCTTCCACAAGAAAGACGGCACATGGCGTTTCTGTGTCGATTATCGACACCTAAACAGAATTACAAAAAAAAAGACGTGTACCCTATGCCACAAATAGATGGCGCCCTTGATTGCCTCTATAGTGCCCGCTATTTTTCCTCCATAGACCTACGTTCCGGGTACCGGCAGATTCAGGTGGATGATGTGGATCGTGAAAAGACGGCAGTTATCACCCCTGATGGCCTATATCAATTCAAGGTCATGCCCTTCGGCCTTTGTAATGCTCTAGCCACCTTTGAACAAATGATGGACTCTCTGCTCAGAGGCTTAAAATGGTCCACCTGTCTTTTCTACTTGGACGATGTTGTTGTTTTTTCACCTACATTTGAGACTCATATAGAGCGCCTGTCAGCCATCTTAGATATCTTCCGTCGCGCTGGCTTGCAGCTGAACTCGTCTAAGTGTCACTTTGGCCATCACCAAATTACAGTACTTGGCCATTTAGTGGACGCCAACGGCGTACAACCTGACCCAGCAAAAATCAGCGCAGTCAAAAACTTTCCTGTAACACGATCTGCAAAGGATGTTCGCAGCTTTCTCGGACTATACTCTTACTTCCGACGCTTTGTGAAAAATTTCGCAGACATAGTGAGACCTCTAACGCAGCTCCTAAAAGAAGACGTCCCGTTTTCATGGAGCTCAGAAGAGGCATCTGCTTTCTCGAATCTCATCACGCTCCTCACTACTCCTCCGATTTTGACCCACTTTGACCCTGCTGCCCCTACAGAGATCCGTATGGATGCGAGTGGCCATGGCATCAGCGCAGTCCTAGCTCAACACCAACATGGCCACGGCTGCATTATTGCATACGTCAACCGCCTCCTATCCACCCCTGAACGCAATTACTCCATCACAGAGCGCGAGTGCTTGACTCTCGTTTGGGCGGTCGCGAAATTCAGGCCATACCTCTATGGACGCCCATTTTCGGTAGTTACCGACCACCACGCGCTCTGCTGGCTTAACTTTCTTAAAGATTCCTCAAGGCGCCTTGGTCGCTGGGCTTTGCGTCCTGCAAGAATTTTCTTACTCGGTCGTGTACAAATCTGGCCGCCTGCACCAGGACGCCGATTGGCTCTCCCGGTACCCTGTCGACGATCCTGATGACACCGACGCGAACACGGTGCACTCCATCTTCTCCGTGTCCGCCTTCATTCACATTGGGGAAGAACAGAATCGGGATCCACTGCTGCTTGACATCATCAGCCGCACAGAATCTTCCCCAAACAACGCCTCCGTTCGTCACTTCGTATTTCAAGAGGGCGTCCTATACCGCCGCAATTTCCGACCTGGCGGCCCTAACCTTCTTCTTGTCGTGCCTAAGCATTTACGGGGCAGTGTCCTCGCTGAACTTCACGATGCGCCCACAGCTGGACACCCTGGCGTATCTCGCACGTACGAGTTTGTACGGCGCCGTTTCTTCTGACCAGCCCTTGCTCGCTCGGTACGTCGATACATTGCTACGTGTGAGTTATGTCAACGTCGCAAAACACTGTCGCTGCTCCCTGCTGGCCATCTTCAACCAATCGACATACCCACGGAACCGTTTCATCGTGTTGGGTTAGACCTGCTTGGTCCTTTTCCTGCATCAACATTGGGAAACAAGTGGATCGATGTGGCTACTGATTACACTACACGCTACACTATTACGCGAGCTCTACCGACTAGTTGTGCAACCGACGTTTCTGACTTCCTGTTATGGGACGTTATATTGGTTCACGGTGCCCCAAGACAGCTGCTCACAGACCGTGGCCGTACATTCCTCTCTCAAGTCATCATCGACATCCTGTGTTCCTGTTCCACGCAGCACAAAGTGACCACTGCTTACCACCCTCAAACCAACGGCCTCACGGAACGCTTCAATGGCACTCTTACGGATATGCTCACTATGTATGTGTCGCCAGACCACCGAGACTGGAATATTGGCCTACTCTACGCAACTTTCGCGTACAACACATCCTGTCACGACACAGCAGGTTTTTCACCCTTCTACCTATTGTACGGGAGAGAGCAGACTTTACCACTGGACACCATCATTTTGGCCAATACCTCGTCCACCAGTGAGTATGCTCGTGACGCTATCGCGCGAGCAGATCATGCCCGTCAGTTCGCCCGCGTTCGCCTGACAGCGTCGCAGAACAACCAACGACGTCGGTACAATGCCTCACATTGAGACGCATATTTCATTCCCGGTACCCTTGTGCTACTATGGTCTCCTCATCGTCGAGTAGGCCTATCTTTCCTTCCTTCATAGCAACGGTCTCGTTCTGGCAGACTTGATGCCTTCAGGTAGTATGCGAGGGATTATTGGTGAGCTGCCGGCTCGTAAAAAGATCACGTGCTACGTGACGCCAACAGGCAGAAAAAGAGTGTTCCACACTCGCCGTCATGGCTGCGATCGGCGCTGACTAACACTCCTAGGGTCTAAATGCACATATATATTCCATAAAGTGGACGAGAGGATGACCGCCGACGTAGCTCAGTGGTAGAGCATCGGACGCGTTATTCGAAGATCGCAGGTTTGGTCCCCGCCGTCGGCAATATATTTTTTTGTCCACTTTACTTTCTTCACATTTATATCCTAATTACTACAAATAACTTCCCTTATACTTTCCTTAGCATTATTGTCTGTTAGTTCTCCGTTATCTTGTGCTATGAAGGCATTCAACGCAATAGCGATATCAGCAGTCTTTTGTGCTGACATAAAATAGCGGCTCTGCTGCTAACTGAAAGCCACATTTCCAGTCCTGCTAGCATGGCAGTTCAAAAAATTGGTTTTCTTTTGTGTCTTTTTGTGGTAATGTTTTGGTGTCCTTCTGTTTGCTGTTTTTCAAGAAGTGTTCTGGCGCACACCTGTGACTGCCAAACCAACATTATATTCTCTAGTCAATACATATTGAAATTTGTGCTGTATCTGTAATAAAAGCAATAAACAGCTTTTATCCAGTTTTTCTTGTCTCGGCAACATGCTAAAAGCTGCTGCAAATTGCTGTTTTTTTATGCTACAAATTGTGCTCCAAAATGGGCTGCATGCTTTAGCCTGGTTCACATTTTTTAAAGGGACACTAAAGGCAAATATTTAGTCGACGTTGATTGTTGAAATAGCGGTACAGAAACCTTGTAGTGCTACTTTTATGCCAAGGAAGTGCTTATTTTGAAATAAAATCACGTTTTAGTGGTCCGCATCGCGTTAGCGCACTTCAAAGCACTCGCCTGAAAGTGGTATTTCGCACGTCACTGTTGCCGTGCCCGACGTTGCCCGCCTTTACTGCGCGGCGGCGTGCGCTGGCGGCATGCACCATTCGGGCACCCGGCAACATCACATGCACGCGGTATTTTGTCGAACTCTCTGTCAGAGCGACTTTCATGAGCGTGCAAAACACACGTGGCAGTATGCGATACCGAAACTACCACTGAGATGCGACCACGTGAGTGAAGCAGGGTGCCAGGCGAAGCGCAGTTCGGCGAAAACGGAACTTTTGAACCACGCGCGCCATTCCCCATGGCAATGCCAAAGAGGTTGTTTTTTTCGTGAATCAAACAGAAACAAACAAGCAGCATTTTATTACGTCTCTTGATGCATGGAAGGTTCTTTTTTTATTGCAGCTAGTTTGATTACTAGTGATTAATTTTATTCAGAGTCTCGCACGTCTTCGGGATCACTTCCAAAATGTCCCACTCGTGGCGCTCATCGTGTGATACATTCAGCTTAATTTCTCGGTAAGTAGGGCACTACTGTTGATAATACTGCTGTTTTAGACGTTGTCATACATTGAGCTTTCACTTTGACATAAATTGTTATTTGCCTTTAGTGTCCCTTTAACAATTTACGGGTACCATCGACAGAAAAGGTGACTTCGGGCATGTGGCCTATTTCAACAGGCAGCAGAAAGCTGACGGTGCATGCATGAGCTAGGCGGCAAAAACACAGATGAAAAATAACGGCTAAAAAGTTTGAACTTTAGACTCATGCTTGTTAATGATTGTTTTATCATTTTTCAAAGCCGGTATTCCATTACACTTCACGTTCCTCCAAAATTCTTTGGTATCCCTGGCGAGTTTTTCACCAGATTAAAAAAATACAAGACCTTGGCGGCGTCAGACTTTTGTGTACATTCACTTTTTATTGCTTTTAGCTAATTCAAGCACTCTGGCGATTGAGTTGCTTTGTAGCTTTGATAAATTCGTCGCTGTCCTTGAACTAGGGCACATAACTGTGTTAAACCAGGGTTTATCTCAAGCTCTCCTACTTGATGTAACTCGTGATGGGGCAAAAGCTTTCCGTTGTTCAGACATTTTCAGGTGAAGTACTCAATTGTTGTTTGATATGCATGTGTGCATCTATTCATTTCATAAAATATGGTACAAATACTCCAGCTTAGTCAGTCAGTCAAGAACTTTATTCATCGGTCCTGAGGAGTTTAGGCCGCCGGGGGATCCAGGGGGGACACCCTACTTAAATATTTGTGTTCGAAAATGTGTGACTGTTAACTGCTCCAAAAGTTCGATTTTCTGCTCCAAAGTGGGGTTTTAGCTGCTTCAGAAGCTGCGCTGAAGTGACTTCAGTCAATAGCATCACTGCTTCGAACAATAATCGATAAATCTGATTCCAAAAGACCCATTTTTCTTCCAGTTGCCTCTAATCTCTCGTGAACTGGAAGAAATATCTCCTTTTAATATCATCATACAATAACAAACCATAAATATTTAACGGATGTGAAAGACCAGTTTTACTCTTCTGATCTTCCTTCAATACTTGTTAGAGCCCCAAGGATTTGTGGTATGTACTTTCTGCTAAATCACACACCCACAGCATAGAACTTAACATCGATATTGAGCCAATTATAAGGAAACAGCTTCTACAGCCCTCAGTAACTACTTTTCATCAGTTTTTAGTACCACTAGCTGTCACAATCTGCCCCGGGATTGTGGACGAGGGGGCGTCGAGGCACCCGCGCTCTAGCAAGGACAACCCGAACACTGTGGGGATTCGAGGCGCGCCCGAAGCCACTGCGCGGGCATTTCGCCGTTCCGCGAATCCTTTCCCTCTCCCGTTCTCCCGCGACGGCAAGTGGCGTCATCTTACAGAAAGCGCAAGCGCAGCGCCCCTGGAACGGACAAAATCACTCATCAGCTGTTGAGAAACCTGGATGCCTCCCAGCGCCCACTCTTGTTGGATGCATTCAACAGAGTTTTCTCCAGTGCTGTCCTCCCGGAAGAATAGCGTTCCGCGACTGTGATCCCTGTCCTCAAACAAGGCAAACCGCCGCGATTGGTGACGTCATACAGGCCCATCTCTCTCACTTCTGTGGCGGGCAAAACAATGGAGGAGATGGCTCTTTACCGGCTACAGTGGATCGCGGAGGTGCGCAACGCTTTCCCACCAGAGCAGTGTGGATTCCGGCCACATCGCGCGACCATCGAGTGCATTGCTGCAGTCGTGAGCACCCTTGAGCAGGCCCTTCACGATGGAGAAATGGCCATCCTACTCCTCCTTGACATAAAGTCGGCGTTCGACTCGCTCCCCCACTCGTCTATCCTCAGTGCTGTGCGCGCGCTAGGTGTTGAGGGCAAACTCTTGAACTACGTTCAGGCCTTCCTCACTGACCGAACGTTTACTGTGCGCGTGGGCGGGGCGACAAGTGCGCCGTGATCTGTCAGCTGTGGCGTCCCACAGGGCAGCGTCCTCAGCCCGTTTTTGTTTTATCTGGTACTCGTGCCGCTCGTCAAGTGCCTACCAGAAACGGCTGTGTTCCCTGTTCGCGCAGTGGTGTACGCTGATGACGTCGCATTGTATGTGCGTGGTCCGACCCGAAAGTGCTCGGTGGTGCGCGCTTGCATGCAGGAGGCCCTCCAATGTGTGGCCGCCTTCGTGAGAAACATCGGACTCGCGATCTCGGCGCCGAAAACCGAGGCCCTCGTCGTCCACCCTCGTGCTGAAGCCCGACGACGTCTTCCGTGCCTTCAGCTGGATGGTGCACCAATAGTTTGGAGTAGCAAGGTCCGCTACCTCGGCCTGACGATAGACAATCGCCTCCGATGGTTCCCGGGCGGTGCGACGTGTACGACAGACGACGCGTCGCGTGGAATCGGCCGTGCGCCAACTACTCGCAGGCGGCAACGGCTGCCCCGCTGCCTTCGCCTGCACCATTTACGAGGCGATGGCTCTGTCTGCCATCCACTACGCACTGCCGATCTGCAAACTCCAGGCGCCACAGTGGCGACTGATCGACCAGGACCACCGCCGAGTCATCCGCATGTGTCACGGATGTGTCACGGATGTGTCACGGATTACGCCAGCTCGTTCGACTCGGCAAGCAACAACCTTCGCCGGGAGCTGGTGCGCGAGCATCCTGACGCACGGGTCGCCTCCGGACACCCCCCTCCTCCCATCCCAGCCACTGGTTTCACTCGCCGCGAGCGCGCGCTTCTTCTTGCCCTGAGGACCGGTTCTGTGTGGCCCGCGGAACGCAGGCATCGTCTTCGCGGCGCCGCTGCACCGAACTGCACCGATTGCGGCGCGATCGAAACCCTGTGCCACCTATTGTTTGACTGTCCTTCTCTCAACACTGCGCGGAAGCGGCTCGCCATGAAGTACTAAAGCCCCTCCATGCGCTGTTACAGAAGTTAAAGCGGACAAGTGCTGCCAACACCCAGGAAAAAAGGAAAACAGAAAAAATTGTTGTCATGCCGTATGCGCATTCTGTGTCACACAATTTGAAGATTGGTCGCAAGCACGGTGTTGACGTTGTGCTCACAGCCCCCTGCAAACTGGCCAAGCTGTGCTCCATGGTTAAAAATCATGGGAAGGGAAAGATGAACAAGAAAGGTTGCGCAAAAAAACATGCCATGCAATTTGTCCCCTGTATCGAGGAGGTCGTGTATAGAATTCCGTTGAGCTGCGGAAAAGTATACATCGGCCAGACGGGCCAACGTCTAAATGACAGACTCGGAGAACATGCTTCGTCTTTGAAGGTTCTCGCAGGTGGCACGCACTTGTCTCTTCATTGCAAAGATTGCGGGTGTAATCCGCTGTTTGCAAGCACTAATGTTCTTTGTAAGTCAAAACACAGACTGGCCAGGGAGATCACGGAAGCTGGACAGATTAAAGCAAACACAACCACGTGCATCAGTGTCGCCTCGGTAGCGTTGAACGATAGGTAAATAGGCTATCTAAATAGTTAAAGTGCGGAACATATCAGTTCGGATAAGTAACCTTCCTGTTGGCCTTGTCTTTCTAGTGATAAGGTGGTTGCACATGCGCGATTCTGTGCTCTCGTGTGAGAAAAAAAATTTCCAATAAATTATAAGTTGAGCGTCTGTCCTGTCAAGTTCTTCGCTTCTGTTCCTGCTGTTTTCCGCTCATACAATCTACAATATATTGCACCAACTGGCCCAGCACACCACCTTATTGACCAAGGTTGCCCGCCGAACCTGGCGAGGTAACGAAACTAAGCTACACAGGGTGCCACACGCTCGTTACATCCCTCACCCCCAGTTATTGCACATAAATTTAAAAAAAAAAAACAAGTCCCGGCCGGTTCGACGTTGGCTTATTTAGGCGAAAAGCGGTCTGGTGCCCTTCGTCGTCGAGTGCTCCGCCTGGGTACAGGTGTTGAGGGACTAGGTGCGGCAGCACCAGGTGCTGCCTGAGCCGTGCTTGATTTATCCCGACGCTCTGCCGTGGTTGACAGAAATGGCACTGAACTTGGCGGTGGCTCAACTAGTAGCGCACAACTGCAGGCACCTGCCCTTGCGAATTGGTTGTTGTCTCACTGGCTGCAACTGGTGCTGCCGTGGATGCAAGCCGGGTCTGACGGTTAGCCCTCACATGGTCAGCATGCCGGCGCCATATGGTTCGATCCTGCATACGTACGAGCAGAGAGAAGCTGGCAGGCAAGACCATTTGTCCAGCAGACCAAGGAGGGCCAGAATGGAAATTCCTGGCGAATACTGGCACTCCAGGCTCCGGCAACGGCCCAGGACGGCACCCTTTGTCAGCAGCCAGCTTCTGCTTCAGCTGAGGAGCGCCGTGGACCAGAGGTCTGGATGCAAAATGTCCAACAGTGTCTTCACCATCCATCCCAGCAGGAGCTCACAGGGGGCACGGCCTGTGACATCATGGGATGTAGTCCGGTATTGGAAAAGTATGCGGGCGACCTGCGTACAAAAAACCCAGCCTGGCTCTTCTTAAGTTTGACCTTAATAGTCTGCACCACCCGCTCACTTGCACCGTTTGAAGCAGGGTGGTACGGAGGAACCATCACTTGGCAGGTTCCGTTCTTTGTCGGCCAGGCTAGATACTCTGCGCTGGCGAAAGCGGGCCCATTATCGGACACTATGATGTCCGGCAGCTCCTGGGCGGCGAAGACCTGCCGCAGTGCTGCAGTGGTCGCACCTGCTGACGGAGTGGCGACAGGTAGAACTTCCACCCACTTTGAAAATGCGTCGATCACCACCAGGAAGTAGTGGCCTTTGAAGGGGCCCCCAAAATCCACGTGAAGGCAGGACCAGGGCCTCTGTGGGAATGGCCATGGGGTGATCTCCACATGACGTGAGGCCCGTTGATGCTCCTGGCAGACTTGGCAGCTCTGCACTATGTCAGCGATGTCCTCGTCCAGGCCAGGCCACTAAACGTGGGACTGGGCCACCATCTTGGTCTTTTCCACACCAGGATGCCCCGCGTGCAGCAACTGCAGGACCCTGTATCGGAGACTTTGTGGGATCACCACACTGGAACCCCAAAGTAGGCAGCCCTGCTCTAGGCTCAGCTCAGTGGCCTTGTGGCTGTAGGACTGCTGCACCAACTCCTCCCCTCGGGATACTGCCTTCACCACCTGGGACAGGACCGGGTCCCGACTGGTCGCCTGCGACACAACAGACCTGGAGAGTACCTCCGGGTACGCATGCTCCAGCATGAGCACTTCAACTGGCTCTGGAACAGCAGCAGGCACCTCTGGCAGCGGCAACCGGCTCAGGGCATCAGCAGGCCCCAGGTCTTTTTCCGGATGGTAGACCAACTGGTAGCTGTAGGCCGCAAGCTTCAAGGCCCATCGTACCACTCGAGGTGATGCCTGCACGGGGACTGCCTTGTCTGGCCCCAGTAGCCCCAGCAGTGGTTTGTGGTCCCTGACTGCCTCAAACTTTCGGCCCACAGGTACTGGTGAAAACGCTCGACACCAAACATGAGGGCGAGGCCTTTCTTGTCCAGCTGGCTGTAACACTGCTCTGCTGTGTGAAGACGACAAGAAGCAAACGACAGCGGGCGTTCCTGGCCATCCTTATTTCGCTGCGCTAGGATGGCTCTTACACCATATGGTGATGCATCTACGATAACGACGACAGGCTTGGCTGGATGGAAGTGCACCAGCACCGGTGCCTTGGTGATTAGCTCCTTACTGTGCTGAAAGGCCACATCTTGCTCCTCCTTCCACACCCAATACTGACCATCTCGAAGCAGAATGTGCAGCGGCTGTAGAAGTGCAAACAGGTTGGGTAGGAACCTCCTGTAGAAATTGATGAGACCAAGGTAGCTTGGCAGCTCTTTCTTGTTTCGGGGCTTCGGCACCTTCAGGACAACCTCAACTTTGCGGGGGGCCGGAGTCAGGCCGGCATGGGAGATGACGTATCCCAGGTATTCTACACTGGGAACCATGAACACGTACTTTTCCCGCTTGAGCTTAAGACCAGCATCCTGAAGTCGGGCCAGAACGTTGTGCAGATTCTGCATGTGGTCTCCGTCGTCAATACCGGTGACGAGGATGCCGTCCAAGTACACTGCCGCGTGCCTCATGCCCCTGAAGAGGTTGTCCATCTCTCTCTGAAAGATGGCTGGGGCCGAGGCCACACCGAATGGTAAACACGTGTACTGAAAAAGCCCCATAGTTGTCGATATCGTGACATACTTCTGTGAGGCCTCCTGGAGCACCAGCTGCAGGTAAGCGTCTCTGAGGTCGAGCTTCGCGAAATTCTGTCTACCAGACAATGCCGACCAAAGATCTTCAATCCGAGGCAGTGGGTAGTTTTTGATGGTAGCGACGGGGTTGATCGTAACCTTGAAATTCTCGCAGATTCTGACACTACCGTCTCGCTTGGGGACTGGAACGATTAGAGCGGCCCACTCCGCAGTCTTGACTGGTACCAGGATGCCCTCTCGCTGCAACCGTTGCAGCTCCTGGGTGACCCCATGCTTCAGTGCGAACGGCAGTGGGCGAGGCTTGAAAAACCGAGGCCGGACTCCCTCGGGTACGCGGATGCCAGCAGTAGTACTGGCGAATGTGCCCACCCCTGGCTCGAACAGTGACTGGAAATCTGTTAGCAGGCTTGGGATGTCTTGTACGACATGTAGGGCTGCTTTCTGGCCTTGTGGCAGCCAAACACCCAGTGCGCAAATTCAGTTTCTGCCGAGCAGCGTCGGTGATGACCCCTTGGTCAAATAAAAGAAAGGGTTGCTTCCCTGTTGCCAAAACGAACACTGATCTGGGCCTGACCATGGACCTGGGAAAGCTCTCCAGAGTAGCTCCGCAGCATGACACCTGAAGCCTCGACGGCCACTCCGGGGAAGGTCCTTTTGAAAAGTTTGCCAGCCATGACCGACATACTGGCCTCCATGTCCAGTTCCATGGAAATGGGGTGCCCGCAAACTTTGACGGTCAGCATGTACAGCGGCACAGACGACAGGACAAGGCCTTTGTGCCCCATGTCGAAAATCGGCAGGTCCTCGGACACGACGTTGAGCCCGGCTGCGGGGGAACCCGAGCCTGCTGCCGCGCGTCCCCACCGCCACTTGCGATGCCTACCCCATACCTGCCAAGTCTCCCGGATTACCCGGGAGACTCCCGGATTTTGAACGTTTCTCCCGGTTGTATGGGTCATTCGCAATGCCCACGAACTATAGGTGGCGCGCCGTGCTTTTCAAGATGGCGCCAGGAGGAGGGTCAACCCGTTTGTTAGCATAGGAACAGATAGGACGTGCGGACATACGACCCGTGCTGCTTTCACCGGATGAAGTCATGAGCTGCGCTGAAATGGATATGAGACTAAAATGCTTTCCCAAACCATGGAAGGTGCGAAGTACTCGCCACCTAATTATTTGCTGCGGTGTGAAAGGTTATATTTCAGCTCCGTTACCGTGCATAACGATGCTTTGCGAAATCCTGTGCGTGCTACATAAAACTGCATGAACTAGAACTGACGTAGGAGCTGAACGGCACTCCGAGGTAGTACGTACCGAGCCTGCCTGACGGATTTGCCGCAGTAGTAGGCCGCCAGCGAGTAGCGCCATCGCTGCTGCACGGGACCGCACGTCTAACGTGGTGATGGTTTGCAAACATAATACGCCGTCGTCATTACTTGCGCAGTCGGGAACGCGGAGTTACGTCTTCAACGGAACACAAGCATTTCATATCCCATTCAGTAGCGCTTGTGTCACCGCCATGCTGAGACTCAAGCCGTGTGCATGCAATTCACTTCACTCGCATGTTACAGGTTCGATCAGCCCGATCGAAACATGAATATCGAAAAGAATGCACGCGTATGCTTTCGCAACGGCGAAGAAGTTAGCCGAGAGGCATGCATTGCGGCCGTGACTGCACGTTCTATCGTTATAACCATCTCGCTTCGCTGGTCGAGCTCGAGCGTGTTGGCGGCATGCGGCGCTCCATAATATCCACAATAATTGATACATGCAATGCACAAGAGGAACTATGCTTTTATTTTGATCTCGCTCTAGGACATTATACATTAAATACAATCAAAGTGACTTACGAGCGTGAAAGAACATTAACGCACGAGGGGACGTGAAGTGCAACTCGCTCCTCGTGAGTTAGCAGCTGATCGTTCATCGTCGCTGTCACTCTTGGTGCTTTCATAGTCTTCAACGTCCAGTGAAAAATCCTAGTCCTCAAGATGGTTTCTTTCAACATCACTGCTGAAAGCAATCTGAAGAATTTCCTCCGCCGAACGACTTCGACCACTCCGCGTCACCACGTTTACAATTAGAGAAACGTCTGGGCGCGAAGAACACTCTGCCGACTCTGCTTTCAGACCGGTCAACAATCAAATCGCTTGCAGTGTGCTGCCAGGTGCTGCCACCTACCAACAAACGTACAAAAACAAGCGGCGCAGCGCTGGCTATGAAATATGAAACCAACAGACTGGCGAAGGACGGCGTGGAAAGCGTTCGCTCCACGAAAGGCGTCGAGCAGACGCGTCCTCGAATGATTGAAACGTCGCTCGCACGATTCGTAACAGCGCTTTGCTGACAAAGGATAGAGGTATCGCCAGCTTGAGATCGCTCAGTTATACAAAAGCACATCGCGTGCCCGCGGGACTTCCCGCGTACAGTGTTATGGGATTCATGCACTACAAGAAACACTGACCAATGCTATATGCAAGTAAAACAGGGTGAGCTTCAACTGATTATGTCAGACGATAACATTTAACTAACCTACGTGGCTACAGAAAGCCTCGCGAAGCTGATAGTATGTGTACGTTGTGGGCTATAGCATTGAAAGCGCGAGTTGGCACGTATTTTCACGAAAACTTCGCGTCTCGCAAGAACGAATCAGATTTCCTGTATAACGGAGGGCCCGGTTTGTTCACTGATGCAGGGAACGTGCAAAGTCGTAGTGTTCTTTTCTTGCCAACGCGTTAACACTGAGGCTAGCACAGCTGAACAAGGAAGCGACTGCGTAGTGCTGCCATTTTGTCGTCTACTAACCCTCCTCGAGAGGACGCTCTTAATTCCGCTTGGCGGCGCGACAGTCTATGGGCATTGCGAATAGGAAAATCTCCCGGAAATCCAGTTTTGCCCCGCGCTTCCAGTGCATTGCGTGCCCCGTGCGTCACGGTGACGCGAGGTGGGACATTTCGCGTACAGATGCGCTACACGCAATTTAAAAATTGATCCTAAGTGTGTTATAGGTTATATCAGCCGTTAATATTTTGTAGATGATGCGTTTGTGTACACACAAATCTATCCCACAAGTTATCTCTGCTTCAAAATTTTGTGTCACTACTGCTTTAAAGCCCAGCACTTAAAAGGGTAGCAGTTACTGAGGTCTGTCAAGATAGCGTGTTCGCCAGCGCTTGCGACCGTCCCCGTCTCAATGGCGCCCCTTATGGTCCCTTGCCCGACGAAATAACTGGTAAGCAAGCGACGACAGGCGTCGCTCACGGAGTGATGTTATCGCATGTGCCCTTCGCGCGACTGTGACGGTCAGGTCGTTTCATCTCTGCTTCAACCGCGTTCGTCCCTAGCGCTAGCGCACATTTACTCGGACGTGAAACAGACGATGCGTAAGCGCTGTTAACGGTTTGGACTCTGTACAGATCAGCGGCGACCGCAAAATCCCGCTGACAGTGTCCATATAATTGTTATCGCAGTACACGCCCCCTTCCCCCCCCCCCCCTTCCTGCCCCTTTGGGTAGATCTCCCGGATTCCGTTTCTCCAAACTTGGCAGGTATGCTACCCTGACCGCGGGCCGGTGTGGAACCTGGGCTTGATCCAGGCTGCTGCTGTGGTCCGCTGTTCGGTTTCCCCGTTCGACATACTTGTGCAAGGTGCCCAGTTTTTTTTCATGTGAAGCACTGCGAATGTGTGAACTGGCACTGTGAGGGGGAATGGGCGTCACCGCAGCTACTGCACATACTGCCCCTTGCCACTATCTTGTTTACGGCCGCTTCCGTTGACGCCGCATGTGCAATCTCGCCAGCGTCCTTTGTCGCTGCGTCCATCGCCAGCACTGCTTTCACCACATCGTCCAGCGAGGGGTCGGGAAATTCCAGGAGACGTGTCTGCATGGCGGGGTTGTTTATGCCGCAGACGAAACTGTCCGGAGCAGTGAGTCCAGCTGGTCCCCGAAAGCGCAGGTACTCGCCAAACCTCGTAGCGCAGCGACGAACTGGCCGAGGCTCTACCCTTCCCGGTGGCACCGGTCGTTGAAGTGGACCCGCTTCATTAGTGTGGACGACGCTGGACTGAAGTGCGAGCGCAGTCTAGTGAGCAGCTCGCTGAGTGTCTTGGTATGCGGTGTAGCCAGCATAGGAGGTCGAGCAGGAGACTGAAAATTTGGGTTCCGCAACTTGCCAGGAAAATGTCCCGCTGTTTCTCCTCGGGCGTGTCGTTTGCGCGGAAAAACACGTAAACTTGCTCCTTGTAGATGGGCCAGGCGGACCCGTCTCCCTAGAACGGCTCGAGCCTTCCGTACAGTGGCATGGCGGCAGATGCAGGGGGCGTTGTTTCAAGGCTCTCGATGGCGTGGGTCGAATCGTTGGCTATACTCTTTGTCACGATCTGCCCCGGGACCGCGGACGAGGGGGCACCGAGGCACCCGCGCTCTAGCAAGGACGACCCAAACGCGTGGCTGGATAAAGAGCTACTCACTGGCGAGCCGCGCTCGTCAGCATTTATTATCCGCAGGCGACCAAGGTTGCCCACCGAACCTGGTGATGTAACGAAACTAAGCTATGCAGGGCACCACACGCTCGTTACACTAGTAGCAACACGCTGCCTGAATTCCAAGTCGCAAGAGATGCCATTGGGGTTCTGGGTGAATGAAGTCACATTGATGGGCACCCAGTTTGAGTGCAATAATGGCTAGAACATCATTGCAATGAATCCTTGACCAAATCTCCATGAATGGTAAATATTGTAAAGGAGGCACAAAAACTGCTCCACTTGTTTAAATCGTACGTGTTTCGTTGTGTTCTTTGTTGCAAAGGTCCAAGCTATTTCTACCGCAGAGCCACGGCGGTGCTTACAAAGATCCAAGCTGTAGTCACCTAAGAAAAAATGTCAGGTCCGTGTACTGAACTGCAGCTTGCCTGCCCTTCGTGTGTGAAGGGCAATCGTGCTAGTTGGTTTGCGCTAGAACTGTAAGTACTTTTTTCGGCTAATTTAATTGCTACGTCTATTAAGAGGTGTGTCGTTAGTGCTTAAAGGGGTCATGAACCAACCCTCAAGCTTGGTGTGAAAAACACCTTGGAATGAGTCGGACCCTTCCCAGGAATACATAGCCGAATGAATTTTTCGAAAAGCTAAAATAGGACCAGAGATATAGCGATCGCTACATTTACCTGACGCGTTCCCTCTCAACTCGCTTCATTCTGAAGGAGAGGGAAGCACCATTTGAGATGCCCTGCTCAGTGCATTATGTCACCTCGCTTCAATGTTGTGTGGTTTCCTTTCCGCGTAACTTGGCGGTGTTCATGGCTGCTGCTGGCAACTCATAGTTCCGGTTGGCCGCTTCTCGCAGTGCGGCGTATCACGTCTGGGGTCTAGGCGCTGACGCAATCTGTTTGCATTGATACTGTCATCTAGTCAGCTGTGTTTCCCTTAGTCGCATGCATACTGGCTCGGAAGCACGCATGCCTATGTCCTGTGTGTGGCTTGTTTTCGATTGTGCACGTATGTCAGAAGCGGCAGGCCAATCGACGCCGCGCTCCGAGCAGGGATTGAATGTACAACTTGGGAAATGGGTTTCGACCCTTATAGTGACACATCACCAAGGTCTACCACTCGGGAATCGGCAGCAATGACCGTGAGAAACGGAGGTTTTGCGTGGTACACTGCAAACACACTTTATTTATTTATTTTATTTCAGTATGCTGCAGACCTTCTTGGTCCAAGCAGGAGTGGTAGTACATAAAATGGTTACAATTGTGTCGAAAGTGACGAATACATTCCAGATAATAGTTCAGTGCTGGACAACAGTTTCAAAGGTACACTTGTTAGATAACATGCGAGCACAATTCAAAAATGTAACATACTAATTAGAAGAAAAGATATCGCCAATTTCTCGAGCAAAAGATTCTACCGTTTCACAGTTCACCGCAGATGATGGCAGACTATTCCAGTAAACTAGCCTAATCGGGCGTTCTCAAAGGCTGCAATCCTCCTTAATACTACCTGCATCTGGACCATACTCCCTTAGGGTGTAATGAGGTGGGCGTAATAAGGCTCTGCGTCCTCAGTTTTACTTCGATAGGAAATTATGTGGATAAAAGGTGGGAGAAAGGAGCTAAATTGACGATCTGACGTCATTCATTACGAACGAGAACAAAAACTCCCATTTCACCTCCTCTGTCATGTTTTTTTTTTATTTGTTTCCGAAGCTCTCTACAATGCCTTCAGTGTTGGCGGGCATGCATGCAGCTGTGTGGGGGGAAGAAGTGTGTTGTCATAAGAAAGCAGAAATTTCTCAGAATGCTTAATAAATTCATCAACGCGCTAATCAATTATTTTTTTGTCTCATCGACTGATATATATTGTTGTACGGAATGCTGCAGGGGGCGCACTTTGGACCGTTGGGCTCGGGTTCACGCAGCACTTCGGCCACAGAATGACTTCGCTTATGTCGTTTTTCCATCAAATCAAAATTAAACTACAAGGAAAAGCCAGCAAGTCCCCGATGTGGCTGATTGGCACGGCATGCACATTCAGTATTGGCCGCGAAAGCCTCCACTGGAGAGGCCGGCGCTGCGGTCGTTTTGACGTCACAGATAGGATGCTCCTGCTCGCCTTGCTTTGTAGTTGTTGTGCAACGCGACGTTCAGGTGAAATTGCAGTGCGCTAGGATCAATTCTCACGGCGTGAAGCTTAATTTGGCCAGCTGGAGACATTATCGCCGTATAAGCAGTGCTATAGGTTGCGTGTGAGCAGCTTCAGCTTGTTGGTGTACTGTTTGGTGCCGCAGGGCCAGGCGCATGCGACAGATCTCGCTGTAAGTTTTCATCGCCAGCCCAAATGTAAAAAACACTCGGCTGGTAAAGCCGAAAATGGAAAAGGACGCCAACGCAAACTCGCAGGTCTGCAGCAAGCACTTTCGTGACGAGAATTTTGTGTACGACACCGCAATGAAGATGTTCGGTAACAGCTGACATGTGCTCCCGGCAGTTTATCGCGGGCGTTTGTCGATGAATTTATTGATGCTGGAGAACGGCAGGCTCACTGTAAGCTAACAAAATAAGTAAAAAGAAAAGTCTCAAATATCTCTCACGGCGAGGTCCTTACGAAACTTAAGGATTTTGTCACTTTTAAGATTGCCTTGTAGGCACTCAAAACTAACATTGATACGTTGCCGAAAAGTGTAGGCCAAGGCGAAAAGTAAACGCATCATTAGCAAAAAAAAAAAAAGAAAGAAAGAAAGAAAACGAGACGGTGACGATCGTAAAACAAATAGGAGCCCAACTAAAATGAGCAGTGGAGGGTAATTGGCCTTTGTTTTGCAGATCCCGCCAGCACTTCTAAACATGTGCAGCGATGCACTCCGCTCACCATTCCCACGTGTTCGTTGACAGCAGTGCATGTGCACCGCACGCGCGGCGGTATTACTATTCAGCGGCACGTTTCCCTCCTTGTTGCAAGTTTACTCGTTCGTTTTATAAAAAGTCTGAGAATTATTACGCGCAAGGTATTTCATAATGTATTACCAGCTTACCTTTGGCGACATCACTTTCATCGTCCTCCATGGCGTCAGCTGTACCGGCTTCAGGTCACGATTGTAGCATGCTAATTAGACACGTGGGAGCCACCAGGGCTACGAGCAGTGGTTTGCTTGCCCGGATTATAAGGTCATGCCGCTTCTTTAAGTAATGAGCTTCAAAACAACGGGGACGCACGCGCAGCGGCCACAACAAAAACGCGCGGCAGCAAAGGCGCAGGAAATGTGGTATTCCAGCAAACAACACAATGCCGAATCCTATGAGTGACGTCACAACGTAGGTGGCGCTACGCTATGTCCTCGCGGCCAATACGCTTTTAGATAACAAACTGGCCAGAGGCAGCGTGCCTCAACACACGGAATAAAATCCCGTGTGGAGAAAACCCGAAGCAAAAAAACAAGCAAAAACTCGATTCCTTTTAAGCGGCTGCTGTGAACGAGAGGAAGTGAGAAAAAATGCCCTTCGATCTTCGGGCAGCTGCCGCCCGCCTGCTCGTCGGCAAGAGTGAGGAAATCAGACAGTCAGACGTGATGGAATACCAGCGAGATGGGAGAAAGTGTCGGGACACATGTGCATGCAAAGGAAAAAAGAAGGCAAAAAAGAAAGAAAGAAGAGTGAGAAGAAAGTCGTTTAAGTTCCGTCTTGCCAGTGGAGACTACCGTAGCCTGGTTCCAACACAGTGCGGGATGCCGAAGCAAAGCCGTCATGGGATTACCTTGGCCTTGTGAACGCAGCTTCTTAACTGCCTAGCTGTGTCGGCTGTGTGTGAACGTTTTGTGCCTGCTCTCGCCGCTGGACATGAAATGCGTGGTTTGACGACAGTGCACTATGCCTTACTGTGAGTACAAAATGGTGTGAGAATGACACGGCAACTCAAGCGAGCCTGCCGCTGTGTATATTACCAAACATACGATGGGCACGCTGTATTCGTGGTACACTCAAACCTCAATATAACAAAGTCACATCTGCCACGAAAATAACTTCGTGATATCCGAAAATTCGTTATAAGCGTTTATTTTTAACAATGTATCTATTACAAGACTACTCTTCATTTACTTCGTTATAACCGATAATTCGTTATATCCATGTTTGTTATATCGAGATTTGAGTACTATCAGGAACACAATGGTAAGTAATACTTATGTTTCCTCCGTTAGCGCGTCGTTATCGTCGCTCGGGCAGCTGTAGGTGTTGTTCTGCACATTGCGTCGCGTGAAAAGTACAGTGAAAAATCGAAAAAGAAAATCATTAAGCTCACATAGCGACGATGTGCGATGCGTGTTTAGAAACTCCTGTGAATATAGCACATGCTTTGCACGGCCAGCCAGTCGATGCGCGAGTGCACCTTGAAAAAGATGTTGTACAACATAATTTCCTTGCTTGCGATAAAAACTAAAGGAAGCAGAGTGCTTTCAGGGTGTATACGCCTAGTGCGCGCCGACGGAAGCGCCATAGGCGGCAAACTCAATCATTGCTCTCGGGAAAGCAAGCAGACGGCCGCCGTGGTTTCCTACGTCGTTGTACGTGTGTTTCCGCGTTGTTCACGTTTCCGTAGTGAAATAAGCAACGTTCGTCGTATGTGTGGTGGTCGACACTTCAAGGGATGTCGAATAACAATTGCTGTGGAGTGTAGTGCTCAAACACCTACAAAAACGCGCCCGGAACACGGTTTTACTCACCTACCGCAAGACCTCCTGAGAAGAGCGACGGAAGCAACGGAACGCCGCTGTTCGTTGGCAAAGACGAGCCGCTTCGTCATTGTGCGGGTTAACACGTCGCTTCATATTCTAATGCTTTCGTTCTGTCATACCGGTGCTCGCTGGATGCACTCGATCATGTTGACACTGGTAGACGACCAAAGTTATCAGCCTGAGCACGCGTTGGTTCGGTTCGACCGCCGTGCAGGGCACTTCGCTCAAACGTTCTATATTTCAGAAGTGTTGTAGTTCGGGCGAGTTGGTCATCCATGAACTTAGCTTGTACTAGCGCGGTACATGTTGTGGGGATCCGAGGCGCGCCCGAAGCCACTGCGCGGGCATTTCGCCGTTCTGCGAATCCTTTCCCTCTCCCGTTCTCCCGCGACGGCAAGTGGCGCCATCTTGCGCTACGCGCCGGCTCTCGTGGTGGCGCTGCCCGCGGTCTTGGAGCCGCGAAATTCGGCGTGACAGACGCGCGGGCAGGCCGGGACGAACTCGCTCTCTCTCCTCGGACGCAGCTGGGTAAGCACGTATTTCCTTCTGGCCCGACGTCCCCTTTGGGAATCGCCGGGCTGTTGCCTGCCTGGGTGCCTCGGCACCCTTCCAGGCATGTTTACCTCAGTGTTAGCTCCGGTTCGTACGTGAAGCCAAAGAGCGGTGCCTAGTGCTCGCGCGCGGTCGTACCACGCCGAGCCGCACTTGCCGGAGGCCCACGCGTACGGAGATTGCCCTAGCACTCGCGACCAGGCCCAGTGGTCACCGCGAGAGTGCGCCGCATACCGCGAGGGACCTTTTCCCGCACGGCGTGTCAAAGCTCGCCATTGCGAGCTGCGACGTGCTTTGCAGAACCCCTTGGTGTATCGTCCGCGCGGGAAGCCCTTTGCTTCCCCGTGCCCCGGGGGCGGACGTGTACTGTGTGTGTGTTGGGGTGCCGCAGAAGGCAAATAAAGTGTTTGTGTGTATGTTATCTCGAACACTGTGTTCATGCCGCGCGGCGCTCAACGCCTTTGCTAGCTGAGAGCGAGCGGAGCGGTGCGCTAAACGTAAGCAGGCGACGGTAGACGCGGCCCTGTGGCTCGCTAAGCCTGAACCCGAGGTAGTCTTCGGCTCCGGTGAGCTCGAGGCTACCACAATGTACCGCGCTATTACATGCTAAGTTCTATATTTATTATTTACAGAAACAGAAATGCAGCAATGGTTGACTTCAGAAAGAACAAGAAGTGTTTGAGACGTCACCTTTGCAAACAAAACAAAGTGGGTGTTCACCACGAGCTGCACCTCATAGCTGGATCTTGTTACGCTGGTCTGCGCGACGCACCTTTGATATTCACCGGCATGACGATTCACTCCACGCGGACGTTCGTTCTCCTCCGCAGTCGGTCATCACATGTCTTTTCGGCGACCCTCTTCAAAACTTGTCACTGTCATTTCTTGATACTTAACTCACAGCACTAGATCGTCAAACAACACGTCTTCTGCGGTCGAGCGAATGATGCTATCACTAGAACGACATAACTTCATCGCCCACTAACTCCTCACTGACTGACTCTGCCCACGCGCGCTTGCTGCGCTTGCATCAATTGCCTGTATCGGCTCGCGCCTGGTTTCGGGAAGGTGCGTATGATTCGTCTGTGCGTAGCACAGCGAAAGCTAGGGAAAGGGCGAGATCTTCTCACCGATTCGTCTGCGGAATCAGACGGCACCGCTGGCTCGGCTAGCTCGGCTTTGCTTTCTCAAATATCCCGATCTTTCGCGTTCGTTGGCTGTGTCGGTGGCGTCTTCTGCGGAGAGGGTAAGAGGCGCGCGGGCACGCTCCCGGCGCCTTTTTATACTTGTTTTTTCGATGCGCGCGCTCTGTCGCGCACGAACCGTCGGCGCCAGGCTTTCATGCCGTCGTTCGAAATCGGCGACGTGCGCTTAGTTAAGCGCTCGTTCGTGACAAACATCGTGTACAAGTCCACTTTCATAGAGGCCCGTGCCTTTCCTGCAGCTGCCAGTGCAGAATTAGTTGGCTGGCACCCGCACGAAGGGGAAATATCAGCCGCGAACTTCATTCATCTCCTCACAGCAAAGCTGTGCAAAGCGCTGTCGTCTGCTCGGCTTCCCGCACGTACTGTCGGCGGCGCCCGCTAGGTGGCTATCAGTGGCGCCTCTATAGGCGGTGTACTAGGCGTATACACATAAGCAAAAAAAAAAGGCTGCTATGATCACACTCTCACATGATGATTTGTGTATTGGGGGTAAATTTGTTTTCTGTTTATTCTGTTTTCATGCTTGATTTGCTTCTTTTAATACTCCGTCTCGATGTCAATTTGTGCGTCTTAACACGTTACATAATCGTCACATAATTATGACCATATGATGAGACATAATTGTGGCCATATGATGTGACAGAGATCTGATAAGTGATAGTGTGTTTTGTGAAGCACATACATTTTATGGTATTGTCACTTCATTAGTCACATATCAGTACTGGGACTTGCCAGGGTTACATATGCATATTTGTAGCCTATAGGAGATGTATTAGTTTGTTGAATCTGTTGAACCATGTTGTTGAATCACCTTGTTTCTTCCCTCTCTTTATTTTGGTTTTGCATTATATTGCCATAGTGTTTATGATATGTACACAGCATTCTCACTGTTGACACAATTTCTGACAAGGTAAAAGCGCTGATATTGTGTTCAGGTCTTCTTTTGTCGTCATTACAACTACGCTGTTAATTTTTGCCATGAATCAATACCAAGTCGCCCAATCTTCAGTCCTAAACAGAGCAGCTGTGATTGATCAAGAAGCTAGTGTCTAAATACAAAGTGAACCTCACTAACATTCACACCCCTTTACACTATAACGCTAGCTGCACTGACATTGAAAACTACCCGAATGGTGGTACACAGGACAAGAGTAACGCTTCAGGTGTTGTTTCGCATTTCTTTACCTTCGTGTATTTTTTGCCCTGTGTACTTTAAGTGAAAAGTTCACAAGGAACCACTTAGCAGCCTCACAATTTTGCATATGTTTCATGTTTTGTTAAAAAGCTGCAATAAGTTAAGTGTGAGTCCTTGGCAAGAAATTCATTTTTATGGATACAGAAAGCTTAGTAGACTTTTTAAAAATCATTTTCAGGAAGACATTTCTGGCAAAGCAGCAAGAGTTGCTCGCCCCCTCTTGTGTACGAGACAGTGTATTGTGGGAACACTCCACTGTGTCTCGCTGTACACTATCTCGAACGTTTCGTACATCTTACAGCATTTGGGCAAATACTGGAATTGATGCAGAATGTTATGCATCAGAATGATACCGCACGCAACTTTTCCAGTAGCATGCACATTTCAAAATTTCACATCCCATTTCTTTGGGTTGTGGTTAGATACTGGCACTTTGAAGTGCACATGACAGTAGGCATTATGATGAGGTTTTACACACTACTTTCATGTTGCTTTACTGCTGTGAATTATATATAAAGCTTGGGCTGTACTGTATATGTTGTTGCATGTGTTCGATATTGGGTGTAGGTTCTGTGCACAAAGATGGAAATATACATATGCTTACACTGACATGAGAACGGCTACTGTTCTGATTCCAATAAAAAGTGTAAACACTGTTTCTTGTATCAATGGAGGTATGACTATTTGTCGTGCATGCAAATGGAAGAAATGAACTTCTGCATGCAATACCAACTGGTGAAACACTGCTTGCTCAATGCAACAGCTCGTGTTTTTACCAAACAAGTAGAACAGATGATTTACACATTAGAACACATTGTGGAAGAGAAATAGGTCACAGGCAGTTAGGCAACAAGTCATCACTCTGTTCTAACGTAGATAGGGTGATATTTCATAAATCGTAGCATAATTGAAGGTGCCTGTTGTATAAGTGAACTTCAACATAATGTGCAAGTGGACGAGGGAGTGCACATACGACTGAGTTTTTCCAGTTTTGTGCCTATTTGTTTAAGATGAGAGCAAACAGCACTAAACACGAGACGGAGAAGAACGGCAGACACAAGCGCTGAACTAACAACCACTGGTTTATTGCTTGGATATGCAATATATACGGAAGCATTGCGCAGAATAACAACAAAAACACAGTAACTGCGCAATGCGCAAAGAGGAGTGAGAAGTCATCATAATAGATGCGTCGACAGAACGGGCTGTCATGTTTTGGACAAGTAATTGAGTTCACATTTACGTAGATAAATGGAAGGAACACTGGCGCACGCATTTCCGTGTGCATAGATATGGTGCGCTTCACTAATGTCACGAGTTCTTTGCTGATTGTGCGCTTCCAAAACGGTGCACCGTTCAAGAATTGGCTGACGGCTACATGCTTTGCAGTGCGGGACTAAATGACTGGGCACTGATCCGTTAAGCGAGTACGCATGCTCTCGTGACCAGCTGATGTAGCAACTTCCACACGTAAATGGAACCTTGTATACTACAGCTTTCCTACATTCGACAATGCGCTTTCTGTGCTTTTTCTAACACATATCTTTCTTGCCACCTTTGTTCACTTTTCGGCACAGCGCTGCAAGTTTGTTTTTTGCACTAAATACAATGCGTATACCAATCTTACCAGCAACCTTTTTCAGTCTCTGTGATACCTCGTGAACATAGGGTATAACCGCCATACCTGCACGAGGCCTTTGATCCTCTTTGTCGCGTGCTGCCCTTCCCCTTGTCAAGCTCACCAAAAGTCTCTCAGCAACAGACACCAGCAGTGCCTAGGGATAACCAGCATGGCTGAGACGTTGCACCTTGTGCTCGAAGCTACCCGCCACCTGGTGGTGGCACGAACGGGCAGTCGTCCCTAGATGGCCTCCCCATCGATGATCCGTGTGTCATCGCCAGCCCGAACAGTGTGTCGAATACCTTCAGACCGAAGACCCGAAGCAAGTTGTGGGAGAGCACACGCGCCCATTTCCTTTCCTTAAGGCTGGCGCGATCGCGAACTGACGGTGGTAGCAAGGGACCACTAGGAGAGGAGCACCGTCGCCCTTTCCTGCCGGACAACCCCTTCTTCCACGTCACTCCGCGCGCCAATCCTCGCTTCCCGGCTCGCGGGAAAGGGAACTCGCCCTGCGAGGGAAACAACCCTCGTGGTGGGGAGGAGACGGGAGGTGAATAAAACAACCAGGCATACGAGGAGACGGTCTCTCGTGCCCTGCTGACCTACGAAGGAACATCTCACCGCCCCGAGACCCGCGAGCCGATCATCGACCGAAGGTGTAAGCCATACCCTTTGTTTTTCTACGAGAGCGGACTATCCCTCTACGCGACATTTACGCGTTATTGCTAACGTAGCAATAAAGTGTTGTTTGTTGTGCTAGCCTGTTGCCTTATTCGCCCGAACCCGTCGTAGCTGCGATGACGCGCGCTACGGGAAGGGGACGTTGACACGGTACGACTATTTGCGGCTGGGACCGGAGCTAGGCTTCTGCACCAGCCGTACATAGAGCGGACCCCCCTCAAAGTAGGTGGATTCCCGGTCGACGTGAAAGACTTGTTTTATTCCTTGCACATGAGGCTTCTGTCAAATCTTGCTAGCAAGAGGTTGCTAAGGATGGGGGCAATACTAGAACCTATGCACACACCATCCTGATGAATGCGGTAGCTGAAACAAAAATGAAGAAGCCAAAGAAAGAAATAGGTGGTATGCCACGCTCTGGGCAAAATGAAGACCATGGGCGAGTGGAAGTCCTTCCATATATTCATAAGCTTTCACACAGTGTCAAGAAAGTTGCATCGAGGCATGGCGTGCGAGTAGTGTTCTCGGCGCCATGCAAGTTGTCACGCCTTTGCGCGAACATTGAAGAAAGAAACTCTAAGGACACTTGTACAATTAGACACTCCTCCAAATTCGTTGACTGCGTCACTAATGATGTGTATCGCGTACCACTTTCATGTGGTAGGTTGTACATAGGCCAGACGGGGCGCTGTGTGAACACGCGCCTGAAAGAACATGAGACATCAGTCACTTCAGGAGGAGGCGCGAACTTGCCTGCGCATTGCAGAGCATGCGGGTGTTCAGCCATTTTTAACGACACTGAAATTATTGGTAAGGGATCCACGAAATGTCAGAGGGAAATAATTGAGGCTTATCAAATGCAAAAACATGGTCCGGCTCGTTGCGTAAGTGCACCTTCCCTCTCGCTATCACAAAAAGAGGTGACGTTTTTAGACAAACGTAAGTAGAAGGTGCCACAAGCAGCATTTTATCTGCAAGGTTTTTAAAGCACATCAGCGTTATGAGTGTGCTTCGTCGATTGTCAAATGTTCACCCCCCTTTTTTTTCCCCCTCCCACCTAAGATATCTTGAGGGTGCATGCGCGTTTTTTGGGTTTCCTTTTCGAGTAGATGTTTTCCATTAAACTGTTGTTAGTCCCAACGTGTGTGGTCGTCTTTCTTCTCTTCTTGTGTACGTGTCTGTTGAAGGCTGGGTTCCCCGTTTTCAAGCTACGTACCAACAGGCCCAACACCAGACTCTTCTAAAGATATCTGTGAGAAAAAGCACAGAAAGCGCTTTGTCGAGTGTAGGAAAGCTGTAGTATACAAGGTTCCATTTACGTGTGGAAGTTGGTACTAGAGCACTGCGGGCCGGGTAAGGGATTGTTGGATCGGGCCCGGGCCGGGCTCGGGCCCGTGATCTTCGGGCTCGGGTCGGGCTCGGGCCTGAGCCAGGCCCGTATTAGGCCCGGGTCTCATACGTATCTGTATAATTGCGTGTGTACGTTGTTTGGCTTTGTTTTTGTTTTGTGGGGTTTAACTCTCCGAAGTGACCCAGGCTATATGAGATGCTGTCGTTGAGGGCTCCGGGTAATTTAAACCACCTGGAGTGCATTGGCGTGCACAGAAATTGCACAGTACAAGACGTCTACAATTTTGCTTCATCGGTATGCTACACGTAATTTCAAGAAACGCCTAATATAAGTTTCCTCCATTATAGTGAGTGAAAGGCGTTCTTGGGTACCGTGTAAGGAAACGATAAAGTGCCTAGATTAGTGTATATAAGATGTGTTCACTTCGGCGCTCTAATATACAGTTGTTTTGGAAGCCCTTAGTCCGGTCTTGCTTTAAGGCATGGCGGTCACAGGAAGACGACGAGACAGCCACCTTCAGGGAACAGCGAGGACGGTGGCTCGCTTGCTAACGGGTGTGCCTCGCTTTGACAGATCTATGGCACTGCAGTCGTGGTGACTCGAGGAAGAAGGGCGGGACAAAGAACCTTCTTGCTTTGAACACGAAAACGTAGTGTACGTTGGGTGCAATTTCCTGCCGAGGAGTCAACACGACAGCTTTAATTTATGTAACGCTGCCCAGCCTGGTGTATTCCTCCCAGAAGCAGCTAGAGCACTTTTTTTTTTCATTGCATTGTGCAATAGATGAAGTTCGCAGGACACTTGCTACTTTTACTCAACAGCCCTAGCTCGTATGCGGTTGATGTAGACTAAAAATGTCTGCCATGTTTATTTTTCCCATTTTATGGAGGTATTTTGTAGTCGTTCTTTGAAATGTAAAAATAAGATTGCGTGGTTAGCACTGCGTGCGTACATAGAACAGCCAGCCATGACTCCAATTATATTTTATATTGCCCTGCAAATATTTCGCAAGAGCGTTACGGGCGTAATTAACCGAAAGTATACACAGTACCAGTGAAAGTCGTGACACTGAAAGAAGTTCCTTAAACAATCTCTAGATAATATCTGGTGTGCGGCAGGTATCTTCACAATCACCGAAGGTTGGACAGTGTCTCCTTTATGCTCAAGGCATAAGTAGCTGAAACGGGCCGGGCCGGGCCGGGCCGGGCCCAAATCTTTCGGGCCCGGGCCGGGTACGGGCCACATTTAAGAACACCGGGCCGGGCGGGCCGGAGCAGGGAGTTTTCGGGCCGGGCCGGGCCCGGGCCGGAAAAATCGGCCCGTGCAGTGCTCTAGTTGCTACATCGGCCAAACCGGCCGATGTTTGAATGACCGGTCACGAGAGCATGCGTACTCATTTAACGGTTCAGTGCCCAGTCATTTAGCCCTGCACTGCAAAGCATGTGGCTGTCAGCCAATTCTTGAGCGGTGCACCGTTTTGGAAGCGTACAATCAGCAAAGAACACGTGAGATTAGTGAAGCGCACCATACCCATGCACACAGAAATGCGTGTGCCAGTGTTCCTTCCATTTATCTACATAAGTGTGAACTCAATTACTTGTCCAAAACCTGACAGCCCGTTCTGCCGACGCATCTATTATGATGACTTCTCACTCCTCTTTGCGCATTGCGCAGTTACTGTGTTTTTGTTGTTATCCTGTGCAGTGCTTCCGTATATATTGCATATCCAAGCAATAAACCAGTGGTTGTTAGTTCAGCGCTTGTGTCTGTCGTTCTTCTTCTCCGTCCCGTGTTTAGCGCTGTTTGCTCTCGTCTTAAACATGTACCAACCAGCCCAGTTAAGCACACTCCTGTGCCTTTTTTGCTACAGTCCTAGTGTTTCTGCGTTATGTGTGTAAAATTCTGAATTGCGAAAAAGCCAACCTGTCTACTGCTGTGATTATAGTATACTAGTAGTTCAAACAAACCATTATTTTCTGAAGACCAGCTGTCTCATTGAGGAAGACTGTAATACATATATTTTTTTTAAATTCGTGTTAACAACATAACTTTTAACACCGCTTTTTCTTTCTTTAATCCAGGAGGAAGAAACCTGTCGTACAGCCTTCCCGCTGGTGGGGGCCACTTTGGTGTGGATGCACACACTGGCGTAGTGCGTACGTTGGCGCTGCTTGACCGAGAGGCGCAGGCGCAGCACGAGTTTGTCGTGTTTGTGTCTGACGCCCAGAATCAGGTTGACAGCTGCCTGGTGCTGGTGCGGCTCCTGGACGTCAATGACCAGAGCCCCGAGTTTGATGACTCGTGCCGAGGCCTTGCTGTCCCGGAGAATGGACCGCCAGAGTTGCACACCCTGGTTGCCTGGGACCGGGACGAAGGCCCAAACTCTCGTCTTCTCTACTCCATCACAGGTGAGGTCATGAGGCTTAACTAAGCATGGAGCGAGTTTGCTTAATGCATGTGAAAGACTTTGTTTGTCCAGATCATAGTTTTCTCCCCTTTTGCAAATAATTTTCAAGCTACAGAAAGTTAAGGGGAGATGCGGATCGAAGATACTTTTTCTTTAATATTCATCCTAGAGCAATGAAACTTGAACTATTTGTAGATATTGTTATGCTGACTCCAAATATATAGTTAGTTTTCTTGCAAGTTGCATACTTTTTGCTCTGCATCATGACAAATGTGTAAAACATAGGCCTTTTAGCCCCCCTTTTTCGATCCTTAAACTTCTATACATTTTGACAATTAATAGCTCATATTGTTCCATTTGAACTGTAGAGTGCCGAAAACTATCCAGAAAGTGCATAGAAAATATTTACTAGACGTGAAAAATTCAAACATGGGAAATTCATTATTTCCCAGACCCCAGTAAATGATTACTTGCAAATTTTCTAATATGCATAAATAATATTGAGATTTAGAGGAGATAATACTGCACTCCTCACACCTTATAGAAAATTTGGGCAAAATTTCATGCAGATCGGAGCTCCAGAAGTACCAAAAACAAGAGGGGCACGCTGAAAAAGTTGCCAAAAAGTGTGTTTTGAGAAAAACGATGTTTAAAGTTAAAATTGGATTTTTATTTATGAAAGAGGTAACGAAATCCGACCAAAATTGCACACAAAAGAGGTAAATTGTTCTTCTAGTAGCCACTGCCACTAAAATGAAACAGCGCCATATGTTTCTCCTTCACAGCTCTTCCGAGCAGAGTAGCTATTGCGCGAGCTCCCGCTGCCGTAGGTTGTGCTTGCAAACGGTCCCTCACTCGCAGCCTCTACGCTGGCCTCCTCGCTCGAAGCAACTCGCCACAACGTATACGTCATCGAAAGAATACTTTCGGGGCACTCGTTGTTCTCGCATTGTAGTTCCAGAAACGGCGCCTTTGCGTTTGTAAGCTGGTTTCCGGACGCGTATTCCCGAACGGTGACACGCTGGACACACTGCACCGATCGCGAGGATGTTCAGTGCTGTCGTGTCAGCGATCAAGGAAGACTTTCTACCGTGATCTTTTTTCGTCGTCAAAGAGTCCGATCTTCTCTTTGAGAGGCACTGACATACTCAAACGCCGCGGCAAACTCGCCGGAAGCATCGCTGGCATTGCCGTCGCCGTCGCTAGGCCTCAAGGCAGCAGATGCACTTGCCGTTCAGCGAGTGTTTGGCTTCGATTTGCGCCGGCGTCCTCGAAATTTGTTCACCGAGCGATACTTCACTGGCTGGTGACTGCGCTTGCTACGGTTCTCTTCGTCCACGATGAAAATAAATACGCGAGAGAAACGTTGTTCAGCTGCGTAGCTCGATGAAACACCAACCCTGCAAGCAGGCTTCGCAACACACAAGGCGTGCAGCGGCCATTGGCGGTCCCCGATTCGTACTACGTGATTCAAAAGCCAGTCGCAGCGCTCGAAAAGCGCGGCAAAAGCATGCTTTCTTTATTATTTCTTGCACGTCTGCAGCGCGGGAAACTGTGGTTACTTGGAGATCACCTCATGCGATCCCAAATGGCGAGCGGCCGCGCGTTATTGGCCGCGAGGCGCTAGAAGACGTCACACTTTCGGTCAAGATTAACAGCCACCTTGTGCCCTTTAGACGCAATTTTAACGTATTTCCAGTTGAGTCTCGACTTTGATTTTTATTTTCGGAACAGTAGAGATACTAATCTTAACAAAACAGGTGAAAACAAAAAATCGATAATTTTTGAAAAACTCTCTTTTTTCGACCCACATCTCCCCTTAAGTCACATAGCTCTTTAGTCATCATGTAAACTTTCAATATCGAAATGTGTGTAAGAATTCTATCCATTTTTTCAAGTGATTATGCTATGCTTACTGTACAGTGCTCATGGATTGAAGAAAGGCATCATATTCTTTAGTACAGTCAAAACTCACTACAATCAACACTGCTACAACAAAATTTTCCCAATAAATAATTTTTCAATCCCCCATGTGAGTCGTCCATAGAAAATAAAAATTCCAGCAGGTCCCACACATTGTGGGAATCAGTGTCATGCGAAGCGGTAACCGACTGGCTGCATACGCAGCATCTTTGTTTTATATTTACTTGGAGCCAAGCATTATGAGGTGGATCAACATCTTTGTGTGGGTGCTTGTGGGCATACTGAGGGCTTACCAAGTACATTGACTACATTGCCGCCTCAAGGGTAACTTATGGCCCAATGTAACATCACCACTCACATTACAGCACAGGTGTCAGTTTTATTGAAACGAACAGCATGCTACTGTGAGATGATGTGCATATCATGAGTAGCAGTCGTTGGCATATTTTTACCGGGTTGATTAAGGCCTGATTATAGCTTGCTGAGCTATAGGAACTATGTATGTAGTGTTTAATACATTGTTATAAAATCGGATAGCCAACAATAGAACTAGTATTGACATTGACCCGACGTGTTTTCCTGAAGCAGTTTTAAGCACTGGTGTGGCTATGTGGCAAAATACTTGACTCCCACGAAGAACGTCCCAATTCGATTCCAGCTCAAACCATGATTTTTATTTTTTGCTTCTATCTGCATATTTCACCCATTAAAATTAAGGCAGCTTTGCACTAGTGGTGCCAAGCCTGAAGGAAGTGTGGAGCCTTCTCTCTTTCTCTTTTCCGGTTCTGTGTCTATTTCTATTTCTCAATATGCTACAGTTGGCTATGCTATATGTGGTTTTGCCTGCGTTAATATCGTCATCAAGGCTCTCGAAGAACAAGAGCAAGAAGGCTTCCCTTTGGCGCGAGTGCGCGCTCAATATGCTACAGTTGGCTATGCTATACAGTCGATCCCGGATATAACGAACTCGAAGGGGATCGCGAAATAGTTCGATATATCGATAATGTGAAATAAAAATTGTGTATTTAAGGCTTATATTAATGCACTGCAGGTCTCGCAACAGTTTCCGAAATTTGTAACAAGCGCTAACATGACGATTCGCTCACAAATAGTATGCTAAATAACAAAGTGGCAACTTCTTCTTTTGCAAGTTACCGCACTTTATTTCGCACGAAAATAGTCCGTAAACTTGTCTTGCTCCTTGCGCGCCGTCAAGTTCATCAAGTCATCCTAAATATCATTGAAGCTTTCCAAATAAGCAAATTCAGCACCTCAGCACCACAACAGGGGTGACTGACGCTGAACGCCCAAGCTCTGGAGCACGGTAAGAGGTTGTTTAGCGGCGACGTTGGCATCTTCATAACCGCACGGGTCCACTTCCGCAGCACCGGCAACGTCAGCCTTGATCGCGGCATCGATGAAGTCGCTTGCTGTACTCCCGTCCGAGAGCGCACCCGGAAATGCTAAGTCACAAAATTCACTGAGGCACGGTACGCCGTTGACGGTACGCACCAAAGCCCGCTAGAAAACAGTTCATGACTGTGCTTTGCTTGACGTCGTTACAAGCACCAGTCATCATTTTATCGCTACGAGCAGGTCAATGTTTAGTTCGACTCCCGATTGAGGATTTGTCATGAACAAAGCGAGAAGTACACGAGTCCTCAAGCCGCAAGAGACAACGCAGCCTACAAACAACGAAGGAACAAGTCCCAACTATCGACATCTTGGCAGTGATGCTACCGGCTTAGGCCACTTTGGAGCAGCTTTTGGAGCAGGCAAAATTGCGTTTTGGAGCAGCAAAACTAGCTTTTGGAGCAGGTGCTCTGCCTTCAACAATTCATTCTGAGCCGAAGAATTCTTAAAAACGTAATAAACATCGACCACAGCAGCGTCGACATCCGAGCCAACAGCACTCAAGCCGCGGGCAAATGAGTTGTGCACTTTGTGCAAGCAGCACTCTCCTACATCTATGATGTCAGGGTATGCTTCCTGCATCTTTTTTCTGAAGCTTTTCACTGCATTAGGGCCATCCATAAAAAAGTAAATGACATTTTTCTGCGGCAGGTCCATCATTGCTCTCCTCACTTCACTAGCCAAAATTTCCGAAGTCGCAGAGCCCAGCCGGAAAGACTGTAGGTGTTCCACAACTCGCTGCATTTTGTTGGAGAAATGCCTAACTACAACATCAAGTTGTTGGCACCTCTGTTCAGGAAGAGGGGTCTCGTCAATGCTAACAGAAAAAACCACATCCGGCTTGTTCAGCTCGTCAAGCACAAGTTTCTTGAAATACGGCCCGAGGCCATCACTAACTATGTAGGATGCCTTGAACCTCTTACAACTAAACTGCTTCGCTGTTTCAGAATCTCCAAATAACTTGGGAAACAAGGCAGTTGCTGTGTCGGCCCACGAGTATGGGATGCCCTTGAGAGTCATGCCAAGCACAAACAGAGTTTCTGCGTTTGTCACGCGGTCACACTGCAAAACGTTCCATGGACTGCCGAATTCCAAAGTCGGCTGGATTGCTTTCGGCCGCTACAGCCCACCTGAAGCGTCTCAATGACGACTGGTAGCATCAATGTGCCGTTTCATGGCTACATGTCACTTGATTGCTGCTACGCCATGTTGCCTACAGTTGATGCTTTGATTACAAACAAAAACACAAAACGCAGTTCCTTCGTCCGCTTGACAACACCATATTGATATAGTATAACCTCGTTACAACAGACCTTCATAGTGAAGAGCATTTTGGTCTGTTGTAAAGGGAGTATGTAAAATCCAAGTACTGTTACAACAGACTTTCATGTAAACACTGAATGGGTCTGTTATAACCGGAGAGAATTACGAGTCACGAACATACTCTTATTTTTAACGGGGGACCAAAAAAAAATGCGATTTTTGGAAAATCGCATTTTCAGTTTCTGTAGCCCATTTCTATCTAATTCCAAAATATCTTCAATGAAAACTACGTAGAAGTGCTATAAAAAATTTGTTTTGCGTCTGCCGACTTGGCGAAAATTGCGGAAATATAAAGAAAAAGCGTTTTTCAAAATTATAGCTCGGCAACGGCGTAACTGGGCGCCACCATTTTGGGCTCGTCGTAAGGAGCATTTCTCCGCGTTCAAGTTCTCCATTTCAGCTGGCTCCTCCATTCAGTAACAAGCGTACGAAAAACCCGTTTTGGCTGCTTCTGCTGTATTACCGCAGAAGCAGCCAAAACGTGTTAATGCTCGCTTCGGGATCGTCGTCTGCTGCTTGTGCGTCGCGAGGTCGTGGCTGTTGAAAATTGCGCTACTTAGTGACGCGTTCGCACTCGTTCTGTGTTTACGGGTCGACGATAATTTGGAACGTTTTAGTTGGGCAGCTGCAAGCGGAAGCTCAATCATCAGATTACGATAGCGCGCCGCACTCGTCGCGAACATCGCAGACGTGCGACTAATAGCGTTGACTCGTTGGACCCGCTGTTCGAGGTTCTTCTTATCAGCACTTCGAAGCTTATGACGAAGACCACCGCGGGACAACTCCTTGTACTCGCAATCGAGCATGACGTACTTTGAAACATCGGGCACTGCGGCCACGCACATCGCAACCGAGCTTTCTACTAGATGTCGTGGTTAGGCCTAACTCCGTTCACGGTGCCGATGTACGAGCCAAATCCGAACTTTGCGGGCAAGAACATCGCGCTAGCGGACATGCGAAAGCGAAGAAGCCGTAATGTCCTTCGTCTCAAGCAACGAATCGCATTGCCCGCTGGCTCCTCAGAACCGCGGATGGGCATTTTGCGCATCGGCAGCGGACCCCCCGGCCAAGCTCGCCGCGCAGCGACCGCGCGGAGAAGCGGTGGCAACGGCTCGCAATTTCGCGTGTCAGCGTCCCAAACGCAACACCAAGCACGCTGCGCGCCGTTTTTTTGTCGCTACAGCTAGGCATAGCTGATCATTGACAGACCGGGGATCGGCGGCCTTCGTTCTTAAATCGGTACGTCGATATCCGCGGTGCGCTGCTCCCGTCCCGAAAGTATGCTAAGCAATGTTTGAAGTCGGAAGTTAATGACCGTGGTAGAAAAGTCCGCTCTAAAGGAGTCCTGACCACCTTGCTGGCCTGAAGTTTTAGTCAATTATATCCGAATGTCCGTTGTACCAGAATCCGTTGTAAACGAAGATCAATCAATGGAACTAATACGGAGGTCAGCATAACGCCGCAAATTGGTATGTAATATCCGAATGTCTGTTGTAAACAGATCCATTGTAACGAGGTTATACTGTATTTTGTCTCCATTTTCATCACTCTCATGGAGAACGTCCGCGTACGTCCACGTACAGCGCGATGTTGCTCTCAATGGGGGAACCTCATGTAGTTAGTTTCATTTCTGAAAGTCAGAGTACACCCCTTTGGCGCAGGCTTGGCGCAGAATCGCCAAATTTTGAGGAAATGTAGCAGGTTGTAGCAGCCAGGGCACTTTGGCGCAGTCTGGCGCAATTGGCGCAGCGGTAGCATCACTGTCTTGGCGATGGCGATGCCACTTGTAGCTTTGTAGCAAGCAGCCGCTGCTTTAGCGTGAAAAGCAAGAAAAAGCGTAGCCTCCGAGATGTGTGTTTTATAACCGAAAACGCCAAAAATACGCCACGACGTTGCGGATCTCGAAGACCATGCTTTTCGTGCCCGCAAGCCATCGTGCGCGAACAAACGGAAGGGAGTGCGCTGCGACGAGGCTGCCGAGTATCTCCGCATTCATCTCATTTTGGTGCCTTCGGCAATCGGCCCCTTTGAAAAGCACTATGTGCGCATGTTACAACCTACAGATCGCATATCATGCAAGCCGGTGCACTCGCAAGCACTGCGCAACCATCCAGATCAACATAATGCAACAACACCGCCTTTTCGTCACTTGCGCGCAAAGAGTGATCGGAACTTGGCAGAATGCGACCGAAAATGACCAACATTTGTTAGGAAAAATGCACTCCCTGGCGTGTGGTGCGGCGTAGCGTTCAATAGTATATCGGATGTTTCGCTGTGCGGGAGTTCAATAGACGTGTGCACCAGCCCTATACTTTTGCATGGGAAATTCAAGGGGATTTCTCAACTGTTCGATATAGCCAATAATTCAATATATCCGAGTTTGATCTATCCGGGATCGACTGTGTGTGGTTTTGCCTGCGTTAATATCTTCATCAAGGCACTCGAAGAACAAGAGGAAGAAGCAGGGTGTCTACCGACCAGGAAAACCGGGAAAACCGGGAATTCTCAGGGATTTTGGATAGTCTGGAATTACTCAGGGAAAACTCCGGGAAATTGTGTTCCCATCAGGGAAAATCCACAGTAACTTTATTGAAAGGGAACAAAAGTCGCGGTAAAGCTGGCTCGAGGTTTTGTGAACGCATTTTTCAAATCGAACGGCCGCTGCGGCTGCGGGGAAAGGGCGCACCTCAACGCTCCCCTTGCCTTTGGAGCGGTGGAGTGGAATAGAATCCGGCTAATGCGTGACAAGCCCGCTGGATGAAAAAGCGCACGTGCGCTTTTTCATGCATCGGCCGTGGCGTGCCATGCGGGAACCACGGCACAACGTATCGCGCAGTGTTGTCAGGGTGTTCTGTGACTAGTTCTGTATTCTTTGTCGCGCGTGCTGTGCGTTAGCGCCCGATCTGGTGTTTTTGTTATGCCTCGTGCCAAGTAACAAGCATGATTAGTTGCAGAGGCGGTAGCAGTAGATGTAGCGAGCTTGAGTTATCTTGCAAGCGATTGCGATCGTTCAGGAAGCATATGTCGTCGACAAGGCTAGTATCTTGCAAGCCATCCCGATCGGCGAGATAAAAAACGACGACGCTTGTTGGTGGTTATCGGAGAGCTCACTCGCTCCGATCCCGGGCTTCAAAGATGCTATTTAGGACTTTGTGAAGAATAGAATAAATTTCCAGGTGAGGGCGAGTGTAGCAGGCCCATTTACAGCAAGTGAAAGCTTTTTTTCTTTTTCCCCGGTGAGGGCACTGCTGAAACAAGTTTTAGGCAGTCGACCGATATTTTTTGGGGCTGCAGCTCGCAATTATCAGCCACGCAACTGTTTATATGTGGATGTTTTGCTACAAAGCCGAATTACAAAACTTTTGAGAGCCAAGGCATAGCGGCGACCGAAGCTTGCGACACTGGCACGGGACCCACTTGCTCGATTTGGCGCCCGATGTCGGAAAACAGAAACGTGGCCACCATAATCGGATGTGTTGTAATTCAGGCAGTTGCCGTGCATTCATGCGATCTTAGCCAGCAGCTATTCTGCTTTTTTTTTTTTGCGATAGCAATTGTATTGTCACGTCTTGCGCGCAATCTTAACAAAACGATCCACAATGATCGCAAAGTTTCTCAAACAATGAGGCATGGTTCACGCTGAGCGTTGCTGACAGTCTTTGTGGCCGAAAACCGAATACAGCAAAAGTGATAAAGAAACGCACGTGGCAGTATAGACACTCCAGGCAAATTTTTTGCCTTCGCCATGATCTTCCTTATCAAGTTCAAATCGCGATTACATCACCCTGCGTGTCGTATTCTCTATGTGCGAGTGAAAGTGCGCTAGCACTGCCGACGAACGGGGCTCAAGCAGAGATGAAACGAGCCGACCGCCTCCTTCACGCGATCGGCACATGGAGATAGGAGCCTGAGGGTTGAGGAATTGACTGCATGAGTCAGACAGGAAGTGCGTACTTTGTATCAGTGGGTGCGGTCGCGTGTGCCGCGATATCTTTAGAGGGAATCAGCAGACTGCTCCTACCTTTGTAGGCGTTGTGCTCCAGTTGCAGAGCTGGATAAAAAGCGCACATGTACGGCCTGCCGCGTGCTTTGAAACCGGCGTGACGGGCCTGGTTTCCCGGACCACCGCCGCGGCGCCACCGGGGGGGGGACGGGTTTCGCGGACGCCCGCGGAATCACATGCGCGGCGCGCTTGCGGCAGTTATGCTTGAGCGCGTGCGTCTTCATGTGACGCCCGAAATCTTCTTCTAAAATTTATCTAGCGTGTACACATCAGTTAATTACCGATATTTCTCGTACATTCTTGCAGCGCTTGGGAATTTTTGTTCTTGCTTTGCCAAAGATGCAACTTCGCGCACCGATCACTTTTTGCGGAAGTAATCACGTGGGCATATTTTTCTGATATCCTAGAAGACCACAACTAACCAACCTGGAGGCACTGCACCTTTCTTAATGCATCGAAATTCTTTATTTTGGCTCTGAGTATGCTGCTTCAGATTTAAACATTTCATTTCGAAAAAAGTGATCTCGAAAATCGCAGCGGCCACTGTTTATTTGACACAAGATAAGGTAAACTTCTTCCTTCTTCCAAACATGTTTATAGTACACATACGATACGGCATCGCATGCAACTGCCATGAAATAATGCTTATCATAATTATTGTGTGGCCATCTCATAGAAGGAGATTCGAATCACTTTGAAATTTCAATGACTACATCTTCAATACTGACAATTGGGCGAGCTGTTACGGATTAAATAATATGAAAACGGTCAGACGGAAAGAGTGATGAAAAGGCTGAAAAACACACAAACACAACTGCTTGCATTCCTGCGGTTTTCAGTATTTCTGTCTCTTCCCGTTACGCCGTTTTCATGATCGTGTAACGAATTCAACAGTGAACATAAAATTTGGACAAAATGTGAGAAGTTAGTTTATTCATTATGAATTCAGGGCTCATCCCTGCTAGCTGTAAACGGCGGCTTGTTGCAAACACCACCTTCCCGTCTTCTCTTATCTCTCGCTTTTTTCTAGTTCCCACCTTTCAGCCCGCGGCACCTTTGCCATCGGTTCCGGTTGTTTCCGAACGCTGTCGCGTTGCGGTGGCGTGCGTTGCCCCGCAATGCCATGTGGTACTGATGTTGGTTGCCATGAAAAGCACGTGTATTCCTTTTATTCAGAGAGTTGGGTTGTCTGTGGTCATTAGCGGTACAGGGCACAGACTCAAACTTACCTCAGCAAAACATGCGGAGACAGAAAAAGTGCAGAAAAGCGGCTGTTGGGCGACGACAAGATTTCATTTCAAACAAATATACGTGGCAGCCAACACACACATTGCGAGCGACTCAAAGGGACAAAGTTAAGGTGGGTCGCTTTTGACAGCTATACGGTAAACAACAAAAAAAGTGGGGGAGGGAAGGGGGTGTAAACGCTTCCTTATACTCGTCTCTGTTTTCTTCTTATTTTTAATTATTGTTTTGTTATGCCTCCAGCTTGTGAGCCCAAATTTTGGCTTCTCTGTCTACTTCCAGTCTGTGCAGGCCATAAAACCTTTCGTTTTGGTCCTTTGATGTTAACCGCTGTACAGGCACTGGCGAATCTTCGTTGCACACCAACGTGATTGTCTTCTGGCAGTCTCCGTCATTGGCCTCCAGTGATCGGCCTTATATATACATCAATTTGATGACATTGCCCTGCTAAGAACTGTCAAAAAATTTGCAAGCCACTTCTAATGAATATATATTTCCACAGCCTTTTCAACAAAGTTACGGGGAATGCGTCACTATATTTGTAGAATTCGCTAGTATCAAGCATCCGAAGCTGAATTACTTCTCGGCACAGTATCATGTATCAGACATCATGAAAAAGATTCAACATATGTTTTTACATGCACTTCCTGTGTATAAAGACCATGAACCTGTATTGTCAGATGTTTAAAATAAATACCTGTCAAGCATTTTCAGCTGAGAAAACTCAAAGGTGCTGAAGAAATGTCACGGAAATCAATATGTTAAAATAACAAACAATGCATTCATTACACGCACATGAATATAACAACCACTTTTTCACACATTAAGCGCCATATAAAGTTGCTACGTGCATTGTGGAATATTCTTTCAGACACAAAGCAAAAAGTTAGTCCTGAAAAAAAAAATGCCAGGAGCTCGGCACGTACACGGAAATTTAAGTGGCTATTTAACCAGATTACGCAAACGGACTCAACTGAATGCATGATATGTCATGACTGCGATAGATGAGATAGAAAAAAACCGCTTGAAACAGCTGAGTGAGATCGCTGTTGTGACCACCACCAACTGATTTGCTGCGGCTGCTGCCCCAACGGAGCCGCCGGCACCCGTTTCCCTTCCTCACCCCGTCACGCCGCAGCAGCCGCAACTGCAACTAGGGCCAACACGCACTCTCCCATAGAAGGCCACCCGACGCGGCAGGCCGTACCGTGCGCTTTTTCATCCAGCGGCCGTGACAGTGGCATGTCCAGGGAGGGGAGGTGGGGCAGTAGCGGCGATCACCTCCCCCCCCAAGGACAGCCCCCGCCCCCTCCCTTCAGTGTCTGTCGTCCACCTCCTTTGTCAGGCTGCTTGTCGAGTTTGCCCCCTTTGTCAGGTTGCTTTGCCTACCACTGCCCAAAAGAGGTAAGGAGAATCTTGTCCCTGCTGTCTACCTCTCTCCTCATCGCTCTACCCTTTCCAGCTTCCCTATGCACATTTCCAACGAAGGCTTCTTAGGCACTGCCACAATCCTCTCTTGGCTGTTTAAATATGCGTGGCCCACCAAAACGCACCGCTGAGGCGGTGGCTTCAGCCTTTGTAACCCCTTCCCCCCCCCACTCAATAGGATGATGGACCCCCCCTTCTAATGCAGACACCTCCCCTGAGCCATAGATAGGTCACTTCTCTTACGCAGCAGATGCGTTTCTTGAAGTAGTGAGCTGCTAGTCTATACTTGTATAAAATTCCTATTTTTTGCTATCGGATTCAATATTTCACTCTCGCGGTGAAACTGTGACCCTTTTTTTTCTATCGTGCGACGGTTTTCGATGTTGCGCGTTTGTGGAGAGCAAATGGTTCGGTTGGGCAACGTGATAGCAAAGGCGCTGCACTGCTCTGGGCAACGCGCAAGGATTTGACAACAAGCCGCAGCAGCAGAATAAGCACAATTCCACAGTGCGTTAAACCTGCATTTGTTTCGTCTCTACACGTGACACTCTGGCAAGGCATCTAATTGTCATTGCTGCACCTCAGGCTCAACAAAATTGATTTTTATCACGCAAAAAAAAAGTTTTTCATGTTGCCGTATTAGTCGAGCATTCTTGTGGCATTTTCAGTTTAAAATTAATCCTTCGGTAACTATGCCTTGCATGAAAGGTCGAATTTCAGTTTAACGAAGTTTCTATATAACGACATAAATTGCCACTTTTACCAACTTCGCTATATTAAGGTTTAACTGTTCTCTGTACTATTCAAATGGCATTAAGTCATCTTCATCTTTTAACATGCGTACTAGAGAGTGACATCGTCGAGCGACATGGTCTCTACCCATCTTGACATAAAACAAAGTTCTGTTTCACTCAGGGAATTTTAGCAAGAACACTCAAGGAAAACCTGGAAAACTCGGGGAATTTCGGATGTAACCTAGCGCTTCATACCCTTCCAGTTGATTTCCTCCTACGTGTACAATATGTTGTTGCATTGTGACAGACTTCCTACCTAGCGCTTTTATCTGGCTCCAAAATACCCTAGGCGTGGCCTTGTTTTTTTCGTGAATCTCTGTCACCCAGAACCCTTAATTTTTGCTTCGACCAATATCTGTACCATGGGCTTTTCTCTAAATATATTTCCCATATTTTGTTGACTTCGTGCTGTGGCCGCTTCTCCTTTTTTGCCTGTCTATGCTCCCATGATGCTACACGTTGCTTCTCGATCACTTTCCGGATTTCTTTGTTCCACCAACTTTTTGGCTTCTCCTTTCCTTTCCGGCAAATAGTTTTCTTCTCTTTCCCTATCTCCTTCGTCATTACATGTAACAGCTCCCAATACTCCCAGTCCTTGCCTGGTATTTTGCCTACTTCTTCCTTGACTCTTTCAGCTATATCTGTTATTTGTTTCTCATTTAAATACGAGCTGCCAAACTGATTCTCTGCTCTTATTTGCAATTTTATATCCCATTTGTAAGTTTATGCATTTATGATCACTACCCAAACTGTTAATCCCTTCCTCGTCTATTCTCATTTCTCTCAGTCTGTGATAAATTCCTTCAGTTATGAGACAATAATCAATACTTGATTGCTTGTTTCCGACTTCCCACATGATCTGGCCCTCACATTTAGGCCCCATGTTAACTATCTCCAGACTATTTTGCTCGCAGAGATCTAGTAATAACTTCCCATCGGTGTCGAAATATTTGTCAAGGTCATGTATATGGGCATTCATGTCCCCTAGAAGGATGATTTCGGCCCCATTACCAAGTTCCTTAACATCTTTACTTATGGAATCCACTATGTATCTCCTGATTCTTTTCTGTGCAGTCATTCCCCGTCCACAAGTAGGCTGCCCCTAGCCACATTTTCTTTCCACCTACTGTGCCCAAAACCCAGAGGTGCTCTGAACACGTCTGCTTCACTCTAACCCATTTGGTGCCACGGTGAATTAGCATTCCTGCACCACCACCTTTCCTTTCCGATATGATCCTGTTGCACCCTCCCAAACATAATTTTCAATATGTGGTGGCTCTTCCAAGTCTCTAAGGTGTGTTTCTGTAACTGCATAAACGCCTATCTGTTCTTTGTTTAACTGCTTCTCAATCTCTAACCATTTTGCCCTTTTTCTGCAACCCTGCCTGTTTATGTAACTAATTTCAACACGGATAAATAAAAAAATGTTTCAAAAGCCGGGTGAATTCATGATCCTAAAAGATTTACTCCGACTAACTCAACAAGTCAAGTCGTAGTAAATGCAGAATCATAATGGCAACATGCTCCCTTTTTCTTCGACCTTTTTTCTGGTTTCCCCAATACTACCTGCCAGAGTCCCCTGATTCTGGCTGTTTTCTTTGTTACTAGCTTCATCGAAGGGCCCGTGTGCCCCAAAAAAGCTACTGCGCGTCCTATCAGTCACCAACCCACCTCATGGCCAAGCCTCTTATCGAAGTGAATTCTGTCTCTTCGGAAACCACCCCACCTGTGCACCTCCCTGTTTATTTCCACTACCTCGAAACCTTTCTCTTGACTCATTCGCCATATCTCTTCGTCTGCATCGACAACCTCTCTTTGTAGGTTGCCATTGCGCACTGGTGCCTCCGGAACCGTGCATACTACAGTGTGCACCTGGGGGGACACGGCATACAGTTCATCGACCCCTTTCGCCAATGTCGTCGCTAGTCCTGACGATTCTTTCTTCAAGACGTCATTTAGCCCTCCCGCAATTGCCATGAGGTTACGTCCGTGAGCTTTAGCTGCGAGTTTTTCTTTCACTTGCCTCATGACTGAACCAAGCGTATGTCCTGGGAACGTCCCTATCGCCTTTCACCCTCTCCTTGATTGCCTCTGCGCATCGAGCTAAATTCGAGTCACCAGCGATAATGACGTGCTCGGACTTTCCTGCTGAAGTGACCTGCACCTGGCTACTGACTTGGTGACTAGCGTAAGTCACGGCTGCTGCTTTGTCCCCTCCCTCCCCCACAAGTACTTCCCGGAAGCTGGGCCCTGTGACCATTTGTCATGCCTGATTCCCCATTCGCCTCTCCTGAGCAGGGGGTTGATGCCCTACTGTTTCGGCCGTCGCCTGCCTCTTCTTCGTTCACCTTGACGACCTTCGATAGCCCCTCCTCAGCTGACCTAAGCCTTTCTCCCACAGCCTTCATTTTCTCTCGCTCTGTCGCCAACGCATCTTCCAGCTCTGCGCTTCTAATCATGAGCCCACTCTGGACAGCCATTATTTTTTCCATTTTCGCCTCGAACTCACATTGTCTAAACTTGGCGTCAGCTTCTGCATTCTCATCCACACAAAGCTCCATTTTCACACCTACCCAGCAACCTGAACACTTTACAGTCTTTTTGACCATGTCTAGGCCAGTTCACCGGTGTCCACATGTTAGAAAAATCTCACACTTGATAACCACAAGACACAGTGTACTACATACACTGCCCTAAGCCAAAAGGTACCACAACTCTGAATGACAGTTCAAAGCACATGTGCACACACGTGGTCGGTGTAAATGCACACCTCAGCCACGTGGTGGCATGAAAAAACAAAACCCAAGTGACTGACCCCCCCTTCCCCCTAAAAAAAAAACAGTACAAAGTAAAAGCCCCATTAAGCTTTACGCTGATGGCTTATGTACTGATAAAGCTACTAATAGAGGCAAGCTCAAATCATGCAATAACACTTGCTGTCGTGGAGCCCTCGAAAAACACGTCCTTCCCCTAGCACTCCTACATACATAGGTACGGCAGCGTCATCTGTCAATCCAGCACATGCAGGGTTCTACTTAGGAATTTAATTTCTTCTTTATGGAGGATAATTGAAGGCTGGCTCATACATGCGCTTCCACTACAATCATCATCATAGCCTGTCTACGCCCACTGCAGGGCAAAGGCCTCTCCCATGTTCCGCCAATCAACCCGGTCCTGTGCTTTCTGTTGCCACGTTATACCTACAAACTTCTTAATCTCATCTACCCATCTAATTTTCTGTCTTCCCCTCACGCGTTTGCCCTCTCTTGGAATCCAGTCAGTTACCCTTAATGACCACCGGTTATCCTGCCGACGTGCTACGTGGCCGGCCCATATCCATTTCTTCTTCTTAATTTCAACTATGATATCCTTAACCCCCGTTTGTTCCCTGACCCACTCTGCTCTCTTCCTGTCTCCTGCGAGGGAAAGTACAGGAATTCAGAGTTTCACTTCAGAATAGGTATGCGGCTTTAACCGAGGAAACCGACCTTAGCGTTGACGAAATGAATGATAATCTGACTAGTATCATTAAGGAGTGTGCAGTGGAAGTCGGGGGTACAGTCGTTAGACAGGACACTGGTAAGCTATCCCAAGAGACGAAAAACCTCATTAAGAAACGTCCACTACAATAAAACCCCGTAAATATCTATCTGCTTTAAAAATACTAACGGTTAAAACAGTTGCAACGAATCCCCAACTGAGCCACATAGAACCTAATGTATTTGCTCACCGCTTAAATGATAGCGGCTTGTCCTGTGCCTGTCGGATAGCGCGCACTGCTTTAACCTTTTGTAGCATGAAAGTTAACTGCACCCCTCATCTGGTTGACATCACAGTGTGCCGCAAATGGTCTTCTGCCTTTTGAGTAACTGCAGAGGTTGGCTGATCAATGATTCTGGCCTCTCCACAACTGTGGCGGTGCCTTTACAGATAAGCATCAGAAAAGAACAAAGGTGAAGCGGCGGCCACCGACAAGCATGCCAGTATCACATATCGCAGACAATCTTATCACAGTAATCATCTTCAGCTGTCTGCTCATCTGTGTGTGTGGTGTAACACTATTCTAAGCATACTGTAAACCTTTAATAGACGAATCGTGCGGCGCAGGTGCAGGGAAGCCTCGCTGCACTGTCTTTATCACCAGCATCACCGGCTATCACATCAAATGCGCGTACAGTACAAGTGTTGTGCTGCTGTAAGCGTACTGCACGCTTTCATTAGGTGACGTCACAAACATTCTGCACCTCTGTCTGCAGCCGCCTTCTCGTGCAGGGCTGCTAGAGCATCGCGGAGTGCTCGTCACTCGCAGGATGCTTGTTGTCATCACGTTGATGTAACCAGCTACTCGTTGCACCCATGTGCGGTCTGGAGTGGGGCGGTACGAAGAACACTCCCGTGGTGCCTACACCCACGGCATGAGCGTAGGCGAAGTGCTGCGGACAACTAGCCAGATACAATAGGCTCCACGTGCCAGTTGCGCGTTTCAGTTGAACATTGTCAGTTTTCGCCTAGTAGCAGATCGCGGTATAGATGCGCACACGTGTATCGTGGAACGCCAATATGTGTGTCCATCCACTTTGCCGCAATGTGAGGCACTGTCTGTTTTGGACCATCTTATAGTTTCAAGTTGCTCCTTGGTGTCGCTGCTGCATGCTATCGCATGGTCGTGCGAGAGAGCCATTGTACGAGATCTTGAATCAGCGCTTTGGCAAAAAGAAAGAAAAGGCTTTGTAGGGGGTATTCGAGGCAACATTTGATGTGGTATTGCATTTAATTCATTGTTGGCGGCTTCGGCGCACACCAGCAAAATGCAAACTTGTACGGTACTCACGGATTGAAACAGGACAATTTAGGGCTAAGTAACGCACGTACTTCCGTTTCCACCCTTTTCAATTCGGGTCATTTGGTGTAATTTCGACTGGAACGCGTAGATCAGAGTCAACTTTATCTTTGGAGGCCAGATTCGTCGCAACATGGCGTGGTTATCTCGAGCGATTGCGCATACTAGTCGTTATACTGAAAAATATTGATGTCGCGTGAGTACTGTACTTTGTCGTTAGTGCATACTGTCGTTTAGTGTGCAGTTTTGCCGCATTCCCAGCAGCTGCGGTTTCACTGTACTAACAATGTGCCAGGCCTCAACCATTCGACACGTTTCTTCATTCTTATGCCCGTATAACACTGTGCAGTCATTGAATTTTGGCTCTGGGGTCTCAAGAGATATCGCCGCTCTCTGAACACACTGAGACAGTTCACGCGGTCGTGCAACAACACGCCTGTACATTTATTGAACGCTTCTTTTACATATGACGAACTCGCCTGCCGAATCTAATACAAAACTAGTCACTTGCTAAATAACCTTATACAATGCTAATGAATACCTGGAAAACATAACACACACTCAAGACAACATAAGACATACAATGCCCCGCGAATGCGGCGTCGCCGATGCACGACTTACCACGAGGGGCCCGAGGGAAACGAGCCGTGGTATCGTCCCCCACGGACCCACCGCAGGAGACGTCCATTCACGCACGCCACCAAACCCAAGGAGACTCCGTGCTGTGTTCTCTTCGCCTGCCTAGCTTCTCCCGCAGGCGGCACTGCCAGCGCCACCACGCTAACCCTAACCCACGCGAACACAGCGCCACTACTCGCCCAGCCGCAATTTAACCTACCTGCAGGCGCAAATGGCTTTACAGGGGGTGATAGCACCTCCACAATTTACACTCCCGACATAGAGCAGCTTGTGTGATGCACTACGAGTGCTTTAGCCCTTTTATTCCTTTTATGTTTCAGCAGTTGTTTTTTCATTAGCATATCTGTGCAAGTGTGCTTTGTTATTTAAGAGATACTGTAAAGTTCTGACCCAGGGCTGGACAGTACTTTTGAGAGTTAAGATTTTGCTACTTGCAGCAGGGAATGTTGGCGACAAGTTCCGACTGGAGGCCCACACCGGCCGGCTGCTGACAAGTGCACCACTGGACCGGGAATCAGTGTCCGAGTACCGGCTCACAGTGGTGGCTGCAGACCAAGGCAGCCCCGCCCGCACAGGCAGCTGCACCCTGGTGGTCACTGTGGTGGATGAGAATGACGAGCCACCCCGCTTTGAGCAGGCCGTGTACAGCGCTAGTGTAGCTGAGGACGCTGCCCCCAACACCACAGTGCTGGCAGTGCGCGCCCATGACCCAGACCTAGGACCTGGAGGCCGTGTCTCTTACTCACTGGCAAACGAGACAGCAGCCCTGTTTCGAATAGACAGTGACACAGGTGTCCTTACCACTACGGGGTATGTGCGCATGCATGCTTTTATTCCTTACAGATTAGTTTATATTCTTTTCCTGGTGATTTATCTAAGAGGTTCCTTAAATTTGTTCAACTTCAAGCTGTGAGCAACTGGATAGCGCCACAGAGCACCCACATAACACCTGCATCACTTTATGGCATTGGTAGGGGTGCAGTCAGTGACTGCGAGCACCTACAAAAAATTACTGACCTTCTTAAAGGGATACTGAACAAAATTTTCGCCTCCGAAATAAATGGCCCAATTGAAAAATTGGGTACTGAAATTTGTTGATACAACCTTCATTTCAGCCAGAGACTAGCAGAAAATAATGAATTTAATGCATTTTTCGCAAATTGGCGCGTCTAGCGGCGGCGGCGCGAACTAGAGAGGAAGTGACGCGAAACCCGCCGGATACTGACTCGCCAACCGTGCTCGCTGCAAAATCGCTTACCAATCGACATTGCAAGCAGCCACCCGCTGCCGTGGCTGCCGCGCGTCTGTCTCAAAACGTGTTCTCACGGAGGAAGGTCGGGAAGGTGTTCTCCGTGCGTGTTCTCAACTGGCAGCTAACGACGCCATTGCCACGCTCTCGGCCGTATATTTGTTTTCTCAAGCGGAGCTTGCGCCCACGTCTACGAAATTGCCGTTTGTGTTGTGTGCTGCTACGTAATGTGAACGGTGAAGCACCTGGCACAACGCAGAATGCCTCAACGCTGTTCTGCGCTAGGGTGTGCGAAAAGCAGTGTCGAGAGAGAGAAGCACTGTTATACCTTTCCGACAGAACCGAAGCTTCGAAGGATAAGGATTCGCGCTGCGCGCCCATCGCAGCCAACATGGGTGCCTTCAAAGCATGACTTTTTGTGCTCCGAACACTTCGAGGATAGTGACTGTGAGGCACTGTATAAATTGCTGGTCCCGGCTGCCGACCCACGTTGGGCTATGGCGGCTCGTCTGGCTCATCGTCCTCGCTGTCGCTTGACGAAGCAGAAGGGTCACACGCATATGGTTGTATTTGGCGCATCCGTTTTGGAGGCCTGTCGAACTCGGAGTCACAATCACCGCTCGTGGAATCACTGTCACTCACACCTTGCATCTTTGCGCGCTCACGACACGCTCGGTAGTTGTAGTGGTTTTTGAGGAAGAAGCGCTATTTTGTCTCCCATGTGGGGAAAAGGGGGAAAGGCTCAGCGCCACACCAGCCACCTTCGATTCTTGAGAGGAGAGATGGAGAAAGGGAAGTGGCAGGGCAGGAGAGAGCGTGCCGGTTGCCCCCCTCTTGCTGGAGCATTCGACGTCACGGCTGTCAACAAGTGCACTGGCGTGCAGCCGCCGTGCTCTCACAATCCACTAAAAAAACGGCCAACTGCTCGAAATTACGTGAAATAAACGCTGTTTATAGGAACAGTCGTGTCTTCCGAGTCTAATGTAAGTGTTTTCGTAGATTTTTCACATTTTTGTTCAGTATCCCTTTAAGACTCCATCATTCAGTGTATGATTTCAAAAACGCGTTTGCAAAAACTGCATGTAATTTAACCATTTGACCACTGGCACCAACAGAAGTGTTAATTGGTTGCCTCGGTATTCCTTTGGGGCAGCAGTGAAACTTGGTTATACAGCTCACAACACTTATAGTGTAGCGTATTTACATGGTACGTTGTCAGCTCTTCTTGTGGGCTCATAACAGCTCACTCTGTAAAATGGGTCTTGGACTGCAATGCTCTGTCAGGCAGGGAAATTTGCCGTTCGGTAGCAAAACCACTGTTGGTGTACGAGCAGCAAACAGTTCGTACATTAACTCGGCATTGGCGAAGAATGTGTCCTGTGTGAATACGAAAGTTCTCACTGTGTATCATACAGATCATAAAGCAGTGATCACTTGCAACGGGCAGTCAACAAGGCAACACTGTGCACAACCAATACAGCAACGCCTGGCAACGCTGTATTCAAGCATTCTTTTTGTTATCAATAAACCAGTCTTCTTGTGTCCACAATCGTGTGCAGATGCTTTCCACAAGACGCTCGATACACGGTGTCAGAAGTGGAATGCCACGATGACTGAACTACGCCCGCCCGAGCCACTGCAATTGGGCGACAACACAGCGGCGTCCTGGCAGACATTCAAGCAACGCATCGAGCTGTACCTAATAGCTACGGAGCCCGTCAAACCACGCAGTAAGGAGCAGAAAGCTGCAGTTTTTTTGTGCACGTCGCCGGTCAAGAAGCAATTGATGTGTTCAATACCCTGAACCTGACGCCAGAGGAAGCTAAAGACTACGACGCTTTGGCTAAAGCGTTTGAAGCCTACTACTTGCCCAAGTGTAATGAGACTTACGAACGCTATGTGTTTCGCTCCCATCGTCAGGCACACGGAGAGCCATTCAAACAGTTCTTTCGGGATTTGCAGCTAAAAGCAAGAACGTGCAACTTGGGTGATTTACGAGACTCCATGCTGAGGGACCAAATCGTGTATGGCATTTCTAGTGCTTCCCGGCGTGAAAAACTTCTTCGCAAGAAGGACCTGACCCTCGTCACAGCAGTGGAATACTGCAAGGCTGAGGAAAACAAGATTGAACCTGTTTCAAGAACGCCACTTAAAAAGGGACCAAAAAAATGCCGGTACTGCAACTTGTCACACGCGTCAAGAAAGTGTCCGGCGTACGGCAAAATATGCAACAACTGCATGAAGCCTAATCACTTTGCCGCATGCTGTACGAGCAACCGGGCAGCTGTTGATGACGTGGTCGACGGAGTGGAGAGCAACGGTGACTTCGGCGTTCTGGAGATTAGGACAACGGAAAGCAAGCGTGGTCACGAAAGTCGCGATTGGGTTGTAACAACGAGCATTGAAGGAAAGCAGGTTGTGGTGTTGTCAATTGGTTTTACTTCTGTTATTCGTTGCCTTTACCGACCCCCCCGGCGCGCACTACCTCGCTATATACTCTTTAGCCGTACGCGCCAAACACCGCCGAGGGTTTGAGCACTGCGAGCTGCATGCAGGGTGCCACGTCCTCGTTCGTCTCACGCCGTGCACTGTTCGCACTGCTGCGCGCAAGAACTTGGCTTGTCACCGCGAAGGGACGGCGAGCCATCACGCGCAGCGAGGGAGACCCTAGGCGACACTCTCCAAATTAGGGATTTATTACTGGGATTTTAGTACAAGGAGATCAACTGTTTTACACCAGAACCAATCGTAAATGACATAATTATACAAGAGACCAATTAGCTAATACAAGTTACAAACTATATCGATTAGTGGCCGTGAATAGCACACCTATAAAACAAACAAACAAAGAAACAGGTTTGGAGAGCCGACCTACTCTTCATCCAGCGCTCCCACGATCGTGCACCCCAGAGCAGAAGAAACAGAACAGACATAGGAACACTTGAAAGAAACATACGGTGCACGATCGCGAGGCGCTGCCTCGGGACTTCGAGACCGTGGAGGGGAGCGCGCGCCCGCCGAGGCCTGGACGCGACAACATAACCACCGGCCGGCAACGAAGAACAAAGAACAAAGGATCGCCGCCAGCCGGAGAGGCAAAACACATACGCACCCTCCGAGGTCCCCAAGTGGTCTCCCCGAACCTCGTCACGCGCCCCGCTTCTAGGCGAGCGCGAGCAAGGTCCGAATCCCGCCAAAATTAGGCCAATGGGACGCCGTGTTAGACTTTTGAGGGGCGGGGCGGCAGCGAAGTGACGGTGATTTATGACCAGCTCTTCAAGGGAAAATGGCGTCGAGCAACTGGGGCGGACACCTGAATCCCCACAAGGTGCAGCTGAAGGTCGACACCGGAGTGCAGGCTAACTTGCTGCCGCGTTCGCTGTTCAACAAGCTCGGTACTAAGCAGCAGCCGTACCCCACGAGGAGCGTCTTGCGTCATTATGGGGGTGGAGAAATACCACACTGTGGAAAGGTTCGCCTCGCCATGCAGTTAGACACGCGACATGTTCTGCTTGAGTTCTTCATAGTAAAGAAGAAGCAAGCAATTTTGGGCCTCGAGGCTAGTGAGCAACTTGGTCTGGTCAACAGAGTCAACGCGGTGGACAACAGCGATGGATACGCAACCCTAAAGCAGACATACCCAAGCCTATTCACCGGCATTGGAAGGACGTGGCGCGAGTACAAAATGGTGCTTCGAGAGGACGCTGTCTCTGTAGTACAGCCAACCCGGCGTGTGCCTTACGCGCTCAGAAAGCCACTGACGAAAGAGCTCGACCGGATGTGTGCTGCGAACATCATTGAGAAAGTGGAAGAGCTGTCAGACTGGGTAAGTCCCTTGGTTATCGTGAGGAAGAAAAAAAATCACAGCATATCCACGGGGTGAATGATGATGAGTGGGGCGAAGCTCCGGAGGGAATCATCAATCAACCGTGAAACTCTTCCGTGAAATTCGCCCAGTACATCATATAAAGAGTGTGAAACACCGTGTATATATTAGACATCAAACTTTTATTGTACTGTTGGTTTACGTGGTCCTTTCATTATCACTGCTTTGTGATCGGTGAAATGCAGGGAAAGTGTCCGCTCCCGAGCGAAAGAGGAAGCATGCCAAGAGCGAGTGCGACTCCGAGCGAAAGAGAAGGCGCGCCAAGAGCGACCGCGTTCCCCGCTCGCCCTGTGAGAGTTAACGGCAAGGCTAGAGGGAAGACACGACGTGCGTAGCGTTCCTTTTCGCGTTCCACGGCGCGAGGTCGGTAGCATGCCCAACGAAAGCCAACGGAACGCAATCGTGCAAGTGCTCCGGCTTCGCGAACAATGCACGGCATTTACTGCACATAAAGCGTCCATAAAGCGCGTCTGCAGCACCTACAAAAAAAATGCCAGGCCTGCACGCAACGCGCAGCACAGTCATAGCGAGGGCTCGAAGAGTGGCCTTTCTAGAGCTTGCTCCAAACTCTCTTGCATCATTCAATACAAGTGCACATGCAAGGTATCCACCACGCCATAAATCATAATTTTTGTGAAGCAGGGAAGCTCTTACATTGCCACTCTTCATCCTTTTGCGGATAAGTGAGGTGCCTGCTACACATCTATGAGGCATTACGTGCACTTTGTTGATGCTGCATGTGGCTGACGACGATGAAGAATTATGTCTGAGCACATTGTAGTGGGTGGGAATCTTTAAACCACACACTCGTTGCACAATTAGCATTGTGTGATGCCTGGTTATTTGACTCCTCTGCCAGGCTATATTACATAAGTTAACGTGATTCCTTGCCCGACATGATGCCTGTATGGGTCTTTTTGCAAAGGAGTTTCAAGCACCAGCGTGGCTCTGTGGTTGAATCCTCGACTGTCACGCAGAAGGCAGAGTTCAAATCCCATCCAATCTTGGATATTTTTTATTTGTTTCATTTTTTGTTATTTTGCACAATAGTGGTATTGGACATTGGTGGCAGTGGCGGACAATTACAACACTGTTGTTGTGATCTCATAACAGCTTTCGCTGTAAAACGAAGGCAACAAGATCAGGATCAGACCGCAGGAAGCATCTCCAATGATAATGGCAAAGGACGTAGAAATCCTCACTTTTGCTAATAATTTCTAAAACATGTCATAGGTGCCATCTTCAACTTGAAATACAAATTTGGAGGCTATACTTTTGCTCACGGGAATCTGAAAACCGTCATGGGTGTTGTGTGCCAAGTTCTGGCTGAAGTCCTTGTGCAGGAAAGAAAAAAAATTAAATTTTGACGACACGATTGAGGGGTGCAACCATATGTTAGTGCGATCGTTATGCAGTGAAGCGCAAAAAAAATTTGTGTATGGGCTGCACCCAGCAAAATTTCCCCTTGAATCAAATTTTTTTTTAAATGCGGCCCTTATGTGGATTTGCCGTAAAATCCAGAGCAAGCACCCCCCCCCCCTTCTACTGTGACGGATAATCCGGCAAGATTTGGAGGAGGGCGGGCTTGCTCGGTCGCGGATCAAAATCAAAATTCACGATGGCAGCGGAAGAGTCGCTAAAAATAATAAATGAACAGCAGTGTTTCTCATGAAATGCTATATTGAATACGCATGCATTCTCTGTTTTTACTAACCCTCATTGAGCGAATAAAAAGTGAATGGCACAGTGAAAATAGCTGGAGGGAAGAGGGTGGCACTCACTGGGTCATTGGCGCATATATCTAGTATTCCAAAAAAGGGAGGGGGGCACTTGCTCGGGATTTTACAGTATATGGTGGGTGATCAGGATGGCATTCCAAACACGATGCGCATGTTGCTTGAACTGTGTGATAATACATTGGGGGAATTTTAACCCTTTCAGACACCACCTATGAAAAACTGTCTGTAAATGTGTCAAATCGATACATTATTTCGAGACACTCAATAGTTTATTGCAACAACAATAATGTCATAATATGTTCATTCATGTGTATTTAGTAACTAATCCCAATTATGTCATAATTAAATATCTATTTATCCTGAATCCATTGATGCTCTGTTTTGGCATAAATATAATGAAATCCCAGGATAGAAGTATAGTACAAGTTCATTTTTGGTTATGTCCATTTTGAGCAAAGAAAAGTTATACTTTTCACATGGCTCGCAGGAAGCGGCAGTGCCGTCGAACCACTTGCTTAACATGGTGTAGTGACTTCGGCAAAGTGGTCATATGGAAGAGTACACTGCAAACTGAAGTTAAATGAAGACGAGTTTATTATGCAGGAGGTTCAGTTCATCCAAAGCTCGATATATCTCGCTATTTCTTAGTGATACAAATAGCAAAAACAAGTGGTGTACACAGTTGCGTGCATAGCATGTCAAAGGGGGCCTTCCTCCCTTACGCGTCACCTCTAATCCGGATGTGATGGATACATTGTTGCCTTCTTTTGTTCCAGGCTGTTTGACCGTGAAAAATGTGCCGGCTACAGCTTTGAAGTGCGGGCTTCAGACAGCGGCCGCTACCAGGCCCACTGGGCCCACGCACGCGTGCAAGTCACTGTAGTGGATGTCAACGACAACAGTCCCCGCTTTCTTGAATTCCCCTACATGGCCCATGTGAGCCCTCATGCTCCCCTTGGATCCCAAGTGGCCCTGGTGCAAGCGCATGATGGAGATGATGGGCCCAATGCAGATGTCTTCTACACGTGAGTGTGCTTCTCCTCAACCCATGTTTGCAAATCAAGTGAGGGGCCACCCTTTTTTAAAATGTACTCTCTGTTTACTTTGCTAAGATAAACCTTTCGTTCACAAGCACATAATGGCATACAGTCAGCATCCGATTTTTCAGACTCCCTAGGGACCGCGAAATTGTCCGAAAAAATTGATGCTTTTTTACTTTACTCAATTGATCAAATTGCCACAGCCACATGCAGAAGATAGCACGTGTGTGAGTGTATATTTGAAGGCGTTTTGACACAAAATTTTGAAGCCGAGATAACTTGTGGGATAGATTTGTGTGGACGCACAGGCATCATTTACAAAATATTAACGGCTAAGATAGCCTAGAACATATTTAAATCATCGTGCGTAGGGGAGCGCACAGGCGGTTCGGAAGAAAGTGCACGGGACAGGTTTCGTGCATGCATGAAAAGGACGCACACAGGACGATCATGAACAAACAACTGTCACAGCTCGACACTTGCAGAAGGACGCTCGAAAAGAACGCACAGGTATACACTGGACGAGTGTGAACTAACAACTGTCACAGTTGTTACTTTTTTGTGTTTGAGCAGCGTGCTGCAAGTGTCAACTGTGCACAACCCAACACTCTTAGATATTTTTTTTTTCTTGAAAACTGCGGTGCATAGAGCATGGCCTCCGAGATTCTGCGCCGGCAGGTTCCTTTCTGGCCGTCCCAATCGCACAGAGACGGCGTGATTTCAGAGGTGGGTGTGGCCAACTCCTCCGCACTGCGTCGCTGAGGCATCGCCAGGCTTTTTCACAGATGGCTTCCTGGGTGCCAGCATAATCCTCTCTGGCCTTCGCTAAATAGGCGGGACCCCCCAAAAATGCATTTCCAAGGCTGTGACGCCATCCTTTGTACTCTCGTGCGCAGCCCAGCATCGTGGCGTTTTTTTCTCCTCTGTGAAAAGGGGTATACATGCGCCGGGGAAGCACTTTTGGTGTTGCTTGGATGAGGCGAGGAAAAAATGGTTTCGCGCTAATATATGATCTTCCACTAACTTGGAAATGACAGCTTATTCTGTGCAACGGTAATGGTCTTGTCAGAAACCGCACAAAAATATAGATGTGCATTTAACACGGTGTGGGCACAGCGGTGACATCGAAATGTCCTCTCATTTGCGCAGAACGCCAGCACCGCATCTACGCAAGGTAACCGCTCAAACGCTCAGTTTAAGCAGCACGAGCGCGTTACAAAGAAATAAGGGCCAATGCATGCTGAAGAGGAGCGCTAACTGAACCGACCAAACTTGTCACTCAGCATCGGTCGTGCTTTCTTCTCGTGATGTCTCCATCGCGGCCGTGTCTGGCACGGCCAGACAGACCTGCAGCGAAGGCGAAATCTGTGCTCGCATAGCTTTCCAGTCTCTAGCACAATGCTTCGTGCTCTTTTGATGGCTTCCTTAGTTTCCCTTCCAAACTACATAAAAAAAACAAACAAAAAGAACGCGGACCTGCAAAATGGCGCTAGCGCTCCTCGCAGATGACATCAAGTGCATACCTTTATTTATCTTTGTGTCAGTGAAGTAACGTTACGCTGAATGTTTTGAATATGTCTGGTGAACTTCACCAAGCTTGTACTAGCGAAATCTCAACTGTTGTTGTAAAAGTTCAGTGTGTGTTGAGTTTTTTTTTTGTTGTTGTTGTTGTTGTTTTTTACTGTTTAGGACTTGCGAAGTGATCCATGCTAGTCATTATTAACACCATTGTTATATGCATTTATTTATCTTTATATAAGTGAAATTACACTACACTGGACGTTTTGAATATATTTGGTGAACTTCAAGCCTGTACGAGAGAAATCTGAACCGCTTTTGTAAGCGTTCATTGTGTGTTGTGATCTAGAGAAGTTATCATGACAAGGTGTTTTTGTTGTAATTGTGATATCCATTTATTTATTCTAAGTGTAATAAAATTAGTAATTTTTGAAAATTTCAAGTAAAAAAATTCCAACTTTGCATGCCTCTTTGAGTCCTTAAAAAACATGCAATAGGTCTTGGAATGTCCTTGAATATCCTTCAGTTTTTGCTTTGAAAACCTGTACGAACCCTGAGCATGTGAAAGACGTCGTCGGATATACCTTTCATGATGCGGCGTACCTCGTCTGCTTCTGCTCCGCCACGGTGGCCTAGTGGTCATGGCACTCGACTGCTGATCCGAAGGTCGCGGGATCGAATCCCGGCCGCGGCGGCTGCATTTTTTTTCGATAGAGGCGAAAATGTTTGAGGCCCATGTACTTAGATTTAGGGTCACATTAAAGAACCCCAGGTGGTCGAAACTTCCGGAGCCCTTCACTACGGCATCTCTCAAAATCATATTGTGGTTTTGGGACGTTAAACCCCAGATATTATTATTACTCGTCTGCTTCTGCCACATTGGGTTGACTCACTGGCAGTGGTCGAGCATGTCCTTGGTGTAGCTGGTGAACTTAGCTTTGTCTGTTTGTTGTGATCAGCTTCGCTCATATGGCGCAAAAATTGCACTCACCAGGGCATTTGAAGTGGTACAAGTGGCACAATGCCCTCTCCCACACAACCCCTCTCGCCAAGACATGTCCGATTGAAATAATGGAATGCGCATGCAATCCCACCTAGTATTTTTCATCGGTGCCACTGAAGATGTTGGCTTATTGCTGACCAGTATGTGGGGAAACTGGCGGAGGTGTCTGACTGACGTCCTCAGGCATGATGGATGGCAAAGTTTGGCTATGTAATTTCAGGTTCATGGAACACCACAGCAGCATCCACCAAAATATAATGCAAATACTGGATTCTAGCAGTTGTATCGTCTCAACAGTAGTAACAAGAGCTGTACGGTGGCAGACATCATTTCAGCAAACACAGGCTAGGTCGCTGGGCATTCCTCTTCACTACACTTCAGTTAATGTTGTTTTGAACCTGCAATTTGAGCAGAAAGTAAAAAAAAAATTGGGCACCAAAGAGTTTCCGCATCCGAAATTTCAGAAATTCTTGTACATTGACTCTATGTAGCTTGTGGCATTGCTGCAAGAGCGTCCAAATTTTCAAGCAAGTTAAAAAATATGGCAGTTGACTGTATGCCAAATCCAATGACCATCTGTTAAAAAATACTCAGCATGGGTTTTCTTGCAGTAATGCTATAGCAACAACTGGTTGAGTTTTCATTCAACATTCTTATACACTTGTTGAGTCATCTGAAAAGAGACTAGACATGTTCACTGCTCGACGAGGTGAATGCTCCTCATTATTTTCAGCAACGCAGTGCATTAGAAATTTGTCCAGAGTGGCTAGACCAGGGGTCTCAAACACGTGGCCCGCACATGACTTTTTTCGTCCGATATTATTTTAATTTTTTTAATAAGTATGCTCATGAACTACACAGGCATGACTGACATTCTTTTCATGAGGTGCCTCCTGCGGTGACCATGTGTTGATAAATACCCGGGGAAAAAAACTCAAAATTGGCGTCCAGATTTTAGTTATTTTGGAGATCGAGATCGGTATTGATATGTTGTTGGAATCCTTGCGCCAAATCCGCTTCAGGAATGACCCATATAGAATATTTGAGAAGGGCCTTTCAAACGGCAACGTCAGCTGACATTTTGTACAAGCTAGTACACACCCCCCATCACCTCACCTCCCCCCGCTCCTACCTTCTTCACTGTTCTTGCAGGAGTAAAGTTTCGTGATTGTGGCTCGCTAGCTGATGTGAGCTTGAGACCCCTGGGCTAAACTATGAACAGTGAGCCCTACAACGGAGCATTCTTTTTTTTTCCTAAGGTAACCATTTGGAGACAATGGCCTGATTTGGGCCTCAGGAGGAGCTGGATGCAGGGTGATGACAGTTCAGTCTGTCACACATCACTCTGCACACACGATTTTCCGTGCAGAAATGTGTTTTCTTATTCTACCTTGCTTGTCGGATGTGGTTCCTGATTATTTCACTCTCTCTCTGAAACTCTGCTCAAAAGTAGAAATATATAACCACCGAACTGGCCACAGCAAAGCAAGTACACATGCACAGCAGAGTCATCCAGGTGATGTGAAACACACCAAAACTTGTGGAGAAACACGTGTTTTAGAAGAAAAAAACAGGAAAAAACAAACTGTGCACTGAACAACGAAAATTTTCCTGCCGAAAGTGTCTTACTTTGATCATTCTGTCAGGCCCTTCAAGTTGTATTTACTGTGTGGAAGTTTAGAATGTTTATAGAAACAAGCATCAGAACTGTAATCTCAGTGCTAACCACTTACTCCTTGGAAATCATTGACTACTGTTGTACTTATGTGTGAGACGAGTTGTGCTAATTGCTTTGCAGCACACCAAATGGTGGCAAGCTGCACCTTGACACGGACACCGGGCTGGTGACAGTGGCTGCAAGCTTGGTAGCCGACAGTGGCCGGCTGCTGCGCCTGGATTTGGTGGCTCGAGATCGTGGTCGCCCCTCTCGCATGGCCAGTGGTGAGGGCTCAGCTGTTATGCTGGTTATTAAGGCTCTGTTATACTCCGACTTTCCCGACGCACGTGTGAGGACGTTGCATTTTGTCACGTCAAACCGGCGATGCTACGCCAGGGTTCCAACGTGCCGATGCGATTGCAGCTCGAGGAGTGCATGCGCAGTAAAGTGAAGAACATGCCGTGCCACCTATCCGACGAAACAGCCTGCGAATCAGCTTCCTGTACACGTGAGTCTGGCGCGGCTGCGTCGGCGGTCAGCCGATGCCGCACTATAGAGGGCTGTTTTTTGCCAATGTAACGTCGCCGTGACATGCGCGCACACGTCAACGTTACGCTGAGTATATCAGCCCCTTTACGCCTCATAGTGCCCATTCAATTTTTTGTTTTTGCACCTTCCGTTTGAAGGGTCTCGAAAGGACACATGGACACAGTTGTGCAACAAATGAACACATGTACTTTTGTTAACTGCCTTTACAATGACGAGCTCACCAGCCGAATCTAATGCATAACTAGTAATACGCTAACTAACCAGATACATAATGCCAGTACAACACACAGACAACATAACGCACACAAAACATAACACATACAATGTACATCGAATGCGGCGTCGCCGATGTTCGACTCACCACGAGGAGTCCGTGAGCCAGATTTGTGGTATCGCACCCACGGACCTCCCCAAGAGCCGATCACATCAAACCCCAAAAGAGACTCGCTGCCATGTGCGCCCACCTATCCTCGCCACCTAGGGTGCCTCGATGTCAGCGGCACCATGGCAGCAGCGCCATCCATGGCATGGCGGCAAAGTCGCCAATCCGCCGAACGCACCTGAGCCATGAGGTGAAAACGACCTTACAGGGACCTTACAGGGAGTAATAACACTCTCACATGTTTCATAAAGTTTGGTGCTGCCTTCCTGGCGGCACCAAACTTAATGTAGAAGGCTTCCGAAATTTCCAGCCTGTCCCGTCGTGTTCTTTCTCTGTGGTTCGCGTTTCCCACTGGTTTTTATATTCCCGTGTCGCCTACCGGGGCCTTTGCTTTGCTTAGCACAACAGAGTTTCGCTTTCCCCTTTGAAAACACGTCAGCTCATTTCCGACAAAAAAAATAACGAGATACACGTGTCCTGCACAGTATCGCGATAAATCAACACATCGTAAAAGTATTTCACTGCTGAGATGCATCCTGATCAGAAATACAGATACACAAAAGCATCTCTGAGATACTATCGTGATACTGCCCCGCCCTGACGCGTACACACTTATTAAACACTAGTACTATCTTGTTTTTTTTCCCTCTCAGCGTCCTTGAAATGAGAAATTATTAAAATATGTAACCAGTGCCCTTTGCTGTTTTTAGCCCAAACATGGGAGATGCCAAAAAAAAAACTCCAGTGCTGTGCAATCAGTGATGGTATCTTGTGTGGGAGAGCACGCGCGCCCATTTCCTTTCCTTAACGGTGGCGCGATCGCGAACTGACGGCGGGAGCCAAGGGGCCACTAGGAGAGGAGCACCGTCGCCCTTTTCCGCAACCCCTTCTTTCCCGCCGCTCCTCGCGCCAGTCCTCACGTCCCTGCTTGCGGGAAAGGGAACTTGCCCCTGCGAGGGAAACAACCCTCGTGGTAGGGAGGGAGACGGGAGGTGGATAAAACAGCCGACCAGGCAGAGAGACGGCCTCTCTTGCTCTGCTGACCTGCCAGGAACCACTTCACCACCCCAAGAGCTGCGAGCCGACCATCGACCGAAGGTGTAAGCGTTACCCTTTGTTTTCTACTAGAGCGGACTATCCCTCTACGCGACTTTTACGTGTTATTGGTAGAGTAGCAATAAAGTGTTGTTTATTGTGCTAGCCTGTTGCCTTATTCGCCCGAACCTGTCGTAGCTACGATGACTCGCGCTACCGGAAGGGGACGTTGACACGTGCACGGTACGACTATTTGCGGCTGGGACCGGAGCTAGGCTTCTGCACCAGCTGTGCATAGAGCAAACCCCTTCACTTGTGAGCTTGAAAAGATCATTTAAGATGAATACTAAAATTTTAGTGAGACCAGGAAATTTGTCCGCATAGCATATTTACATGATTGTAGGTTGGCCTATGATATTTTCAGGTGTATGAGATGCATCTTTGTGTAACCTTTGCGGGAAAAAATGGTATATGCGACGCACCTATTTTTAACTCATTCAACATGATAAAACACAATTATGCACGCTGAGTACATTCATTGCAAAATGTCGTATTCGTGCACGGCACTTAATATTCATAAGTAGCAAAGAGTTGTAACTAATGCTGTTCTAAGTCGCATAACACCAATATTTATTGCACTGTAATCAAAGCTATCGAAGGCCACGTCCTTTGGCGTACTGTCAAACGTTCTGACGCTCCGGTTGGCAGCATCGCTGGGTTGCAGTTATAGGCCTCCAGATAATTCTTACACGGTGTCGTACACACCGTGATGCAGATCTTTGCCTTTAGCCACTATGTGCACGGCAGGAACACAAACAATGATCGTATCACACCACATGCATACAAAAGACAAGAGGACAGGAAGCTGTGACTACTGCTGGGCATGCAAGGGCAATTCGAATTGCGCTAATGGTGTGCAGACCACTAAGACACGATTTTCTTTGAAAAATAAGCATTTCTTTGGATTGAAACAAGCTGTACGAGCTTTGTGGAATGCCATCTCAACAATCCATGTGGACTTATCATTTACCTTTAGTGTCCCTTTATGAGCAAACAATTAGAACAGCAATATAGTATGCATGATGATGGCGACCCTCACGACGGCCATGATGGTCACGGCTGCCGCACTGCCTAAACAGCGAGCAGCTGACATCTGACACCACGGTTACTCCACTGTTATTACAAGATTATCTTTTTACAAATGCTGTCGCACACAGTTTATCGTACTCAAAAATAAAATATGGGAATATTGACCACGCATGTGCGCACAATTTTTGCATATATAAAGTGCACCTTTGTATAATACTGTATTTACTCGCTTAATGAACGCACTCGCATAATGAATACACCCCCAGCCATAGTCGCCGAAATTTGGGTTTATTTTCTCCCACATAATGCACCCCCTACTTCCATCCGCTGCAGTCCCGCGAACCGACGTGCGACGCCTCCTCGCCCGTAGATATTTTTCTTTCTTTTATTATGCCGACCCCCCTCGGTTCGCTTCCTCCCCTCCCCTCTGCCCACTGCCGCGCACCATTCTTTTTTTTTGTTTTTCTTTCTATCTGTGCGCCGCACGTCCCTCTCTTCTTTGACTGGTTTTCGAAGTATCCGTGCGCCACAACAGGATTCACAAACGGTACGAGTGTAGAGACATCGCGGCTCACAAGCAAACAACGAAGGTCACGAAACTGCCCACGCCAGCCAACGGTCACTTTCTGCAAATACGAAACTTTAAAGTAGTGGTGACACAAAATTCGGACACAATTTGACCCTTGCATCACATTAATGGGTGCCTATAGGTGCCATCTGTACAATATCAGCCACAAATACAGCCTAAAAAGATTTTTAATTGAGTTTTAAAGTTCGTGAATGTGCCGAATTGGAAATAGAAGCAAAAAGCAATGATGTCATAGAGCGGGGCCTTTTTTTAAGCAATGTACGTCACGAGTTCTGGCCGGGTTACCGGATGTGTGTACGAGACGGACAGTGCCGGTGGCGACACCTGATGATGCATAGCATAACCAGAGACTTACAATATTATTGCAGCGACTTACCCGCTTACTGACTCTGTGTAAAGCGTTAGCAGTGAGATAATAAGCAACTCACAGTATTCTCATAGCTCTTCTTGACAAGAACAGCAATGCGATGGAGAAAACAGAAAAAAAAGATATTTTAGTTTGACAAAACACCACAAGATATCGCTACGGGCTCCGCGGCTGCTGCTACTGCTGCAGCCGTCAACAGCTCTGGTAACCAGGTATCCGCAAATGTTAGGAAGTCTACAGACAAACTAAATAAAGCTCTCTACTGTCGGGATCGTATTGCGTAGTGGACAGATAACTGCTTCGGCGTTCCGACGTGGGATTGGTATGCCTTGAGAACGCTGTGTTGCCCAATCTAAATACAAGTCAGTAAAGTGTACATCACGTCACTTGCATGTTACACATAGTGCCATTGATGTGATTTCACTGCTTCCTTCATCACTTCTCAGCCTGCTACCTTACAAATGATTGAAGCGAAAATGTTTCAGCACGTCTAGCACTGCGGCTGCTCCAAGCCTCACGAAAAATGTCGCCTCAGGCGGACGACAACGACAAGAACAAAATTGCAGCCACCGGCGAGATTTGCCAAGTGAATCGAGCTTTTCTGACTGATTTTTACACTCCTCCCAGCTCTTTCGTCCATCGCCACACTAGATAAGCAACGTTGTTTGATGATTCAGGAAACAAGCACTCGCAACGCTCAACACAGCAGACGGAACAGCAGCGCTGACAATATGGCAGAAGCTGGCCAGTGACGTCACTGGCTCTCGCTGTCACCTGATAGTATTTGTTTACGAGTAGACCGACTACGTCACGGGGCCACCGAGTGCTCTTCGAAATCGAAACTGCCTCCGGTCGTAACATACAAGCATATAATTAAACATTCGTATCGCGCTGGGGCAAATGAGTTTCGTTGCCGCTATTAACGAGTCAGTAGCCACTGATTAAGAGCAAAAAAACAGAGGTTCACAAATATACTGTCACCACTCCTTTAAAGAGCCGGCGACAACCGATGGCGGGAGCGCGCGGAGACAGGTGTGGACAGCTTGCAGAGGACAGTGCCATCTACCATTGAAGTGGCGGAGTTTCCGAGGACGGGTGGGACAGCCAATCAAAACGACACTAGACAGTGACGAGTGTTCTAGCGTTCTAGCCATTGCAGCAATTGTAGCTCTACTTTTTTTTGTTCCCGCCAACCATTCCCACTCCATTGCGAGTTCGTTTTGGTCTGTTTTGCGTTTCGCCGTGGACAATGGGCCGAAATGTGAGCTACATGGCCGGTTTCAAGCTACAGGCTGTGGAGTACGCTCTTGAGCACAGGTATCGTGCTGCCGGTAGGCATTTCGGAATTGGCCAAGTCCATGTGCGTTACTGGCGGAAGCAGCACTACAAGCTGCGCGCCATGAACAAAGAGCGGCGTGCCTTTAGGGGACCGAAGACTGGAAAGGTTCCTGCTGTGCAAGAAGAGGTCTTAGAATATGTCTGAGACCTGTGAAAGGAATGCTATGTTGTTTCGCACAAAATGATCAGGACGCATGTGCGAGCCACAGCCAGGAAGTATGGCCTCGCAACCACCGCTTTCAGAACGAGTAATGGGTGGACGACAAGCTTCATGCAGCGCAACGGACTGTGCTTGAGAAGGCGTACATCACTTTGTCAGTGACTGCCTCGTTGCTATGAAGAAAAGGCAGTGGACTTTCACAAGTTTGTGATACGCCTGCGGCGGGACCGAGAATTTCTTCTCTCACAAATTGGGAACGCGGACCAGACGCCCATCAATTTCGACATGCCGATGAGCAGGACGGTCAATGAAAGAGGAGTACGCAGCATACTCGTTAAAACGACAGGTGCAGTGAAGCAGCGTTTCATGGTAATGCTGGCTATCATGACAGACAGCAGGAAGTTGCCACCGTACGTTATCTTCAAGCAGAAAACCGTGCCGAAGGCCAACTTCCCAGCCAGCACACACGTGTGAGCTCAAGAGAAAGGATGGATGTCGGCCGATCTAATGGCTGATTGGGTCCGGGCAGCGTGCGCCCTGGCACCTTGATTCTTCCGTCTCTCCTTGTGCTTGAGTTTTCGCGGCCACCTGGGAGAGAACGTACGCCGGGAACTGAAGAAGCTACGCACCGAGATCACCATCATTCCAGGTGGACTTACTTTGGTGCTGCAGCCCCTTAATGTTTGTGTGAACAAGCCGTTCAAAGACAGTTTGTGCCATTTGTATACAGACTCCTGGATGGCGCATGCAGGGCACACCCTGACACCGACCGGCAAGATTAAAAGGCCGTCCATCGAGCTGGTGGGCTCCTGGATCTTGGACGGATGGTGCTCACTGCCAGCCGATTTGATCGCAAAGAGTTTTAAGAAGAAGAATATAATTATTCTGCACGCTTGTTTTGAAGAAAACGAAGCCTTCTTTTCTTTTTCGACTTTTAACAAGCCATTGTTCTCTATCAGAAGTGCTGCTGCTGATAGGAAATGCGGCTCTTCCGTCAACGATTGACACTCCCGTAAGGGCTGTGAACGCAATTTTTGAAGTGTCCATCATTGATGGAAGAGACAGTGTTCAACCAGCAGCAGCACTCATGATGGCGAACAGTGGCTTAGCAGCGGTTCGTTCGAGAGCATTAGTAGTTGGTGAAATAGGTTCTCGTTTTTTTTTTTTTCTTTTTGCTGCATTCGGCAAGCAGCCAGACATTCAAGTTTGCCCCTGGCCCCTCCTTGCAGCACCCTCCACTTTCTCATGCTGGAGCCGCCAGCCAAGGTATTGCTACCTACTCTGCGAAAGCGAGCACTGGCCGGGCAGCTATGTGTAGATTCACTGGTGCCCCAACCAGGCTGCATGCCAGTGTCATGCTTGATCATCGTACTTCATCGTCATGAGTGCTTCTGGCCGAAGAAACTTTCAGTGCTCATTCGCAGCAATCTTCAAGAGGGCTGCCAATGCCATTTTCCATGCCAAAAAAAAAACTAAACGTACAGCTGTGCAGCAGTACACAAGTTTGCAGTTACTGAACTGGTGGTTTGGCAGCAACGACAGCAGTTTGACCAAATTTTATCATGTTACGCCAAAGGCGGGCCAGAAAATGGACACTTTCCAGAGCTTGCTGCATGTGTGAACGAACCTCGTGATTGGTCTCTACATACAAAGTGGTCACACAAGAAGCCCATGTGTTTGCTTAAGAAACGGGAATGTCGAGGACACACTTAAAGGACAGCAGCACCTGGGTTGAAGGGAGCTGGCTTGACGATGACAAGTGAGCCTGTGTAATCAGTCCAGCGGCATGTTACCCTCTCTGTAACACTTGAGGGTGAAAGCCTGCTTCGCACTTGGTCATGCAGCAAGTTATGCAGTAAGATATTACGAACCACAGTGGGAGAGCCCTGTGCTTAATCACTTCGATGTTCTCAGTAAGTTGCATTGTTGCTGTGGCCCCCTCGTAGCTATTCACAACTCACATTGTGTTGCCCTACCTCTAGAATGAGCCCTTGGCATCACACGCTGCTTTCTCAGAGGAGGTCATGTGGGTTTTTGTACCAATTCATTTGCCTGCCGTGTTTTGCTGAAAGTCGCCATGCAATGAGACACTTTGAAGGGACACTAAAGGCAAATAACAATTTATGTTAGAGTGAAAGCTCACTGTATGACAACGTCTAAAATGGCAATAATATCAACAGCAGTGCCCTACTTACTGAGAAATTAAGCTAAATGTATCACACGATGAGCGCCACGAGCGGCACATTTTCAAAATGATCCCGATGACGTATGAGAGTCTGGCTACAATTAATCACTAGTAATCAAACTAGCAGCAACAAGAAAAGAACCGTCCGGGCATCAAGAGACGTAATAAAATGCTGTTTGTTCGTTTCTGTTTGATTCGTGGAAAAAGAACCTCTTTAGCGTTGCCATGGGGAACGGCGCGTGTGGTTCAAAGGTTCCGTTTTCGCCAAACTGCGCTTCGCCCAGCGCCCTGCTTCGCTCACGCGGTCGCGTCTCAGTGGTAGTTTCGGTATCGCGTACTGCCGCGTGTGTTTTGCGTGCTCGTGAAAGTCGCTCTGACAGAAAGTTTGACAAAATGCTGCATGCATGTGATGTTGCCGGATGCCTGAATGGTGCACACCGCCAGTGCACGCCGCCGCGCAGTAAAGGCGGGCAACGTTGGGCATGGCAGCAGTGACGTGTGAAAGACTGATTTCAGGCGGGTGATTTGAAGTGCGCTAAGGCAATGCGGACCACTAAAACGCGATTTTATTTCAAAATAAGCTCTTCCTTGGCAAAAAAGTAGCACTACGAGGTTTCTGGGCCGCTATTTAAACAATCAACGTCGACTTAATATTTGCCTTTAGTGTCCCTTTAATAAATGTCCATTAAGGAATGCACTTAACGTGAGATTTGGGGAAGTGGAGTCGACCTAAAGTTTATTTGACTTACAATATTGTATAAACATGGTAGTTTTAACTTGTCCACAATGAGGAATCATAATTTGAAACCTGGGGCATTTTTGGTGCCACTGTTAATGACGCAGTCGCGTAGTGCCTCTTTACACCTGCGTGAGAGGCAAACGCGAGTTGTTATGGCATCTGTCCTATTCAGTTAAATCTGTGCTTGCAGGAGTGCTGGAGGTATGGGTGGGGCCTGTGGCAGGCTTACGGCTGGATTTCTCCAATGCAACCTATGTGGCACGGCTGCCTGAGGGGGCAGCGACAGGCTCCGCAGTGCTACAGACTCAAGCCTCAGCCAAGAGCCAGCCTGGCCTGGCTGTCACTTACAGCCTAGGGCCAGACCAGGATCAAGGGCCCTTCATCATCCACCCGACCAGTGGTGAGCTTTTGTCCTCGGCTTCAGATGTTGCACATTGGTGCACCACACGCAGCCATAGATCGCCTTGTTGAACATACCTTATCGAAGCTTTATGCAGGGTATGGGGCTTATTCCTTTGGGGATGTTGTGCAGGCACTGTGAGTGTACGAGATTCCCAGCAGCTGGACTATGAGGAGCGCCCTGAGCTGGAGCTGCCACTGTGGGCACATGCGGAGACACCCTCGGGGGCCATGCTACACGGCTATGCCCGGCTGTTGGTGCAGCTGCTGGACCAAAATGACAATTCACCACGTTTCTCCCAAGAGCGCTATGTGGCCTCCGTCTGGGAGGGCCGCTCCCGTGGAACCTTTGTTGCGCAGGTAACTCAGTGTCAGAGAAAGTCATAGTTTGCGGCCAAAAATGTTCTGATTTTGTGTCCATCACGATTAAGCCTGCTCGACAAAGGGACACTAAAGGTAAATAACAATTAAGGTTGCAGTGAAAGAATGATGCCTAACAGGGTACTGACACAAAATTTCGCGGCCAAGATAGCCTGCAGGATCGATTCAGTTCAGCCTATCAGTTCTTGCAAATAAGGCAGAAATTCAGGAACACAGGGTGTTGCTGGAGCCAACTTGTCTTCTTCAAGGCTGCAACTGCTTCTTTTTACCGCATGTGCTTCGTACCCTCTCTTTCTACCCAAACACAGGAGCAGGGGCAGCCTGCGCTTCTTGTGCATTTATGATGCGATTCCGTTTTCCTGCGTCAAGCTGCTCTAAAAGCATAAGAATTGCAAAAATTGCACTGAAGTGCTCCAAAACAGCTCCAAAACTAATAATTTTGATGCCCATGTCAGCTTCAGCAGGGAAAAAAAGGGCTGAGTTGACATGATTTTCCAAGCAGCACCTAGCAGCGCCGGGATACCAAGAAAATGAGACAATCGCAGAATAGATAAACGCGCCCAAGCATGTTTCTTCTGTGCACCTTTCTAATGAAGGCTTCGATTTTGCTGCCATAATTTCCCCTGAACTGTTGTAAATGTGCGAGACCCCGCAAAAATGTGCTGCCGTGCTCCGGGCATGCTGCTTCTACTCGCTAGGCTGTGTTGGCTGTGTGTTCTGGCTCACTTAGCAAAGTATCGAGTGGCATGTGTAATGGGGTTGACCCAGGTTCTTTGTTGTGCGTAGCGTGTTCCTCCAGTTGCTGCGCTTTCGTGTCGACACTGCGGCGCTGGTCAAATACAAGCACGTTCGTCGTAGCAGTGTTCGTACCACTCCGCGCCATATCGTGCATGGGTGAGGTGATTACCTTGTTGCGTCAGTGCAGTCCAAACTAGCTTCCTGCATGCGATGCGTCTCCGCGATGCTCCAGCAGTTTTGCACGAGAAGGCGGCGGCGGACTGATGCGAAGCACGTTTGTGCAGTGCATAAATGCAGTATGTAGCCTAGTGCCATTGTAAGAGTAGTGGACACTTACAATGGCACTAAGCTTGCTGTACCCTACTCGCGCGTTTGAAGAGATAATCTCAGTGCGGCGAGATTATTTAACCTTTGGATAATAGACTTCACGTCGAAGATATCCCGAAGATGGATTCAGCGGTAAGGTCGAAATAATACAATCTGAATTCCACTGTCAACTCACTGAGAGTACTTTTGCTTCCAGTCGTCTTAAAAGGACAACCATCGGCCTGTGTGTAAGCTTACGTAAGGCCACTACATAATTTGTGGGGCGTCATGCAGGCCGAAGTCAACACCTTCGGCTGCGAATTCTTCGGTTCGTGTCGTGCCTTTATAAGAATGATAGATGTGTCTTCTCTTTCCATATATCGACAATGCTTCGCTCGCCCGAAATTCGTGGATACCAGCATGACAGAGGTGTCTTCAGTTGGCCGAACGTATGTGCATTCCATGGGCATGTGCTGTGGGGCAATTTTAGTAATTTCTGCCGTGAGGTGCATGCGTCAAGTGGCAGCAGTGTGTTCTGAGCTGTTCTAAGACTGCCTGTGTTTGCATTGTAGCGGTCTGGGCCAGCCGTCGCGCAGAACACCTCAGAGATGAGGACGAGACACTGAGCAACACGTCTTTATCATTCCAAGACTCTGCCGCGACTCACTGTCACTGGCCACTGCCGCGAGCGTGCCCGTGTCCATCGTTCTCTTCTACCGTCAGTGCGTTCACGGCTGCCGCTCCCATAGCATATAAAAATTACATACGCAGACGCCACAGTTACAAGGATATTGTAATGCACCTACAGTGAGTGCATATAAAGCGCGCGTACTGTCGCGAGCTGCACACAGGGGCAGCAGCGCCTTCTGAGCAGCTGAACGATAATCTATTTCTGCAATTAGCACTTACTTGCAATTTGCGCTTTAGCGTGGCATATAGTGGTTCTCTATAACTGATATTTTGTATTTACAGTCAACTGCCGATTTTTCGGACGCCCGATTTTCCAGACATGCTTGAAAATTCGGACGCTTTCGCGGCACCGTCACCAGCCCCATAGACGTCAATGTATAAAGGCCTGACCACACATACGCGTTGCTGCGCGTGGCGTTTTGACGCGGCGCCGAGCCCTCTCCCTATGGAGAGAGAGGGTGTGCAGCTTCGTGTAGTTGCGCGCCCTCTCTCTCCATAGGGAGAGGGCGCGACGCAGCGTCAAAACGCCACGCGCTGACGCGCTGCAACGCGTACGTGTGGTTAGGCCTTAAGAACGTCCGAAATTTCGGACGCTGAAACTCTTCGGCCTGTGATTTTTCGGACTTTTTGCCCAAGTTGCGGGTGCGAAAGGCATTAATTGAAGCCCCCACCTCTGCCGCGTCTATCATCTCATAGGTTCGAACCAGCGCTTTCGCGAGTCAATCTGTTTGCGACAGTAATAGAGTCCAAAGTCAGCTTTGCCGCATTGGTGAAGTGTTATGGGGTGAAGCAGACCAGGGAAATTCAAAGGGGCCGCTATCACGGCGCCGTGCGGCGATGTCTTTACGGATAAGCAGCGGAAATACACGGAGGCGTGATGGCGGCAGGTGGCAAACGCACCAGTACGGCCTAATCGCTGACAACCCTTATGACAAGCATCTTCAGTTAACTACTTGGTAGTGCATGTGGCCTAGCGCAGTTGCATGCGCACTGCACACATTTAATAGGCGAGAACCCAAACACGCCGCGCCGCCATTCATGCTGCCTCTTTGAGTGAGACCGCTAAGTGCACCGCACAGACGCGTTGCCTTCACGAACGAAACCAGCTCGCCATTAGCCGCGCCCATGTGCGGTCAGGAATGGAGTAGACATCACGAATCCTTACATGACAAATGCGTGCGTACGGTACAGCAACAGTACAGTGACGGCGTCACCTTAGTTTGCGATGTGCTGCACACAACTAGAAACGATCGGCTTCACACGGCAGGAAATGCTGTGTGTCGGCGGATATTTGGCGATGTGCATGTGCGTGTTTACGTGCACTCACGCATCGGGGAAAGTCGGACGAGTCGACCGCTCTTCCGCCCCAGTCTTAGTGTTCCGCGTCAATGCGTTTCCAAGCGCTCCATGCGAGGGAGCCGTTATCTATTCCGTGCTTTGCTGGTATCAGCGGCGCTCATCATGAGACGCAAATGTGCAGGTGGCGGTTGGCATGTAGTTCAGCGGGGTTCGCGGCAGGTACCGAATGTATTTGCGAGAGCCTGGGCACGCACCAAAATGCCTGATAAGTGCACTGGGAGGCATTAAAACTATTTCGGACGTGGCTGTGGCGATTTGATCGCTTGAGCGGAATAAAAAAGCATGAATTCACTTTTCCAGACTGCCCGATTTTTCGGACGATTTCGCGGCCCCTAGGGAGTCCGAAAAATCGGCCGTTGGCTGTAGTTGCTTTCATACTCGGAGACTACCTACTATATTACTAAATAACCGCTTTTGTTAAGCATCATGCCACCGCGTTGAAGCGAATGCCGAAAGCATGCCCCGTTGTCAAGCTAATCTAGTAATGTTGGTCAAGCACAACATTCACAAATTTACCAGTGACATGTCTCCTGCAAAATAAAAAAGTTAATGCACTTGCACTTCTCCCTTGTGAACGTCCATGTGTACTTGGCACTCCCCTTGCACAGATGACGCAGTACGAATTTTTAAAAAAATACGTATTACAGTCCTCCTCAATGAAACAGCTGTTCTCCAGAAAATAATGGTTAGTTTGAATTGCTAGTATACTATATTCACAGCATTAGACAGGTTGGCTTGTTCACAATTCAGAATTTTACATACCTAACACAGAAACAAGGACTATAGCAAACAGGTACAAAACTGGAAAAACTCAGTCATATGTGCACTCCCTCGTCCACTTGCACATTATGTTGAAGTGTAGGCACCTTCAATTATGCTACGATTGATGAAATATCACCCAACCTACGTTAAAACACAGTGATGACTTGTTGCCTAACTGCCTCTTCCACAATGTGTTCTAATGTGTAAATCATCTGTTCTACTTGTTTGGTAATAAAACACAGGCCGTTACATTGAGCGAGCAGTGTTTCACCATTTTGTATTGCATGCAGAAGCTCATTTCTTCCATTAGCATCCACGACAAATAGTCATACTTCAATTGCTACAACAAACAGTGTTGGCACTATTTTATTGGAACTAAAACACTAGCAGTTCTTATGTCAGTGTAAGCATGTGTATACAGTGAACTCCCATTAAGACGAACTCGGTTAAGACGAATTCTCGCTTATACCGAACAGCACGGGACCATTTGTTTGGTTTCCCATAGACTCAATGCAAAAAAAATTCGCTTAAGACGAACCACCCAACTGTACTCTTCTGTTAAGACGAACTTTCGCGATGATCAACAACGCTAGCGATTCTGCGAAAAGAACACTGCAGTCTTGGTGGGGCATTCAGGCGACCGAGAAAAAGCAAAAAGATGAAAAAAAGCACTTCCTGGAGCAAAGACGCGAAGCAAATCGCGACGCGGAGGGCGCGAGATAAACGAAGAAGACCGGTCAGCGGATAACGCTGGTATCCCCTCTCACCCCCAGCCTGTGGGTGGGGGAGGTGTGGGCTTTATCAGCAAGGAAAGCAACAAAAAGAGAGGGGGATTTACAACTTGGACCCCCAAGCCATGGCGTCCTTTTGTACCCCCCTCCCCCCCCCGTTCTTCGGCTTCCTAGCTGGAGTACAAAGGAGAACAGAACAACACAAGAGCTTGGGGCCCCTCCGCCGTGGTCAGAGGGGCAAACGCAAGGGGAGTGGGAAAAAAAAAAAGAAAGCGACAACAGGAACAAAAATGGTCTGTGCATTACAATCGAGTGCGAAACCGAAACCACGATCGCGATCGCGGCGCACTCCCGTCAGAGGGGTCAGGTGCATTGTCATCGCCATCACACCATGGCGGCCGAGCACATGTATTTTGTGGTCAATAGACCTTTTTCAAGCAATCCCAGAACCCCTCGCGGGCGCGCGAAGCACTATGGGAAAAGTGTGTACAGCGAGCCCGCCGGCTGTTCCGTTGCTCCGTGCTCGTTGGCACCGTGGGAGCACCAAATGAAAAAAACGCGTCGCCGCTGGTTGACTATTATTAAATCCTAAATACTACACATGTGAACGTACCTGCATGTATCACTACACATGAAATGCGAAAGGAATGATGCAGTTAGCGTAGGTATTACCGAGCGGATGTATACCGGATGTAACAGTTAAGTGGCATGCGAGTTATCACGGGCCGATACATGCAGTCAAAACGTGCTTTCATGAGCAATGTGAGCTGCAACACCGAATTCGTATTTATTCAATGATTACTTGTTCACAAGCCGCTATGACATTTAATGCCATAGCGGCTCGTGAGAGGTGTTACAGTGTTCAGGTATACAGGTGAATATTTGATTTTAATTGACAAGTCACGCGCTGTACAAAGAAGTGAGCACATTCTAAACATGTTTAAAGAAAAAGGGATGGGACTAGAATTAACTTGCAAGATGCCTTGCTCTGATAATTTGCAGTTTCTTGATAAATGCTTTTATGTTTTACTGCGGAGCTTGTATTGCGGGCAGTATAGCCCGCGTTCAGTGAAATCAGTGTTTAATTTCGCGTCGGCGCATTAGAATATTGTTAAACGAGGAATTGTGATGTCATGATTACGCACGGCATTGGAAAAAAAAACCTTGCGCACATAAGATGAGCAGTAGTTTCCAGCTACAAAGTGATCAAAGAGGCGGGATGTCCTGCGTATCGTTGTATCTGTTTGCGAAAATCTGTTCGCATGCTTGGCAAAGAAAGATTAACACGGACGTCCTCCATCCGTAAATAATGAAGAAACGAGAAATATTGCAGTTATTCCACATATGTATAAGAAGTCGCATGGCCTGAAGAGCGTAGGGAAGCGATCTGGGGGTGAAGGTTGTGTTTGCCGCGCTAAATAAGCTTAGTCGCATTAAGGTCGCAGGGGTCTGCGGTGGGCAAAGAAAAATGCAGTCAGAGGCATGCCAATTGTTTTGTAAATTGTCTAGGAATTAACCGCAAATTTCTCTTTCTTGTGTCCACATGCATGGCCAGACTGGTCGACGTATTAATACGCGCCTCAGCGAGCATCGAAATTCATTGGATGAAGCCGTCTCATGTCGCATCGCTATGTCAGTCACGAAAATGTAATATCTTTGAAAGCACAGTAATTTTGTACCATCAACCTAATCGGACAACGCGAGAAATTTCGGAGGCATATCATGTCACAAATAACGCCATGCTTTGTGTCAGTCAACCGTCTCAGTCGTTACAAGACAAGGAATTCAACTTTATTAATCGGCTGTTAGTATGCGCGTTGGTTGTTTGACTTTTTGTGCCTCTTTATAACACGCGCGACGCACTCCCATTTTTGTATATATGCTTTTTTTCACGCGTGCAATAAACTTTCAGTTGTGTGTGAGCGCTGGTTTGTGCATTTCCTTCCTTGTACTGCTCCTTTCTTTTTTCGCTCTAAGTATTATTCCGACCTGTAGTTATAGCACCAACGAAGGTTAGTAGGCACTTATCGTTCGTTACATATATCGTGCGAGCGACGCAATGAATGTATCTCATTTCCCCAAATGCCAACTACACTTTCTAGTGTACTCTTTAAATATCAGAACCTCACACTGTACTCGTCGACAGTGTCGATGGACGTTGATTCCAAATGCACCTGCGAATTATAGACCGCTGCTGCACTTCATAGGCAACCGAGTTTTTTTTTTTTTTTTCATTTATGCTGTAAGGCGCACTGGCGCCAAAAAAAATAAATAAAAGGTGACGCTTCTGAGCCGCTCAACTGGTCCAACAGTGGGACAGATGGAAATCGTCGAGAGGCCGTCGCAGCTAAACACTGAAGTTCGTGATTGAATTGCGCAGTAACATGTTGCACCTTGCCAAATTCCCTGTGTCTAAGAAGTCCTGGCACGGTGCAAGCGGAAAGCTACAGCGCGAGGCCCGCGCGCTGGCCGTGGCGGCTGCGGCGGCGTACACACATTTCCCATGAGCGCTTGCGCGCCCGTTGGTGGCGCTCGTGTGCTTGAAAAAGGTCTATTCGCGTTGGTTCACGTAGGACCTGTATGCGTTCTATCTGTTCCCAGTGAAGTGCAAATTGTGATGAGCCATTTTGATTATGGAAGCGCACGACAAAGGAAGGCTATTTTGCACAGTGAATATAGCTGCGTTGTGTCTTTTTCGTGGCGAGGCTTGTGACCGTGAGTATCCCATCGTATCTTCAGCTGCACGTCGATCAGGAAAAGTTACTACGGGCCGAAAACGGGAAAATATCCGGACCTCGAAGAAAACCTTGCAGACTTTCTTAAGCAACTCAGCGTATAATGACTTTGTCAAGGCAACAGCATGCGACCGAGGCGTATCCAGAAGTGATCTTAGAGCCAGCAAAACAGGCTCACAGAAGAAAACGAACTGCCAGGACAATAAATTTTACATTCTTTGAAGGAAAATTGTGCTTGTCTCTTAATTTTTTTTTCTAATCGTCAACATAGGAGCGTGTTACAGTTTTATCATTAAAATATGGTAGCAAATATCTTCACGAGCATTTTTATTTTTGAACACGCGAAAATCGGGTGCTCGTAAGATTCGTGTAAATACTCTGCTTGAAGGCATAGTCTTTATCTAGATGAGCCAAATAAATGCTTTTTCTTGTCTTTTTGCCCCACATTGTAAGTCTACTGCATTCAGTGTTTCAAGTAACATATTTGGATGCACTTGGCATATTAGCATGTCTCTTTTTGGGGGCACTTCTGATAAGCCGAACTCCTGATAAGACGAACAGATGACCGCGGTCCCTTCGAGTTCGTCTTAACGGGAGTCTACTGTATTTCCATCTTTGTGCACAGAACCTGCACCCAATACTGAACACGTAGAGCAACATATACAGTACAGCCCAAGCACTATGTACAATTCACCGCAGTAAATCAACATGAAAGTAGTGCGTAAAACCTCCTCATAAAGTCTACCGACATGTGCACTTCACAGTGCCAGTATCTAAGCACAATCCAAAGAAATGGGATGCACAAGGAACTTGGTGTCAGCCTACACATAAATTCAGGCAACTAAATTAGTACAGTAAGGCTAGCTTTACTTTTGAGAAATATGCAACCATGCCGATAGGCATGTTCTAGTTTTTTTATTGCATTAGTTTGCACTATGGCATCAAAACATGTCGCACATGATCATACAGTTGAGTTTCCTGCAGGAATGTCTAAAATTGATTGTAGATCCACTCACCACAATTTATAAAAGCATTCAGCAATGCCCATAAAATGGCAACGCTGCCTTCATATATTGCTGCACATATTTACTCACAGATATCTGAAAACTAACGTAAATTTCTGGAATTATGCTTGGGAACTTGTCGGCATTATCACATAGCTGCAATGCACCAATACTTTTATTATGTGCAATTAGTACATCTATGTTTACAATATATTCATGCCAGCTAGTGCCATCTGCAACTTAACGTTCGTTGTCTTTAATTCCTCACTTCATGGCTTATGCATAATTACAAAATTGAAAATTAAGCCCAGCATTATGGCTGCAAAGTCAACTTGAAATTAGGCAATCACACGCTTAAAATAAAAATATCCTATAAATAGTGGCTGATCGCTTGGCACATTGGATCCTAGGACTTGATATGCCATGAGGTTGAATAAAATTTGACCACGCACGTATAGAGGCTGTAAAGCAGTCAGGGTAGTTCATAGTGAAAGAAAGCGGAAAAACAAAACCACAACACACATAGAAATGAATGGGACAGGACGACGCAGTACTAGCAACTGAAGTTTAACACGTGTTTGGCTTTTTTAGGCATGTTTGTACTCATTCTGTGACTGTGTGATTCTTTAATTTTGTAGGTTTTTCGTACTGTGTGTTTATATCTTTCTGTGGTTTGCATTAAGCCTCAGTTGCTACTAGCACGTCGTCTTGTGCCTTTCATTCTCATTTTTCTGTGTTGTGGGGATTTTTTTCCGCACTTTCTTTAACTATGAATACTAGGAAATAGTAAATTTTAGGTCCGAAGCAAATAGTGATTTGGTCAAATAATTTCGAAGCGAATTCGAATGGTTTATATCACATATTATAAAGAAAAATAAGCATATTTTTCATGACCCAACTAACCTGCACAATATTTTTAAAGTTGAAACAAGGCATATGCAAATGTCATTCTTTTTAGTTCAAAGGAAAGTGGAAGCAACTTTGAGTAGTAGCAGGATTTGACTTTCAGTAGAATGCAAGTTTTAACCTGTAAAATACGTTACGTTTTAATAACTGAGTGAGACATTTAAGGCAGGTGCCGCTCCCTTAGTGTCTTCGTCCGAAGCTCTACACACTCGCGTTAAGTGGTGGCGTTTCCGGCATCGATGGCACACTATTCTGAGATGACGACAATCATCAGCTTGGTGCAAGGATGCGCTGTAGCAGGTGCAAGGCCGATGCTCATCATGAGATAGCCCGCTTGCTTTCTTAGACTTCGGACATGAGATGCCCGACCAGACAAAATTTGTTGTGTCTGCCGCCGGGAAGGGTAGTTTCTGCATGTGCTGCATGTTTTCCGCGGTGGCCTCAGCAGCAATTGCGAAGTCTTCCGCTTCCTTTAAAGTCAGGGAACTGCAAGTCAACGACAGACGTCTTACGTCTTCGTCCTGAACACCACATACAGTATAACCTTGTTACAACGGATCTGCTTACAACAGACATTTGGATACTACAGACCAATTTGCGGCATTATGCGAACCTCCCTATCTGTTCCATTGATTGAGCTTCGTTTACAACAGATTCTAGTACAACGGACATTCGGATATAATTGACTAAAATGTTGTGAGGCCAGCAAGGTGGTCAGGACCCCTTTACACAGGGCCGTAACTAAGGGGGGGTTGAGGGGGTTCGACACCCCCCGAACTTTTTTCATGCTTTACCTTTTCGGGTGATACTAAAATACTTGCACGCCTTCACAGCAACCACCAGTTGCCATAGTTAGCCATTCTACACACAAACACCCCCCCCCCCCCCCCCCCCCCCCCCGAAAAAAATTCCTGGGTACAGCCTTGCCGGACTTTTCTACCACGGACATTCCAAATTCAATAACTTCCGACTTCAAACATCGCTTGGCATACTTTCGGGACGGGAACAGGGCGCCGCGGATATTGAGGTACCGATTTAAGAACAAAGGCTGCCGATCTCTGATCTGTCAATGATCAATCATGCCTAGCCGCAGCAACAAAACATCGGCGTGCAGCGTACTTGGTTTTGCGTTTTGGGGAGCCGACGCCCGAAATTGCTAGCCGCTGCTCCGATCGGTCTGTGCACGGTGAGCTCGGCAGGGGGGTACGCTGCCAAACCGTAAATGCCCATCCGCGGTTCTGAGGAACCAGCGGGCGATGTGATTCGTTACTTGCGACGGAACACATTGTGGCTTCTTCACTGTTCTTGGCTGCAAAGTTCGGATTCATCTCGTACGTGGGCGCCATGAGCGTAGTTAGGCCTAGCCATGACTTCGAGCAGAAAGCTCGGTTGCAATGTGCGTGGCCGCGGTGCCCGATGTTTCAAAATTCGTCACACTCGATTGCGTGTACAAAGAGTTGTCCCCGGAGGGTCTTCGTCACGAGGTACGATGTGCGGATGAGCAGAACCCCTAACCGCAAGTGCGAAGACTCTGAGACATGCGACTGCGATGTTCGTGCCGTGCAGTGGTGGGCAGTATCGAAGATACATGTATCTTAGATACTATCTTAGATACTCTATAGGTACCTTGTATCTGTATCACGATACTTCTCGAAAGACGAGTATCTGTATCTGCATTTCCGATACATTCGATAATGTATCGTGTATCTTAAGATACAAGATACTTCTATCGCAACACAACCGTGCGAAACGATAATCGCTGGCCAAGCTCGGCTTCTCAAGCTGGTACTGGTGCCACTAGGCCATCTAAGTCTAAGGTGTAGTGTGCACTTACCTCACGGAAGTACGGCCACTAGCGTGGGTTCGGACTTAGCGAGCCACAGGGCCGTGTTTGCCGTCGCCTCGCGTGAACTAGCGCGCCGCTGCACACATACGTTCGAGCGCAAAGGCGCCGAGCGAAACGTGGCAAGTACACAGTACTGCTCTCGAGATCAGCAGCAGCTTATTGCCTGCGGCAACACCACAAAACGCAGTACAACACCCGCTCCCAAAGGCGGCGGGAGAAGCAAAACAGGCTTCACCACGCCACGGGCGAAAATACAACACAAAGGGTGCCGCTAGCACGTCTCCGCGGGCAAAGGGCTCACGGCGACACGCCGCTGAGAGAAACGGTCCCTCGCGACTATGCTGCGTACTCTTACGATCTGCGACCACAGGGCCCGATCGCTCGAGTGAGGGCAAACCAGGGGGAGGTTACTCCGTATACCTCCCATAGGACGCCTTAATTCATGACGCCAGCGCTGGCAGCGCCAAACGTCCCTTCAGTTAATATCCTGGCGGCTGGGATTCAGAGACTCGAACGGCAGAATGGCGGCGCACACGGTATGCGTCGTCATGGCAACACTAACACCAGCCGCGCCTCCTCTCCTAGCAGCCTCGCGCGCGCCGGGTTTTTCTCTTTTTGTTTTGTTTGCGTGCGCGGGCTCCCTCTCCCTTTCTTTTATGACCCCCCTCGCCCCTCCTCCGCGTGCTGCGCCGTGCAGCGCGCCGGGCACTTTTTTTTTTTGCATCCGCTGCGCGTGCTGCGCCGCGCGTTCGTTGCGCGTTTGAATGTGCGCAATTTGCAATCAGGCATTCTGCAAACACTGCAGTCGTGCAGCATGTGCCAGAACGCAAAAGAATGAATTGCACTCACAACACAAAATATCTTTGGTCTCTTTTTATTCTCCTCGTTTCCGAAAATCAACATTCTATCAAATGTGGTGCAATACAGGCTCAGGATATTAACATACACGTGTTCATGATCACTAAACAACACGAAAGTTCTCGGCAATGTTAAGAATTTAAAGAACAGTGGAAAAAAAAACAGATCATAACACTAGGGCACATATTCAAAAACACAATATTTATACTGACAAAAGTGCAGAACAGCTTCTGATATATGCGCACGATATTGCACAAAATTATCATAACTAACAAAATTGAACATTCCTGAAATGCAAAAACAATGAAAGCAGTTGAAATACCTAAAAGAATAATAATGTAACGACCATTTTAAAGATGTCAAAATGAACTCCAACACAACTAATATTGGCCGCACTTTATTGACTACATTTCCAAAAACGTTGATTTTCATATAACTAGTGATGATAAACGCGGAGAAAATGAACGGCTGATATCGGATGATTCATGGCATCTCTTCTTGAAGTGCGCCGATTCTGCAATTCTTCAGCTTTTCTCTGGGCGCACCGATCAGCTGTGTTGCGTTCCGAAATACGCCCTAAAGAAAAGGGCAAGTTTCAATCAGATAAAGAGCGCCGTCGATTCGTGCAAAAGTGAACTCGTTTGTTCGTCTCAGAGCAGCATAAGTTTTCATACATCTACCTAATGTCTCACAAACGTGGTTATAGGCGATGGGGAGTAATTAACCGGAGACAAACGCAAAGCACACACTCAAGCACGCGGTTCTGTGAGAGTTGTAAACCTGTAACTATAGTTACTTTGCATGGGCTTCATGTCCGCTGCTTGTTCGTATAACGATTTAAACGCAGCATCCTGCCCTTTTCAAATCAGTCATTTTTGAAAACAGTAACTGTAGCCCCACTGCAGAGAACAGCTACTCGGTATGGACGTGAATTCAAATTGACACAATGAAAACCGCGACTCAAAGTTCGTTGTCTGTCTGTCAAAGGGCACGCTCACCTGTGGTTCTTTTGGGGGCCGGCACATATATTCCGGGACTTGTTCTGGAAGTATTCAAGCAACAAAGCACTATGCACGAACAGCGCGAGTCGTAAAACATTACGTCGCACAAGCACACAGCGAGCGAGCACCATGAAACGGACGAGCGACGACGGCTAACGCACGCCTTAACAACGCCAGACACGAAACTTTCTAACGGATTTCAAAGTCGGCGGCGCCAACAAGGCGGCGGAAAGCGCGCCTCCCGCAGGAAAGGGAGTTGATCCCGCCAGAGAGGGGGTTGAAGACAGTTGGGAGGAAAGAGACGGAACGCAGATTTTAACTCTGATCCCAGTCAACAGATGGCGCCTCAATTTGCCATACCGGTCACATGGGTTTCTTTCACTAGCCTGGGCAAACTCCGCTCGCGTTGGCTTCGATAGGTACGGTTTCGGCGTAGTATGACCACGCGCGAATGCACCGCACCGCTCTTCAGCCTAGCGTTCGGAAAAGGACAACGTAAGGTAAGCGCTCGCCGCTGGCGCAAGGCACCGTTAGTGATCTCCGTTCGAGCGAGCCCAAAAGAGGAGCCGACGGACGGGAGAGAAAATACGTGCTTACCCTACGAGGTCCAGAGAGAGTCTCTCCCCCGCCGCGCAAAATGTCTCACGAGCACGCGAGACTCGAACGCGGCGCTACTGTCGAGATCCGGCGCCGGGGTGAGGGGGTTTAATGTGACCCCCTCTCGCCCAGCGCCGTAGGACGGCGGAGGAGAAGAGCGGCATGATCGGACATGAGGATGGCAGAAATAGGCGAAAAGCCCGCGCAATGGCGACGGGCAAGCCTCAATCCCCACATCCCCCTCTCCTAAATATGCCCTTTACCGGTCTGCAAAGGCAGCCGGCGGTCACCCATGCAGTTAAAATAACACTGCTATGAGCAACCACTAGCCTCTCCTGACCCAGTTGCTGCTGCAAACAAAAAAGAACATACACTTTTAAATACATAAAGAACATGACCTTTATGATCGTAAGATAGAAAAAGGGGGGAAAAAAGGAAAGGGGAGAAGGAAACACGAGGAGGGACACAAAAGGCACATGTGAGTTAAAAGTTAAATAAGGTTCTCGTAGAGGTCAATGAGCAAGTCCCCGCTTGTTGCGTCGTCTGTGGTCGGTGCAGCTGCGGTAGCCGCGGGAAGCACTGGGCTGATGAGAGCCGCGAAGTCCGGACTTGCCAAAGTGGCTCTGGGAGTATACGTTCACGCCACAGAGAGCGCACTCTTGTACCCCAGGTGGGTCTGGCAGCCGGGCGCCCTGGGAACGTACGTTGTGCAACCGCGAAACGGCCACGGCACGCGTTCGAGAGGCATTTCTCGTCGCACCCGCCGCTGCGCCTTCCACGGCAGGTCACTGACAAAGAACTTGGGCGCTTCCTGGCGGTCCTGGTGCATCCAGGTAGCCACACTTCACTGTTGCACCTTCGCCCGTGGCGGCGCCGGAACCGTGGGCTCAGGTTGCTGGTGTGGCTGTGTCTTCCACGCCGACTTCGTTTCCTGCCGGCGGGCAGGCGATTGTTGCTTTTTCGAGACGGTGGACATGGCGAGAGCCGGAATGCGGTGACCGAGAGCAGGCGCCGTCGATTCGAAACTAAGAGCAGTTCGCACGGTTCACGGTCTTGCTGCGTAGCACGCCCGGGCTGTCGGCGACGATACTCCAATCACAGCGCGCACACTCACTCACGTCACTGCGCATCGCGCGCCTTCCCCAATCGCGGCACCAGACCACAGTCCAATGTAACGGCGGTGCGCCGTCACGTGGTTTCGTCACCACAGAGCGCTCGCTAGCGAACGTTCAGCTCGGAGCGCGCAGGAGAAAAATAAAAAACAACAGAAAAAAGACGCGTACATGGAGAAGAGAAGCATCTTGGGCATTTGGCACAAGACAATGCAGAAAATTAACACGAACACTCAATAATACAGCACTAGCAGCAACTGGTGGGGCCAACTTCTTTCCGAGCATTGGTCTGGAAGAAGCCAGCCTGAGACTAGAAAGTGACTGTGGGCCTTTGGTTGCGGAAAACAGAGTCCGCCGTCCGGCGCGAAATCACAAAGGTGACCGCTTCCTTAGATTATACCGATGCGGGGTCCGAATGCGGTCCGCCGCACCGGGTGTGCCCCGTTGCTTGCGCGAAGTGCCACTGGGCGCTGGCGCAAGCTCGTCAGACCGTGATGCAAAGGCTTTCAGGTCTGTGATATGGGCACGGCTGAGTTTTCCCGAAATGGGATCTTTCAGCAAGTACGCGAGTGGAGTCCAAGCTTTTTCCACTCGGTACGGACCAAGCCACTTAGGAGCGAGCGAGGCTGAGAACTCCTTACTCGCGTCGCTAAGGGCGTGGTTGCGCTTCAGGACAAGATCGCCCACCTCAAATGCTAGGTAGCGATGCTTGCGGTCATATTGGGCCTTCTGCTGAGCCCTAGACGACGCCAAACTTTGCCTTGCTTTACAGAAAGCTCAACAAAGCCGGTCCCGAAGCTTTGACACGTAAGCCGAACAGTCTGGCTGCGTCTCCTCGTCCCCGAGCTGGCATTGAATGACACTGGTCACCGGATTTGCCAACTCCCTTCCAAAATTTAAGAAGGCGGGCGAGAAACCAGTCGAGCGACTCTCGGATGTTCGAATGGAGAACGCGAGCTCGCTCAAATGGTCTGCCCAGTCCCTTTGACTTTCGGTAAAGGCCGCCAACATTGGTTTGAGCGTACGATTGATGCGCTCTGTCAAATTGGACTGGGGATGGTAGGGTGAAGGGGTGCAGTGATCAATTCCAAGGGAACGGCACGTGACACCAAACATCCGAGCGGTGAAATACGAAGCGTTGTCAGTGATGAGCCTTTCCGGAAAGCCGAACCGGCAAAACACTTCCTGCAGCTTCTCGAGCACCGCTCGCGCTGTCACCTTCCGAAGAGGGAACAATTCCACCCACTTCAAGAAGTGATCCACTACTACCATGAGGTGAATGAACCCCTGCTTACTTCTGGGAAAAGGTCCCATTAGATCGCAGGTGGCCACTTGCCACGGACGCTCACTGATAATCGGTTTCATCAGACCAGGTGGCTTGCCACTCCTAGACTTCACCGTTTGACAGACGTGACAGGAACGGCAATAGCGATAAACGTCACGCTTCATACCGGGCCAGATCACCGTCTTGCTCAGTTTTGCGAAAACTTTGGAGCCACTCAGGTGACCGGCCATGTGTTCGTCGTGAGAGGATCGCAACAGGGCGGCTCTCAGACTTTTGGGTATAACCACCTTAAATGGATCAATGGACTCGTCATCGGTGGCTACGTATTTCAGCAGGAGCCCGTCATGGTCCAGCAAATATGAATCCGCGGGGGACTCAGCGACACACGCTGGTTCCAGCCCCCCATCCGCGCCCGCTGCAGGGCAAGCAGTGTAACGGCACTCCGTTTCCCTGAGACCGTCGCACATTTCGCGACAAAACGGATCACTTTGCTGAGCCTTCAGTAGCTCTTATCTGCTGAAAGCGATTCCCATTCTTCCAAAGGGGAACCTGGTATCACGCCCACTCAGGACCGCAGGAACCGCCGCTTGCGTCGGCGTCACGGGTTCGCTCTCGGCATCGTGGCCTTTGGAAAGCTCACCCGCTGGCCGGCTTCGCGGTGCGCTGTTTGCCTGGATAGCAGCCAAGGTTCGTCCGAATGCGGACTCGCCCTTTTCGCCGAACGGCGGCGAAGCCGAAGCCGCTGTTTCGCCCCCGACGCTTGCTTGTGCAAAGGCACCGCTAGTGGCTGTCGCACCGGAATCAAGGTTCTCGGCAGACAATGGGGCACGAGATAGCGCGTCAGCTACCACGTTGGTGCTCCCCTTTCGATACTGCACTGCAAAGTTATAGTGCTGTATCAGGAGAGCCCAGCGCGCTAGCCTGGCCGCAGGCTCACGGAGCCACATCAGCCAGCTGAGCGCACTGTGATCCGTTTGCACCACGAATTTCATCCCATCAAGGTAGACGTCAAATTTCCGCAGTGCAAACAGGATGGTGAGGCACTCCTTTTCGGTAACGGAATAACTTTTCTCCGCGGGTACCAAGGAGCGGCTGGCAAAGGCCAACAGCTGCAACACGCCATCGTATTCCTGTAGGAGAACTGCTCCTAATCCCAGATCGCTCGCATCAGTCTGAACAACAAACGGTCTGGTCAGGTCGGGGAGTCTGACCTGCGCTGTCTCCGCAATGGCGCTAGACAGTCGGCAAAACGCCTCTTGCTGCTCAGGTCCCCATTGCCAAACTGCAGACTTACCCAAGAGCTTGGTCAAGGGCGCCTGCAGTCGGGCACAGAACGGAATGAAGGAACGGTAAAAGTTAACCATTCCCAAAAAGCGGTGAAGGCCACGTACGTCCTTGGGCACGGGGAAACCGAGGATTGCTCTAAGTTTCTCCCGATCCGGCTCAATGGAGCCTTCGCCCAGCGTAAACCCGAGTAACTGTATACGGGTCTGCTCTAATTGGGCTTTCGCAGGATTTAACGTCATCCCGGCAGCCCGCACCCTCTCGAGCACATCGGCGACATGGGCCAAGTGCTCTTCGAAGGTTCGTGAATAAATCACGATGTCGTCGAGGTAACACAAGCAGTATGACCACTTTGCTTCCCCGAGGACGCGGTCCATGAGTCTTTGAAACGTCGCAGGAGCATTGCAAAGACCAAAGGGCATACGAGTGAACTCGAACTACCCTCTGTGGGACGTGAAAGCAGTTTTGCACTGGTCACGCTCACCCATCCGGACCTGTAGGTAACCTTTCGAGGCGTCAAGCATGGTAAAGTACCTACGATGGAGCTAATTTCCTACGATGGAGCTAATCGTGGGGAGCGGATAGGCATCCTTACGAGTCACTCCATTCAGACGGCGATAGTCGACGCACTGGCGATGACTGCCGTCTTTCTTAGGCACCAACACAATTGGAGACGCCCAGGAGCTAGACGAACGGCGAATAATGCCTGCCGCTAGCATGTCGTCTAGCAAGCCGTCGATAATCTGCCTTTTGGCGAGACTGACGGGCCTGGGGTTACACTTCAAAGGAAGCGCGTCGCCAGTTTCGATCACGTGGCTCACAAAATCGGTGCAGCCCGGTTGATCAGTGAAGAGCTCGTCGTACTGGCGTAACAGTGCCGACAGACGAGCCTTCTGTGTATCATCCAAATGAGTCGCACAGGCGATCAATGGATGTGGTGCCTCTTCGTGTCGTGTTGGTCAATCCAAAAGGGGGTTTCGAGCCAACGAGCGCGTACTGCCGGAGTATGACCCCGAAGTTTGCGCGCGACACGGTTCGTGCCGTGCCTCTCGTTCCCAAAGGGGACTGTGAGAGGAGGAATGCGTTGAGCAGGGGTATGACCCCGAACTCTCCGCGTGGCACGTTTCCGACGTTTCTGCGGCAAAGGCAACAGTAAGCGCCGGCGGGCTGATGAACGGCTTGAGTTGGGAAAAGGGCCCATCACGATAGCCGCCATTCGCAATGTCCACAATGATCCCGGTCTTCAGAAGAAAGTCCCAACCGAGAATCACAGGAACGTTGAGCCCTGGGAGATGAACAAAACGCGCGCGTCTCATTCGATCTCCCCATCTGACAGTCAACCTTGCGGCGCCAGCCGAGTGGGCCACGCCTGTCACAAGAGTGAATGTCGTTCGGCAGTCCCGCAAGTGCACCGAATGCTTCTGCAAGTGGGACAATACGTGTTCGCCGAACAACGAAGCGCTAGCGCCCGTGTCCAGCAACGCCGAAAATTCACGGCCGGCAGTAATGACCGGAATGAACGGCGCATGCGCACCAGCAAGACTGCTTACCCTGTACGCAGAGGGGATAAGCAAAGGTTGGGTCGCCCGTGCCTTCACGAACGACCTGCATTTCCGTTTCCCTGCCTCACAGGAGGCCTAGATCCGGTGCACTCCCTTGCTATATGCCCTCTTTCACGGCAGTGAAAACAGCGCACTCCATCTCGGTCTCTTTCGCGAGACGGAGCAGCCTCGAGCTGCTGTGATCCCACGCCACGTTATCACAGGATACGTATCGATGAGCGTCACCCACACTGCGTTGGGTCGAAAGGCGTCCCTTCGTGTGGGTTTCAGGGGGTGCAGCACAGGCCTTTTGTACGTCTAGGGATCAAGAGCGCGAGCGCTCAACTCCCACGCGCAGCCACTGGCAGCCGCAAAGGCAGCGCCGTGGGGCTGCTGTTGAGGCACGGCCCCTCGCCATGCGCAGCGCGGCTCAAGGGCCTCGCTGGCTGGCGGCGGCGGGCGATAGGCGCGCGCGGCAAGAAGGTCGCCTTGAATGCGCTTTGCCTCGGCGGCCAGCTCCTCCCAATCGCGGAAGCGACCGCCGCGCAGGTACGCCGAAAAGGTCGGATGTGCCTGCCGGATCACCCGTTCGACGTGTTCCTCGTTCGAGGCCCTGGGCTCAGCGATAGAGAAAAGGTCGTCCATCGCGCATACATACTCCTGAAGTGACTCATCAGGAGCTTGTGTATGGAGCTCGAGCTCTCGTCGCATCCTACTCTCGTAGTCAGCGGGTAGGAATTCGCGCAGAAAGGCCGCGCGGAACTCCTCGAGGGTTGCTGCTCGGTAGCCAGAAAGCCGATACCACCTCGCCGCCGTGTCAGTCAGTGCAGCCGGGACAACGTGCCCGAGCACCTCCTCACCGTCCAAACCCATTGCTCTCTGGTAATGTGACAGAGAGTCAAGGTAATCTCGGGCGCTGAGCAGATCACCGTATCCGCTGTAAGTTGGCACAGGCAACATAACAGCGGGGTGAGCGCGTTTCGGAACGGCCGAAAGCGTTTCTACCGATCCCGAGAGCGCTTGCATCATCTGGACGGCGTTTTGCAGCAGCGTCTGCGTCGCACCTGCTTCGCAGAAGCCGTTGGTGCATTAGCGGCGCGGTCGAGCGAAGGTGTACAGTCTCCCAGCTCGATCAGTGGAGCGGTTTCAAAAGCACTACCGCCCTGCACGCCATTCCCAGAGCAAAAGGGGCTCCTAGAGGGATTTGCCTGCTGTCGAACATAATTGCCACTTGGGGCGGCTACCGTCGACAATACAGGCGCCTGCTTAGCATGTGTTCGAACTGTCGGTTGCACGGCTGACGGCGGGCAAAAGTCGGCAAGGGCCAAAGCCTGCGCTCCGTCAAGTCTACGAGGAACCAACTGAAAGCGCTGTGCCGTCGAACTGCCACGCATTTCGAAGGGTACTGCACCAGTCGAAGGCGCCTGAGCACACTGTTCGGGTAGGGCAAAGGGCCCAGTCCGTAACGACGCTCCATCTCCAAAGGGAGCTGGCAGGCGCTTTGTGTCGTCCCCACAGGGGGTTGCGACACGTATGGGTGCACAAAGGTGCCCCTCGACTGAGGCACTGGCCTCATTCTCGTGCAACGCAGCGTCCGCCAGAAAAGTCAACGGACAAAAATCCCGCGAAGCAGACATGTTGCGGCGAGCCCGAGACACACAGGCGTACTGACTCGCTAAGAGCAGTCAAAAGCTTAATGAGCTTTTGATACCACGTTGGGTGCCAGTGTCGTGTGCACGTACCTCACGGGAGTACGGCCACTAGCGTGGGTTCAGACTTAGCAAGCCACAGGGCCGCGCTTGACGTCGCCTCGCGTGAACTAGCGCGCCGCTGCACACGTACGTTCGAGCGCAAAGGCGCCGAGCGCAATGCGGCAAGTACACAGTACTGCTCTCGAGATCCGCAACAGTTTATTGCCTGCGGCAACACCACAAAACGCAGTACAACGCCCGCTCCCAAAGGCGGCGGGAGAAGCAAAACAGGCTTCACCACGCCACGGGCGAAAATACAACACAAAGGGTGCCGCTAGCACGTCTCCGCGGGCAAAGGGCTCACGGCGACACGCCGCTGAGAGAAACGGTCCCTCGCGACTATGCTGCGTACTCTTATGATCTGCGACCACAGGGCCTGATCGCTCGAGTGAGGGCAAACTCCGCTCGCGTTGGCTTCGATAGGTACGGTTTCGGCGTAGTATGACCACGCGCGAATGCACCGCACTGCTCTTCAGCCTAGTGTTCGGAAAAGGACAACGTAAGGTAAGCGCTCGCCGCTGGCGCAAGGCACCGTTAGCGAGCTCCGTCCAAGCGAGCCCAAAAGAGGAGCCGACGGACGGGAGAGAAAATACGTGCTTACCCTACGAGGTCCAGAGAGAGTCTCTCCCCCGCCGCGCAAAACGTCTCGCGAGACGCGAGCATGCGAGACTCGAACAACGCCGCGCTAACGTCGAGATCCGGCGCCGGGGTGAGGGGGTTTAACGTCACCCCCGCTCGCCCAGCGCCGTAGGACGGCGGAGGAGAGGAGCGACATGATCGGACATGAGGATGGCGGATGGCAGAAATAGGCGAAAAGCCCGTGCAGTGGCGACGGGCAAGCCTGAATCTCCACAAAGGGCCGTGACGTAGTTTTATTTTTCCACCAGAGTACCCCGTACCCCAGTGAGGGCTGAAGATGAGGAAGACAAGCGCGCGGACGTGTACGCCCAGCCCACGTACCTTTTGTTTGCTCGACTTCTTTTCTTTTTAGTTGGACCATTGCCGCGACACTTGCTCTTAGCCACTGTCCTGCGCCGCGTCTATCGCGCAAATTCTGATGTTGCTACAGTGTCGTTATTGAAGATTTTCTTGTGTCTTGCTTCGTAACGAAATGTGATGCGTGCAAGAATGGGGTTCCTTTGCGTCGCATAGATTTTACATATCAGCGACTCGAAGAATCTCGTGGATGTAAGTTTGACTTGCATGCCATGAATTAACTTATATGCACATAAGAATTTAACAACGTTAGCACCACTGGTACTAATGCTAGATCTAAAAGAGCAAGCGTTTACCTAACAGAAAATATCTTGGCGTACCGTATTTTTCACTTCTTGCTACATTTATTCAAAGAATTTATAAAATCATAATTTTATTATTAGCACAAGTGCTTTCTTAGCTGTCATTTTGCATCCCATACATTACCTAAGTCTCTGCACTGTTTTTCCGGTCTGGTCACTGCAGTATGTCTTTCGTAACGCGCTCCCAAAATAAGATGTCTGCTTTATTCTTCTGTCTACTTTATTTCCACTACTGTTTACACATTTACACGTTGCCAAGGCGATTTTGAAAACATATATAGTTATGTGGGCGTACCTTGAGTAAACAGTACAAAACATTCTGCTTACCGCTTAGGAAAATAGTGGAATTGAGTTTGCATTATAATATTGGAAATCATTAGGAGTCATCTTAAAGATGTTAGGAAGGGGATTCGAGAAACGTTGTTTTACTGAATGCTCTGTTTTGCTCATGAGCGCCCCACGAGCCATTTCAGGCAATTTTCCATAGGCACTGAATTTTCTATTGTCTCAACAGGTAAGTTGACAATACTTCATGCTCATAGCTATTAAGGGTACCGTCTGTATTGTGTTTCTGTACTGATTCAATGTGAATCTTTGATACACAACCACCTCTCTATTTTACTTGTATTTGTTTTCCTGTTTTAGGCTGTCTTAAATATTTTTCGCATTACTAATCACCACGTAATGGGAGCTATAAGTGGCAATAGCGCGAATAGCGGCGGTGTCCTGAGACGCTTTATGTAAATATACAATACGCCTGAGACGTTTCTGTGTTGCGCATGTTCTAAAAATTGCTAAAAAGATTGCACGTTAGTGAGTATATCAACAAAGAATTCTTTACTCCGGCAGATAAGTAGAATATGAAAATTCATTGCAGTTTTACGTCATCTACGTATACACCAGGGGTCTCAAACTGAGCTTATAGCCAGTGGGCCGCAGTCGCGAAATTTAGTTGCAAGGGCCGGGACAGTGAAGATGGTGGGAGAGAGTTTGAGCAAAATGACGTTTGAAAGGAAGCCTTTCCCATATCTCATATATAGGTCATTTCTAAAGGGGATGTGGAGTCAGGATTCGAGAAACATCTATACCAATGTGCAGAATGACTGATATCTGGACGCGAATACTGAAATATTGAGTTTTTGTTCCATGGTTATGTTTCACAGGGTGTCTACCGACCGGGAAAACCGGGAAAACCGGGAATTCTCAGGGATTTTGGGTAGTCTGGAAATTCTCAGGGAAAACTCAGGGAAATTGTGCTCCCATCAGGGAAAATCCGCAGTATCTTTATTGAAAGGCGACGAAAGTCGCGGTAGCGCTTGCTCGATATTTTGTGAACGCATTTTTCAAATCAAACGGCCGCTGCGGCTGCGGGGAAGTGGCGCACCTCGATGCTGTCATCGCCTTCGGAGCGGTGAAGTGGGAGAGAATCCGGCTAATGCGTGGCATGCGGGAACCGCGAACCACGACGCATCGTATCGCGCAATGTTGTCAGGATGTTCTGGGAGTACGCGGTGTAGTTCTGTAATCTTTCTCGCGCGTGCTGTGCGTTAGCGCCCGATATGGTGTTTTTGTTATCGCCGCGTGTCAAGTAACAAGCATGATTAGTTGTAGAAGCGGTAGCAGTAGATGTAACGAGCTTGAGTTATCTTGCAAGCGATCGCGCAGGAAGCGGATGTCTTCGACAAGGCTCGTATCTGGCAAGCCATCCCGATCGGTGAGAAAAAAGACGCTTGTTGGCTGTTATCGGAGAGCTCACTCGCTCTGATCCCGAGCTTCAAAGATGCTATTTAGGACTCCGTGAAGAATATAATAAATTTCCAGGCGAGAGCTAGCGTAACTAACGGGCCCATTCACAGCAAGTGAAAGCTTTTTTATTTCTTTTTTTCCCGATGAGGGCACTGCTGAAACAAGTTTTAGGCAGTCGACTGAAATTTTTTGGGGCTGCAGCTGGCAATTACCAGCCACACCACGTGGGTGTTTGCTACAAAGCCGAATTACAAAACTTTTCAGAGCCATGGCATAGCGGCGACCGAAATTCGCGACACCGGCACGGGTCCCACTTGCTCGATTCGGCACGCGATGTCGGAAAACAGTAACGTTTCCACCATAATCGGATGTGCCGTAATTCAGGCTGTTGCCGTGCTTTCATGCGACCTTAGCCCGCAGCTATATTGCTTTTTTTTTTTTTGCGATAGGAATTATATAGACACTCCGACGCGAATTTTTTGCCTTCGTCATGATCTTCCCTATCAAGTCCAAATCGCGATTACATCACCCCGCGCGTCGCATGCTCCATGTGCAAGTGAAAGTGCGCGAGCGCTGCGGACGAACGGGGCTTAAGCAGAGATGAAACGAGCCGACCATCTTCTCCGCGCGATGGGCACATGGAGATGGGAGCCAGCGCGATGGGAAGGGGGGGGGGGGGGGGGGGGGGGCTGGCTGCGCGAGTCCGACAGGAAGTGCGTACTTTGTACCAGCGGGCGTGGTCGCGTGCGCCGCGGTATCTTTAGTGGGGATCAGCAGACGGCTCATACCTTTGTAGGTGTTGTGCTCTAATTGCAAAACTTCCGTTGAAGCCATAGCAGTGGCAGAGCCCGGGGGGGGGGGGGGGGTAGCGGCGATTGCCCCCGCCCCCTCCCTTCAGTGCCTGTCGTCCACCTCCTTTGTCAGGCTTGCTTGTTGAGCTTGCTCCCGTTGTCAGGTTGCTTTGCCTGCCACTGTCCAAAAGGGGTAAAGAGAATCTTGTCCCTGCTCTCTACCTCTCATTGCTCTACCTTTTCCTGCTTCCCTATGCACATTTCCAACGAAGGCTTTTTAGGCACCGCCATAGCCCCCTCTAGGCTGTTGTAAATATGCGTGACCCACCAAAATGCACTGCTGAGCGTTGGCTTCAGCCTTTGTACCCCCCCCCCCCCCCATTATGTACCTGAATCCGCCCCTGAGCCATAGATCATAGATAGGGCACTTCTCTTAGTGCAGCGGCTGCGTTCCCTGAAGGAGCGAGCTGCTAGCCTATATTCATATAAAATTCCTCTTTGTTGCTATCGGATTTACTATTTTGCTCTCGCGGTGAAACTGACTCTTTTGTTCTAACGTGGGATGGTTTTCGATGTTGTGCGTTCGTGGAGAGCAAATAGTTCGGTTGGGCAACATGAAAGGCGTTGCATTGCTCTGGGCAACACGCGAGGATTTGACAACAACCCGCAGCGGCAGAACAAGCGCAATTCCACAGTGCATTAAACCCGCATTTGTTTCGTCTTTACATGTGACACTCTGGCAAGGCATCTAACTGTGATTGCTGCATCTCAGGCTCAACAAAATTGATTTTTTTTCACGCAAAAAATAAAAAAAAAGTTTTTTCATGTTGCCATATTAGTCGGGCATTCTTGTGGCCTTTTCAGTTTAAGATTAATCCTTCAGTAACTATGCCTTGCACGAAAGGTCGAGTTTCAGTTTAACGAAGTTTCGATATAACGAAGTGAGTTGCCGCTTTTACCAACTTCGCTATATTGAGGTTTATCTGTTCTATGTACTATTCAAATGGGATTAAGCCGTTTTCATTTTCTAAAATGCGTATTAGAGAGTGACATCACCGAGCGATATGGTCTCTACCCATCTTGACATAAAACAAAGTTCTGTTTCACTCAGGGAATTTCAGCAAAAACACTCAGGGAAAACCTGGAAAACTCAGGGAATTTAGAAATGTCAACTCGGTAGACACCCTGGTTTCAGCACATGGGTGACCACATGTTCCTCACGAAAGGAATGCTTGAGACCAGTCATGTCTGTGCAGCTCACGAACATGCTTATTTAGAAAATAAAAACAAATGAGACTAAGACGATCATGTGTGCGGGCCGGGCCGCTAGCGAAAGGTCTCAAACCCCTAGTATACACCATGTGTCACCCCCTCCCCCCCCCCCCAAAAAAAAAGAAAAAAATGACGCCACCAGCGTTGTTGCTGCTGTACACCTGTCCGGATATACGGTATTGTGCAAGCTGTATTTTATGGACAAGGTAAAAGTCGACACCGGTATTTGCGCCGTCGTGCGAAGACTTCTTATTGAAATTATTGTGATTATACGGCAACCTGCTAGATGGTCGGCCAGCTGTGCAAGCAAGTACCACTGTCAGTGAAGTGTACAAAAAGTTGTCCTGTGAAGAAGCTAAAACAAACCCCATTAAAGGAGTACTGACACGATTTTGAAGTGAAGCAAAACGGACGTTTTTGGTTTCCTTGGCATGTAGTGTTAACGCTCTCTCCACACCGCATCCGGGAAACACGTATAAATATTTAAGTTTGATTTTAAAGTTTTCATCTCCCAGCATCTGCAAGGCGGCTTCGCCGCATGGAGAGCCCTATGACGTTTCAAGACAGCTCACTTGGTTTGCGAAATCTGGGTTCTGCATGCAGCCTAAATCACAGAAATCGCTGTCGGAGGCACTGGACGACAGTTCACTCATCATGAACCACGTTCGACTGACAGCAAAGGACAGCAGGTGCATATTTCGTGGGCTGCAGTCTGCCCGTGACGTCACGGGCCGACTTGACACGTCATTATGAAGCCGCCCTCTCGAAACCGAAACCGAAACTGCTGGTTGAAAGAAGCGGTATTAGAAATATATGCAATGCATCCCCAGGCACCACGACACTCTTTTTAGGGTTCTCGACACCCGTGCTTTCATTTAGAGCAACAACCCGAAAAATTTTAAAATTCATGTCAGTACTCCTTTAAGTTGTTTTGGAAAGAAACCAATGTACTTTGAGCAAGAAGGGCAAAACTTTTCAGATACTAACAGACATTTCATTCAAGTGGAACAAAATAGGTCACAGTTAAGAAATTTTCAAGCAGACATTTTCGTGCATAGGCATTTTCTGCTACATAATATGGATCTATAATAACAATTTTGAGAATGTATCGAAGTATCTTAAGATACAATTGCCAAGCATCGTATCGGATACAATTTTTGCAGCAGTATCTTGTATCTGTATCTCCAATACTTCTTGCCTGAGTATCTTGTATCGTATCGCGATACAATTTTAAAGTATCTTTGTCCAGCCCTGTTCGTGCGGCGTGATATTGTAGTCCAATGATTGAGCTTCCGCTTGAAGCTGTCAAAGTAAAGCGTAATTATATTCTAAATGATCGTCGACCCGCGAACACAGAACGAGTGCGAACACGTAACTAAGCAGCGCGATTTTCGACAGCCGTGATTTCGCGACGCACAAGCAGCAGACAACGCTCTCCCAGAGCGAGAATCGGTCCAATGGCGAGACGTGCTGGAGCAACATGGCAGAAGCAGCCAATCAGAGGCCTCGAAACGAATGTCAAACATTTGCTTTTTGTACACTTGTTTCTGAATGGAGGAGCTAGCTGAAGCAGGGAATTTGAATACGGAAAAATGCTCTTTCCGACGAGCCCAGAATGGCAGCGCCCGGTTGCCCCGTTGTGGAGCTATAATGTTTTGAAAAACGCTGTTCTTTTTTTTTGCGATTTCCAAATTAATTCTTGCCACCTTGGCAGGCGCAACAAATTTTTTACAGCACTTCTATGTACTTTCCATTCTTTGACCGCGTTTTTTACTCTTAATTCTCTCCGAACAGACCAATTCAGCATTTACATAAAAGTCTGTTGTAACAGTACTTGGATTTTACATACTCCCTTTACAACAGACCAAAATCCTCTTCACTATGAAAGTCTGTTGTAATGAGGTTATACTGTACAATGCAGTCCCGCAGCATGCGGTGCGACATGTCGCCGAAATTGCAGTCTTCAACCATGCGACGAAGGACGGCTACGAAATATCACTCGCTCGCCTTCTGCCTGTGTGCATGTGAAAAACCGGTAACTGGCTGCTGTTTCATTGACCTGCGGCTCGTAGTGGCCCTGTAGATGCTTTATGAGATCGCTGTAGGTGAGGTTGTTCACGCTTTTGGGGTGGCATCGTCCCTGGAGTATATGGACAGCGCCGTTGGACAGAGCAGCCGCGAGCAGGGCTCATTGTTTTGCCACATCTGTGATTTGTTGTGCTTGAAAGTACGCTTCCAAGTGTACTTTCAAGCACGAGAAATCACGGATGCCGCAGGGGAGGCAACAACCAAACGCACTTTCTCAAAGCCCATAAGATAGTTCTGATGACCGGGAAGCCGTGTACACACTGATTGCATATCAAGCAATGGACAGCGTGCACGTGTAGCCTATTCTTCGCCAGGTAAATGGAACGGAGTGCCACTCACAATGTTGGTAGACACAGGATCACCGGTGAGCGTGATTCCGCGCCCAGTGTTCGAGCAACATCAAGGCAAATGGACATCTGCAGGCAACAGCAGTGAAGCTGTTGTGTTTCAAGGGCCCACTTCCTGTTGCCGGAAAATTGCAACTCAGTGTGACCATGGGTGGTGCGAGAATTCAGGCTGAACTGTTCGTCATTCAGTGTCCAGGACCGATGCTTTGCAGCCGCGACACTATCTGAAGCTTCAGTACAGTACGTGTGCTGGTGCTCACTGCAAACGATGTGGCGTGTGTACAAACAGACACTACGGACAGAATGCTGGAAACCTATCAAAGTACAGTGACCGTCTCGGTAACCAAGCAAGAACAAGAAAGTCTTATTTTGCGTGCCTCATTTTTATGTGTTACTGCGGTGACGTCATGGCGATAAGCTGTACGTTATCGCTCAAGGTGGCTTCACGAGATATGCTTGCTGTTGTCGGTTGATGACATGCTCGCATGACATAGCAATTGCCCTCACTGAAAATTTTACAGCTCAAACTAAATCGCCCTGCTTCAAGCGAAAGCAGATCGAACAAAATCTATGAAGTTAAAAGGCCCTACAAGGCACAAGGCTGATTGGATTAAAGATGGTGGAGACATTAAGAAGCTCGCTTCACTCTATACATGGTGCCTTAAAACTTCAAATGTACTAGTGAGTTGGAGAAATGCCAATATTTTACTAATACACAAAAAAAGACATGAAAGACTGGAACTGCAGACTGATCAGCTTCCTTTCAGCATTGTGAAAAATATTCATCAAGATAATCTTGAATAGGATAAGAGCCACACATGACTTTAATCAACCTTGAGAATAAGCTGGCTTTGGGAAAAGTTACTCTACCTTGTATCACTTCATGCAATTAATCTAAAACCACTTTATATGGCAATATAGATTATGAAAAGTCACCTGACTTGGTGGACGCACCTGTTATGGCACGACACAGCCAATCCTAAAGCACGTGGCAATAAAAATTTGAAGCCTTACTGAGCGGTACTTCGATTGCTTTAATGACGACATAAAGAATTGGAAGAAGAGGAAAACTGGCGCATAGTGGGTCCATCACCATTTCCTAGTGTTCAACAATAACAGCAGTTTCAGAGGTCAGCAGGGGCTACTTTAAACATACGGGAATGCCATAGCCAATATAACTCCACAGCAACTCTGCTCTTGGTCATGAAAAGCAAGAAAGGGGTCGTACAAGAAGTATCTAATACCCTTGTCACACGGGCAGTGTAACCACAGTTAAGTACGACGGCCGTTAAGTCTAACGGCTGTTGTACCTTGTCACACGACAACCTTAACCGCAGTTAACCCGCTAACGACCGTTTTCGTAACTGGAGGTAGGTAACCCCTGTTAGTGCCATAAACTGACAACATGGCGGCCCCCATGTCGCACGCGAGCAGCTTGGCTTCCAGCGAAATATCGAGCCAAAAGTGTGTCAACTGGACCGTTGCGACGACGGAGGCATTGATACGCATTTGGGAAGATAAACTACCGGCTTTGAGGTACAAGTTTGTCTGTGCTGCAAAAATCTCGTGTGCATTTCACGAGATTGATACACGGCTGCGTTCGTTCATTGAAGAAGGCTTCACGCTATTTGATAGACGTGCATCAAAACACGCTGCTGACGTGTCCATAATCGAGCGTGAAGCCCTGTACAAGGTGGTGTTATAGCGGTGTTGCACGAATGCAGCCATGTATCAACTAAAGAACGCTTGGAAACACTGCAAACGTGTGACAGTGCCTCTGTCTGGTTTACGATAACTGTGGTTACGTCCGCTAACTGCAGTTGGTTATAACAGCGGTTAAGCTTACCCGTGTGACAAGTCCGCTAACTGCAGTTGGTTAATAACAGCGGTTAAGCTTACCCGTGTGACAAGGGTATAAATGACTACATAGGAATGAAGATCAACAAAGAATCGCTTAGGAATTTACACCTTAGAATTAGTGTCAGGGGGCCTACTCATGCAAAGAAAGATTGGTGTGCAACATTCTGAACCAGTATTTTATCACCGTCACTCAAGTGGAAAGTGTACAACCATTGTATTTTGCCGCTTCTAACATATGGAACCTTCAGAATAACAAAGACACCCGAGAAGCTGTGGACCACCCAGCATGCACAGGAATGATAAGGCATAACTCTAACACGTGAAAAGACCACAGAGTGCATAAGAGAGGTAGCCAATATCCTTGAAGGCTCACTGGGAGAGGCCTGCAGTGGAGAAAGGTGACGATGCTGAGCTCAGATAGGGTCAACGTGGTTCTTGAGGGTGGCATGCAATTTTCACACTTGTACTGTACCACTTCGTCCAATTTTAATGTAAAAGCGTTACTTGGCTAGGTTGACAGAAGTGTGCACCTGACTAATGTTCACAAAATCTGTGTCCAAAAAAAATTGTGAGACTCCGCTGAATACGGTTTATTGCCACTGGAACAGCCGTGAAGAACTCGAAGGGAGTCCACCGTATGCGGAGGCAGTGTAGCAGCAGCATGCATAGCGATTTTGCAACAAGTAGCTTTTTAGGCTTAGCATCAACACCAGCAAAAGAATGTTTCTACGATGAAACAGAAGAGGGCACGTCGATACCTCTTTGATTGTACCAAACCATGTAAATAAGCACAATTTGGCATCTTGCATTGCCTCTTTCTTTACAGCACGCCTCCATAACAACCAGCCACCCAAAAGGAATGCCTTCATGTTCTCATCTCATAAGAATATGCTTAGGGATCCTCTGCAGCTTTTTCTGTCCTGGTCAAGTCCTCTGAATGCTTGCCAACTTCAAGAAAAAAAAAAGCTAGACGAGTTCATGACAAGGAATATTAGGAACCTTTAATAATTTTTGCATTTTTGGCAATGGTAGAGAATTTCTTTTGTAACACTGTTCCATTTCTTAATAAATTAATACACATCATGAAGTTGTTTAATGATTGTTTTGTATGAGAGTGCTCAGTCGTGTCACCTCACTTGCTGGACTTTTTTTTTTCTCACTTGATATAATGTGGCCCAGAATGGATGGTTCTTTGGTTGGTGCAGGTGTCGGCACTAGATGCAGACCAGGGGAGTGGGCTGGTGTACCACATAGCAGGTGGCAACGTGGACCAAGCATTTGTGCTGGAGCCCCCCTTGAGTGGCCACGTGCGCACCAACACTGTTCTGGATCGTGAAATTCGGGACACCTATCTGCTCACCCTTGTGGCGACCGATGATGGCCAGCCACCTCGCACAGGGTCATGCACTTTGCACATCACAGTGATTGACGCCAACGACAACCAGCCTGTCTTCCCACCGGACAGCGTTGTCAGCATTCGTGAAGGTTCGTTTGTCACACTTTGCATTTTTATGAATAGACGTGAATTGAGAGTGCAATTCCACATTTTGGCTGTTATGAGATATTATCGTTAAAGCACTTACTTAAACTACAATTGTCAGTGCAAGTCATGCACCAATACAGAAGTAATCAGATGCTGTTTGAAGAATAATATCAGGTGAAACAAACACCATACAAAGTAGGTAAAAATATAATATTTAAGTGCAAATCACATACAAATTACGGTCCCCAGAAATTAATGTCTTTAACACCAGACCTACTAAACAATAACCCCAATATTTTAAGCTTATTGCAGAATTAAATTGCCCCAATGAAACTCAAAAAGCAAGTAAAGGAATTGCTTTTCGCTGAGCTCTGTGTCTTGTGCCAGTGGCTAGTATTGTATTATTGTCTTTCATTGTGTTGTCTGATGCATTTGCAATTCGAAGTACAGTCAACGTCTGATTTTTCGGACTCCCTAGGGACCGCGAAATCATCCGAAAAATCGAGCAGTCCGAAAAAACGAATTCATACTTTTTTATTCCTCTCAAGCGGTCAGATCGCCACAGCCACGTCCGAAATAGCTTCAGTGCCTCCCTGTACACTTATCAGGCGTTTTGGAGTGCGTTCAGGTTCTTCTGAACACATTCGGTACTTGCCGTGAACCCACTTAACTACGTGTCAACCGCCAGTTGCAAATTTGCACGTCGTGATGAGTGCCGTCTATGCCAGCAAAGCGTGAAAAAATTAACGGCTCTATTTCATGGAGCATTGCGTGGTCTGAACGACCGCCGCTCTCAGAACCGCTCACAGTTCATACCATCGGGCAACAACCATGTGTACATTTATTAACCCGCTTTTACCTCATGGCGAGCTCACCAGCCGAATCTGATACCCAACTTGTAACACACTAAGTAACCTTATGCAATGCCAATACAATATGCAAGCAACATGACTCAAATAGAAGGTACTGCGAATGCGGCGTCGCTGATGTTCGACTCACCACGAGGGGTCCAGGGAGATGAGCCGCGATATCATCCTCATGGACCCACTGTGGGAGACGTCCGTCTGCGCACGCCGCCAAACCCCAAAGAGACTCGCTGTTTTGTATGCGCCGGCCTATCCTCGCCGACAGGGTGGTGCCACTGCACCATCTTACACCATGCAATCACAGCGCCACTTCTCGTTCGGTGGCTGTTGAACCTAACGGTGGCTAATCCACGAGATGCGCGTGCGCCGTGAATGACTTAAAGGCTGTGGCAGAAAAGTGGATGACTCGTCCAGCTTTCCCCGTTGTGCTACTGCACGAAAATCTCCGCTGACATTCCGCATCTGCTGCCACGTAAAGCCGATCATTCCTAGTTGTGTGCAGCACGTCCCCTTTCTTGTCCTGCATCAAAATTTTGTGCTATATGAGCAAGTATGCAATACCAACAAGCCCAACTTCACACTCTTGCACCGACTAAGGTCAAGTCGTCACTGCCGGGGTGCTTGACGTACCATATGTCCGAGTTTGTCGAGATAGCGTTCGTTATGGCATGCCCGCTCCTTTCCTGACCGGGCACGGGTGCAGCGATGGCGAGCTACTTTCATTTGTGACGGCAACGCGTCCTTGCGGCACACTTAGCAGTCTCGCACAAAGAGGCAGCATGAACAATGGCGTCGCGCATTTGGGTTATTGCCTATTAAATACGTGCAGTACGCATACCCCTGCACAATGCCACATGCACTGCTGAGCAGTCAGATGAAGATGCTTATCGTGAGGGTTGTCAGCGATTAAGCCGTACTGGCGCCTTTGCCGCCTGCTGCCATCATACCTCCGTACATTTCCGATGCTTGTGCGTTAAGACATCGCATTGTGCCATGACTGTGGCTCCTTCGGATTTTCAATATGCTTAACCTCATCCCACTTTGGAATAAGGCAAAGCTGCCTTTCAGACTCTGCTACGGATTGGCTCACAAAATCGGCAGTTGACTGTACCACATTTGTGTGATTTTGTTTGTTCTCTTTCTTTCCTGTTGTCGAGTACAGGAGAATAGTTGTTTTCTTGTGTATTGCTCCACACACCTTTTGTGTCTATACGATTCACAACATGAAAGCAATTGCACGGCTACAGCTGCTGTCTGGATGGCATAGCTTAGTCAGGCACCTTCTGGGCCTTTTGCTGTGTTTCCCAAGACAATTTGTAAAAAATTGTTTTAGTAAAGAATGAATGAAAGAAAAATAAAAAAATTGGGCAATAGAATTTTGCAGAATGAGGAGTGCTGGCATTCTTGAATTGAATTGAATCTTTATTTTCATGTTTGGTACTACATGAAGGATGGCGGGAGTAAAAGCTGCACTAAAACAGCTTGACTAGCTCCCGCTACCTAAAAATAAATGAGTCAGAAGCAGCGGAACACAAATAGGATAACAAAAGCATAACATACAGAAATATGGCAATGTCAATTAACATAAGCTAAATGTAAACAGGATACAACAGTTCCTATCAAGAGAAAACAAAACATCAGAAGCTTGAAGAGGCTATGTATACATGTCTTGCAAAAATGCATAAGAGGTCAAACTGATACAAAGGGGTAAAATCATGATACAATTTATAAGAGCAATGATACAACATTTGTGGTCATGTTTTCTATATTTACATCAATGCTGCTTAAATAATTCAACATTCTGGGAGTAACATTGCGTACCATTTGGTCGCCATACCTTGCGCGTGATCGTGGTATTAACCAGAGGTTATGCTTACGGGTATCATATATATTCTCCGAAGGTTGTAGGTTGGCTAAGTCAGATACTAGTACAGTTTTTTGCTTCAGCTCTTTTTTATAGTCCTACAAATGTTGTAACTGTAAAGATTTTGAAAACTGATTAGTTTATGTTTTTGTTGCATGTATATAACTGATTGATAAGGTTCTTTCTTAGCGATAATTTTCAGGAATCTATTTTGAAGTCTAGTGAGCTTATCAATATTTGTTTGTGTTGTCACCGCACACTATAAAGCAATAGTTGACATAGGACATAAACACTTGTTGCAATAAAGTACACATGTCGTTTTTGTTGCTCTACTTGTGTGTCCCATAGTTTGAAAATACGACACCTAACCTAATGTTTTGCACCATTTGAATCAGACTGTTATTAAGATAGAGCGGAGAAGTTACGTGTACCTGCTTGCCTTTTGCTCGAAATATAACCGCTTTGGTTTTTTCCGCGTTTATTAATAGCCCATTGGAACACGCCCACTTATATATCTTCTCTAATACATTATTTCCTTTTTTGAATCAACTGGTCAGTATCATCATGTGCAAAAAATACGCTTGTATCGTCAGCATAAATAACAAATTTTGCTGAAGGATCTATATTTACAATGTCATTTATGTACAAAGTAAACATTAGCAGACCTAACATACTGCCCTGAGGCACTCCGAGAGAGCCGTCGAAGAAAAATTGTTTATGCACACGTATTGTTTCCTTTCGCTTAGGTAGGAGTCAAACAAGTCTAAAGCAACACCTTGTACATCGTATAAATCTAGCTTACGTAAAAGTAACTGTCTATTCAGAGAGTCGAAGGCCTCGCTCAAATCGATAAAGACGCCGAGTACTATTTGTTTGCATTGTATGCTCTTCAAAATGAACTCTTTCTGATCAAGTAGAGCAAGCTCAGTCGATCGATTTTTCCTGAAACCGTATTGTGCGTCACATAACATATATTACATTTGTTAATAAATTCTGCCAGCCAGGAATGAAGAATTTTTTCTTTTATTTTAGAAAATACTGGCAAAATTGAGATGGGTCTGTAGTTTGCTAAATTATTCTTGTCTCCCTTTTTGTACGAGATGCACACTTTAGCAGTTTGAAGTATTGCAGGAAAAATTCCTTTTGCCAAACAGAGGTTAATGATTTCAGAAAGTTGTTGGGCAATTATTAATTGGTTTGATTTGAAAATGAAAACAATCACAGCAATTACTATTTCTAAGCCGCATGATTGTTTTATATACCTCGCTTTCACAAGTAGGTCTTACGAACACAGTACTTGGGCATTTATTCGAAACGTATGATGTTGCATCAAGAGATGTTTCCGGAAAAGCTATGTTTACTAGATAATCGTTAAATGTATTAGATAAGTTACTAACGCTAAAAGCACAACCATTAATTGTAATTTCTGTAATTACGCTATTTGAGTTGGGTGTTCCTAACACTTTATTGATTTTTTTCCAAGCAGAAGCAGAATTACCAGCTGATTGCATAAAGATCTTATGAAAGTAGTTTTGTCTAGCCTTTTGGATGTCCTTATTCAGACGATTACAAAATTTTTTTTAAGGCACTAAGTAGCTGTGGGTCACGAGAAACTAGAAATGCATTATACGTTGCATTCTTTTCATTAATTTGATGCAACAGGTCCCGTGTGATCCGTGGCTTCCTAATATTTTAGATGGGCGGTGGGTAATTCGAGGGAAGTTATGGTCACATAATTCCTTGAATTTTTCTATGAATGTATTGACAGCAATGTTCGAGTTGTCATTTGCGAGAAAGTCGTTCCAGGATGTATGAATTAGTTCCTGATGAAAATTTTGAAGATTTTTGGATGTTATAGAACGCAATGGTATCAGTGATGTGATAGCTGCGCCAATTGCGCCAAACTACGCCAATACGTGGAACCTGCTACATCCTGCTACATCTCCGCTGTTCGGCGCCAAAACTGCGCCAAAGCTGCCGCGCGAGGAATGGGTTCCTGCATCATTTTTCACGGCACGCTGCCCGGCGCTTTCTGGGGGACCTGACCGGACGCAGATTGATGGGTAGGCTCGTTAAGCACTGGTTTGGCTTGCTCAGGCTTTTGGGGGCCGACATAACCCTCTGCAGACTGCTGTAAATTGGCATGACCCCCCAAAAATGCACCTTGGAAGGAGCGGCTCGCCGACAGCTGGTGTGACCGCACCGCCGCAGCAACATAGAAGTAAAATTTCAATTGTTAGTACAGCGACGTCCATGCCTGTCTTATTTTTGGCCCCCTTTTTAAGTTCTGCTACTCGAACTAAGGTTATAGCCCTGTCACGTGGGCAACCTTAACCATGGTTAGGGGTAGCTACACAGCAGAAATAACAGCACTTAATCTCGTAACCGCGGTTATCGCAAACAGAGAAGCTGGCAAGATGGCGGACAAGCTTCGCACCAGCCGTGAACTGGCGCAGTTAATTGGCAGCTTCGTGTTGTTTGAGGATTTTCACGGAACGCGACTCCAGTCGGTGAGCAGAACTGGGCCCGGGTTCGCCGTGGAACGGCTATCAACAAAGACTGTTCCGTCCTCGACGGGATTAGCAAAAAGCGTATCGCTACACGTTTCTTGAGGGGAATTGCTTTTCGCATTGTTCGTATCTCGCCGTCTCAGAGCCTCAAGTCGTTCCACCAAGTTTAATGTCGACATCCCGAACAAGATGGACGAAAATGGTGACACTATGTCATCTTGGTGTCGCCAAGGCAGCGATGTCAGTGGATTTTGCATTGTCTGCAGTCAGACTATTAACCGTGAACAGCATGGCTTTGCAGCGATAAAGCGACATGCTACAAGCAGCCGAATTCCACTGTGTCGAATGGGCCGAAATGTGGATGTTCCGAACACTTTTCCGCGTCGTGGCGGGCGATCAGAATGCTTCGGAAGTACGCGCGCGGCCAGCGCACACACTGTCAGAACTCTGGTTATCGTTTGCCACAAACGCTGTGGGTGAAGCCGCGGTCGCTCTTGACATTATCATGTATGGCGACGATGAAACTGACGGAACTCCGAAAGTGCACGCGCGTGCAACGCCCACCCAGTCCAAGCGACGCTGCTTCCCGCAAACGCCGCGGACAAAACCGCTACAGATGCGATTATAGATAGCAACAAACGACGTAGTTTTGAGGGCACCTGCGCGGCCAGCGCAGGCGGATTGAAAACGGAACTACCGTTTGCCGCAACCGTTGCGCACGAAACCACGGTCGCTATCAACGCGTTCATCGATAGCGACTACGAGCTCCGAAGGTAAGCGGCTAACGCAGCGGTAGATTAAAGGCTATATAGTCGTAAAAAAAGGCACGAAGCAGTGGCATAGCCGGGGGGGGGGGGGGGGGGTGCACCAGGCCCGACCCCCCCCCCCCGATTTTTTTTTTTTTTTGCTATGGCATACAGAGTCCATGACAAAATGACACTTGACCACATCTGCCTGCCCGGCCCCCACTTCAAGTCAATGAGGTGACCCCCCCCCCCCCCTGAAAAAGATGTCTGCCTACGCCCCTGGCATGAAGCCTTTCGGCGTTTGTGTCGATCTTCGCTTGCCACTATGGTGGAGCGGACTTCACTTAGTTTTCAGTTGGCCTCATGCGATGCTTTGACGCGCGCTTTCGCGGCAGCCAGCTCTCCGTCCCTTATTGGTCCCTTCACGGGTGTCACAGGAAAGCGTACGCGAGTTCTTTTGACGGAAATAAATGTTTTGTGCGTATATCGTAGTTTGAAAACAGATTTTGCTAGTTTTCTGATGATACAAAATTTTGGGCAATACGAATATTGTCGTTCCCCCTTCAGATTCGTATCAGCGAGATTCTACTGTAGTTGGGAAACCCTACCTGCGTTGTTTGTTTGGCCACCCTAAGCCATTATACGACCGCAATGCCAATGTTTACACTTACGGGGCTGTTCGGTGATCCAGTGGTGTTATGCAAACACCGATTATTGGACAGAACTTTTTATTTCAAGAGTTCCTCCTTATTTGACTGTTCTGCTTCACACGGTTCATTTTTCCACTTGGCAGTGAGTTTTTAGCTGCTCCAAAAGCTGTTTTCCCTGCTCCCAAATGCGTTTTTGGCTGCTCCAAAAGCCCTTTTACCTGCTCCAAAACGCACTTTTTGCTGCTCCAAAAACCTGCTCCAAAACAGCTTCAGTCGATCACATCACTGTGGTATGGAAAGTCATTTCTTTTTTATTCGTTGCCTAATAACTAAAAATATGGGAAGGTGATCGCTAATGTTGCATGAAATGGTCCCAGCTTTAATATCCTCAGAACTAATGTTCGTGAGAAAGACATCAATTAATGTAGATGAATTGGCAGTAACACTTGTTGGCATATTAATCATGTGAGCCAAGCCAAAGCTATCAAACAAACATGTCATCTCATGTTTAGAAGTTTTGTTAGACAGCATGTCAACATTAATGTCGCCGCCGCAAACATTTACATGGTTATTCAGCATAGCATGGTGAAAAACGTTCTCCAAACGAGCCATGAAAGTTCTAATACTTCCAGATAAAGGACGGTACATAACTGAGATGACGTAATTGCTTAGGACAGCTGTCAGCATTTCACAATCAGGTTCTGAACAACAAAATTCTGTTAAGAGTTGAGAATCAAAGGTTTCCTTTACAAGTAAGCAAACACCACCACCACGACTGTGCGTACGATTAACAGAGAAAACATTATGACCAGGCGTAGAAAATGGGTTATCGTCATTCGTGCACCCAGTTTCAGTCAGCATGATGATGCCAAAGTGGAAATGAAGCTCTGAGAACGAGGAATCTAACGATGCATATTTGTTTCTCGCGGACTGGCAGTTTAGCTGGAAAAATTTTATGCAATGTATTTATGTAGATCTGATGGTAAAATGAACATGGTTCCTAAAAAGTAAAGTTATGAACGATTCTGATGTTTCAAGCCAATTTCGAGAAATCTTCCCTTCACTTCACAAGAACGGCAGGAAAACCATCCTTGCGTCTCATTAGAATTTTACCATTCGCACACCAGACAAAACGGACGTCATTCTCTCGCGCCCATTGTTTTGCCTCCCAAAGTAGAGTTCGTGTTTGTTTGGTTAAGATCTCTTGAATCGTCGCTTCAGATTTGGTATCCCTGAGCTTCTTACGACTATGTAGCCAGCTGTCTCGAACTGAGAAATGTACAATCATGCCTGGGGTCCTGTCCGCCTTAGAAGGAAGGCGGTGTATCGCGGTAACATCATTTCCTGTCAGAGCGGGCATCGCAAGCGATGCAGCAATTGTATTGACCTTTTCCAGCAAATTCTCATGCTCAGTCTTACGAATCCCATGAAACTCCAGATTTAGCTTTCTGTTATGCCGCTCTAGTTCATTCAGTTCACCTTTTATGTCTCAAATTTCTTTAGTGTTCGAGCTTGGTTCTGCGGTTCCGTTTCACATCTGACAACTTGTTATCCTCTTCCTTAATGGCTGCAAGTACTCCATCATACTTGTCAGACAGCATTTGAACACTGACCTCGATATGAGCAACAGTATCTTTCAGGTTTTCCACTGTCTCTGCAATGGCTAAAACATTGGGATAATCGACAACCTTCTTTCCCGTACTCCTCTGCATGTGGGACAACGCCACTGTTTTTTCGTTGCATCGGATTTTTTTTTTAATGTTTTTTCGCTTATGCCAGAGCAAGTTCCTGCGGGGATAAGAACTGAGGCATTCACTGCACACCATGCAATCATCATCAGAACCAACAGACAAGCCACAATCAAAGCAAGATACATCAGCAACAGTACTCATGGTAGCAAGTTCTTGGGCAACAGTACAGGGCACAGTTAAGTGTGTAGTGTCTTAAGAAATAATAGGAAAGTGACGCGATTCACAAACCTGTAAAACGTAGAAATGTAGTTTAGGACGCGCCTTTCCTGTGCCGCTGCTGCTGCCCAAGTGAAAAGGGCGTCAGTGGTACTTTCTTTTAAAGCTGCTAGAAGGCAGGGGGGCGTCATGGTCACGTGAGGTGTCCTTTGCGCACGGCTTGCTGACGACAGCTTTACAGACACGTGTAGGTTGGCGAACAGCGATTCCTGATACAGTTGACGCGGACTGAGAGTTCCGCGCAACATCCTGCGCAGCCGGTCACCGGCTACTCTTTCACATGTGTCGCGACAGCTGCCGAAACATCGCCAGGCAAGAAACATTGTAAAACGTAGAAATGTAGTTTAGGACACGCCTTTCCTCTGCCGCTGCTGCTGCCCAAGTATGAGCACTAAAGACTGGTACAAGGAACTTTTCAGGCAATACTTCCTTTATTGCCTGAAATTTATTTTAGTAGCATGTCAGGCAAATAGCCAGGTGAACATCTCCAGCTTTTCATTAAAACATTTCTCTCTCTCTCTCTCTGATGTTTCTAAATTCTGCAGCATCATTAACTCTTTTGGTGTCTGCTTTTATCTGGATACCCTGTTCATACTTACCATTTTGCTGCTATTTTAAGTAAGCATTTTGTCAAATTTCTTCTATTTTACAAACACATGGTTGTTGCATGAAACTGTAGTAAGTCCTCATCATGATGAAATGATTAAAACAGCAAAATGCTTTGGTTTAAGGTGTAATTCAGAAATGTGACAGGAGCTGTGGGATGCAAGGCAAGGGTGTATTGATGGTCTTCTTAATATGTTGCAAGTTGCTGCATTGTGTACGTTGGTAGTCACTGCACCTAGTGCTGTTGTAAAGTAGCAACAGGCACTTTTGCATTTATGCTAATGTCACTATCTTCGGAGGTTGTCATAGAGAAAACTGAGTGCTGCACCTACAATCCTGGCATGACAATGATGGGACAGCTTCACCAGTACCACATTTACTTACATCTAACATGCCCCTTTTTTTCATGAAATGAGTTTGAACCACGGTGTAAGAAAAATAATTTAGGTGTGGACACTCTCCGCCCGCCGCGAAGGAGAGCGCGTCCAGATAATGTTCGCCTTTAATACATGCGCCGGCCGCAGTTTCGTGGGGGGCGCTGCGACATGGGGGCTTAAAAAACCTATTGCGACGAGGCGAACGCGCGTTTTTCTTCATTTTTTTTTTCACCTCATTGCATTTTTTCACGGCGAGTTTTCATACGGCCACGGTGTAAACGGCTCACCCGACGCACATAGCGTCCCTAACAGCGTTGCGTACATAAAAGGGCGGCGTCTTGCTTAGAGCGCGTGAGCAGTCTTTCTGCTCGCTGACTTCTCACGTGCGCAACGCCGTTACGGACGCTACGCACGCAGCTCGTCTTGTATAGTACATGCGCCGGCCGCGGTTGCGTGGGAGGCGCTGCGACATGGGGGCCGAGAGGAGGAAAGAGGCGAACATTATGTGGACGCGCCGTCGGGCGGAGTGTCCACACCTAAATTATTTTTCTTACACCGTGGTTTGAACACTGCCTACTAGAATTGTGTATGAAACAGAAACCATGTTCAAGGCATTGGCACCAGCCAGATTCAGCATCATCACCATCACAAAATGGCGACAGAACAGATTGTGTAGCGAGCTCAATTGTTAGAGCATCAGACGCGTAATTCGAAGGTTGTGGGTTCAGATCCCGCCAACGAAAAGGGTGATTTTTCGTCCACTTCAATTCATTTCAAGTTTTGTCACAATTGGTACTCTACAGTTGTGGGAATCGAGCGCGCCCTCCCCTCTGGCGCATCGTTTCCCCAGCTAGCGCGTGTGCTGGCCCCGCGCGGCTCGAGCGCCGGGAACCGCCGTTAATCGGCAGTATGGCGACCATGGCGGCAGCGCCAGGCCTCTTTGTCTGGTGCGAGCCATGCGTCGGCTTCCCGGCGCGCGGGCACGCGTCCGGGCATGCCTCGACATGCTCACATGCTCACGCCACCCAGCTAGTTTACGTCACTGCACAACGCCTGTCTTCATTGGCCGCCAGTGACAACCCCCTTCCCCCTTGAGCTCGCTTCTGTCTGGCGCGGGCTTGCCCGCGGGAGATGCTCCCAGGCTAGCACGAGAGGTTGACGCGCTGCTCTAGCAGGCGGCTTCTCGTTCGTGTGCTCGACCGCTGCCCTTTGTGTGATAGTCGTAGCGCCGCTGGCAAGCGTACTCGATCGGTCTTGCGGAGTTCCCCTTATGGCCTGCAAGCCCGTGACTGTCGTACTGTGCTGCATCTTGGGTTAATAAACCCGTGTTTGTTGACATCCTGCCTCGAGTGCCTTTTCGGCGCCGTGCCGGAGTCGACGAACCCGGCCGCAGCGTCTTTGTTCGCTGCGGCAGTGGAGAACGTCGCGTCCCTTCACGGTCGCCTCGTAGGGTAAGCGTCTTGCAAACCTATCTCCACATAACTGGCGCCCAACTTGGTTTCGGCATGGCAGCGGAGCAGTCCCTCTCGAGGCGCTCGTTCCTGCTCGATCCCGTGGCGACGGACTTGATCTCGTTCGATGCGGACGACGCCGGCAGCACGAGGTAAGCTCGCCTTAGCGGCCCTCGGCTTTCGGCCACCGGGAGAGATCCCGTCTTGGGGCCTCCTTTGGTGATGACCGCTCGAATGTGGACTACAGTCCTAGCCTAGCCAGTTTCGGTTTTTCTCAGTTGTTCGAGACACGCGGAGTGCGTGCTTTCGGGTGGGCCCCTCCAATGCGTCGTCTCCGCTCGCTGGCCTTCCTTTGTTAGCAGCGCAGCTGAGTGACCAAACCGCTGCACCGGAACGTCCCTTCCTAGGCCACATGGTGCTGGCGTTCACACGCTCGCTGGCCCGTCGTTGTCACGAGCGTAAAGGGTTGACAGTGTCGTCCGCGAGCCAGCTCGCATAGGCGACTCCGTCGCCGCGTTTGCCGACGATCATTTTCCTCATGCGCGCCTTGGCGACGCTTTCGGCAAATGTGAGCCACCGTGCCCCGTTGTCGATTCGTTTGCCTGTCGCATGAGGCTTCATGCATCCGTCGGTGCGGAAACCCTTCTTCTCTGTGCCGTTTATTGGCCCCTTTGGGTATGGCGTGCATGGCGGAAAACAGGCGCACGACCCTACAACGGCGGCGCCTGCCTCGGAGCAATTAGCGCTGCACACAACTGCGGCACGGCTCCAGGCAAAACATTGCCTTCCATCTCGCGAGCAGCACCGCTGTTTCGTGCGGCGCTTCGCGGTTGGTTGTGCGCTGGGAGAATCGCGCGCGCCGACAGCGCTTTGTGCATCTCCCTGGTTTTTCGCTGCCCGTGATTCTCGGTCGCGTCTTTCTCGCGCGCACGGGTATCGTGAATGACTTCCCAAGCGGTGGCTACAGGGTCGTCCCTTTCGGCGCCCTACAACCATTTGCAACCCTCGTAGTGTCTACCGCTGCCTTTAAGCACGGCCAGCGCCTCCTCTATTTTTCTGTGCCTGTTGCGTTGCGCCAGTTCCCATTGCTCTACGATTGGCGGTCTGTTTCTCCGAGTGACCGCGTGGTGGCGTCAGGTTATTACCCTCTCTCACGTTCTCTCTTTGCTTGATTGCTATGGTTGAATGCTGCGCAGCCGCTCGCATTTTCTAATTTTATGAGATTTCTTTCACTCGTATTCGGTACTTCCGAATTCGCCTATTTGTTTATGATAGCCCATCACGAAAAAGAGCGTCCTAACGGTAAGCGCTCGAAGGAAAGTACTCTGAACGACGAGATCGATATACCGATCAAAATATAAATGAAATTCACAGGTGGAAGTGATAAAACGAGACAGCAATTTTATATATACAAAGGACGAATGTAAAAACAAACCATGTCAGAACAAGTAACGAAACAACCGGGTGAACTAGCTGAAACCGCTTATTTGCGTCAGTCCACAGAGAAGGTGAGCGCATCATGCAAGCATCAAAGCTTCAAAAACTTCCATGACAACGGCTTCTTTTGATAAAGCCTGGCCACAGATTTTTTGTCGGTGAAGTCGACAGCATGATTTGTGAACAGCGGCTTCATAAACTTTCTGCACACCAGTTCTATTCATTTGCGCCGTTGGCTTTGGTCGCAACGTACGGTCACACAGCAGTACTGGTAAACGAACAATTACATCTACACTCTTCATTACACACGTCTCCAGAGGCTTATGGAGAGATACGCGGTCCAAAAGCATCGCGTCCACAAATCTCTTCAGAGCATGGAGAACGCGCACGAGCTCCGGAGTGGGGTAGCACAAGCCACCTCTGTCCTGGTGGGAAATCAAGCAGTCCGTAGCACTAGTGCTGCTCCCTTTTGCCTTTAAGACCACCGACACGCAGCGCTCGCAGTCACTTTTCTCGCTCACGACGCGTATCCTGCGACGAGTGAAACTGCTGCTACATCTGTCGTAGGCAGAAACGGCTTCGTCGAAGTGCAGAGTTCATGCAGTAGGTGCTGCGCCAAGTTCACTGCTGCGGACGCGCTTGTTGATGACGTGCTGCTTGTCTCGCCGCTCCTAATAATGCTCCCCGAGGAAACGAACGAAGCTGTACTTTGCACGTAGCTCCGTGTTTGCCGGTATCTCGTGAAAGGACACTCCTGCTTCTTTCTTTCGTTGGCTAGAAGTGCAGAACGGAACGCAACAGCAGTGCATAGCGACCGATGAAAAGGCAGGAGGACATCACCTCCGAAGCAAACTGACGGACCTACAACTGCCTCTGCGACCAGACGACGGGTTAAAACTTGTCGTCTGCAAGGTGACTGGCACACGAATTATCACTTCGGTAAGAGTCATACTGACAATTTATTTCACCTTTATTTTTATTTACACATGAATACTAGTTCTCTTAATGTGATGGCAACAACTCCGAACGACGTTCGCGCTTCTTTTTAGCAGACGACAGAAAAAGCGCCAAAGGCCGGCGCGCGAGCGGCGTAGAGCGTCGTCTGCAAGAGGGTAATAAGGCAGCGCTCCAAGCGGTGTCTAGGGGGCGAAATCGAGAGAGTAATGGGAGAGGGCTCGGCGGGCGCCACGCCGCTCACGCGGCAGGCACAGAAAAATAGAGGAGGCGCTGGCACGGCACGCCACACGAGATTTCGCTCGCCGGAAGCTTGTCTGCTATGTCAATGGAGTGCCATTGGTGGAGGAAACGAACCCCATGGCGCTCGTCTGGCTTAAGCGCTTGCGCAAGCCCTCGGGCCGCCTCGCGCGCTGGGCGTTGACTATGCAGCGATACAACTTTCCTATGCGCTACCGGAAAGGGAGTTCAAACGTCGTGGCTCACGCCTTGCCGCGTGCCCCCGTTTCGGTGTGACACTTGTGTTCGCCACTCCCGAGAGCAATCGCATCGAGTAGACTCCGGGGCCTCTGGCTCCAATGGGTCTAAAGGAGCGAACCCCGACGGCGAATTGACTTTTGAGTCGATCGCCTCGGGTGAGCACGTCACTTCAGCCGGTATCCTGTTAAGCAGAGAAGAGATACCAAAGGCACAGCACTGCGATCCGTTTTGGGCTCCAAGAGCTGTGCTCCCAAGGAGCGGGCGCGTATTGACAGTCTGGTATTGCTGTCGGCGCCGTGTGCCGTTTACGCAGTCTGGTATTGCTGCGGGCACGTTGGATTCGCATCTGTTTGTCGCCGGCGGAGTTCTCCTGCGCTCCACATCCCACCAGAGGAAGCTCCCCAGGAGTCTTTTAAGGTGGGGGTACCCCGCAGTCTAAGGAAAGCCACCCTCGGCTAATTCCACGACTCGCGGTTGGCCGGACGTACGAGTGGCCGTAAGACTTTCCAAAAGTTGTGCCGCTCTGCTACCTGGCCAGGCATAAACATGACGCTCTTCACTCCTCGTGTGACAATGCGTGCAGTCTCGTGCGGGCAAGACCCCCGGGCTCATGCAGCCGCCCTCAAACCCTTTCGTTGCCCGCAGCAGCGACTTGGGAGGGGGGGAGGCGGTCATACAACCACAGGAAAACCGTAAGGCTGGCCCCAAGTCACGCCACCGGTAGAACCTGTGGAAACGCACTTAAGCAACCTTTCTCCCACTAACAGGTAGCTGGACTTTATTCCATACCTTGACAGTGAATGAAGATAACCGCTAAGGTGCGGCGGCACACGTCTGGAAGTTGTAGAAGGCCCTCTTAGCCAAAAATACCCTTTGACGTGTTGTCCAAGCCATACCCTGGCAAGCACCCCCTTTTGTTGGGCAGCACTGTCAGGCAGGCACCCCTTTTTGGCAAACCGGCAATGCCGGGGGCATTTCTGTCCACTCCTGCGTCGCCCAGTCGTCTCCAGCTAGCGCGTGTGCTGGCCCCACGCGGCTCGAGCGCCGGGAACCGCCGTTAATCGGCAGTATGGCGACCATGGCGGCAGCGCCAGGCCTCTTTGTCTGGTGTGAGCCATGCGTCGGCTTCCCGGCGCGCGGGCATGCCTCGACATGCTCACGCCACCCAGCTAGTTTACGTCACTGCACAACGCCTGTCTTCGTTGGCCGCCAGTGACAACCCCCTTCCCCCTTGAGCTCGCTTCTGTCTGGCGCGGGCTTGCCCGCGGGAGATGCTCCCAGGCTAGCATGAGAGGTTGACGCGCTGCTCTAGCAGGCGGCTTCTCGTTCGTGTGCTCGACCGCTGCCCTTTGTGAGATAGTCGTAGCGCCGCTGGCAAGCGTACTCGATCGGTCTTGCGGAGTTCCCCTTACGGCCTGCAAGCCCGTGACTGTCGTACTGTGCTGCATCTTGGGTTAATAAACCCGTGTTTGTTGACATCCTGCCTCGAGTGCCTTTTCTGCGCCGTGCCGGAGTCGACGAACCTTCCGTAGCGTCTTTGTTCGCTGCGGCAGTGGAGAACGTCGCGTCCCTTCACGGTCGCCTCGTAGGGTAAGCGTCTTGCAAACCTATCTCCACACAGTGAAAGACAACAACTTCCCTGGGCCTGTTTGATTCATTTGGTTGTGCCTAACATATAAATGAGCCCCTCAGAGAAAATTCTCCTTCTTGAGTTCACAATAGTTCACTTCATGTGCAGTGGTGTGAGAGCTCCACCAATTGCACCACATTGTGCCAAGAGGTGAGACCTGCTACATTTCAGCAAAAATCTCCTGATTTGTGCCGAGCATGCGGCAAGGCATCCTTTTTTGTGGCCTTTCATAGAAAAAGAATTTGAAGTTTATATGTGCAAGGTTTTTTTCTGGTGGTTACTTATAGTTGGGTGACTGAGGCTCTCAGCTGTACGGTAGGCTCCGGCTCATGTAGAGCTCATTGGCTTGTGTGCATCCGGCGTTGACATGGCCACTGCCTTCTATAGTTGCACAGGACTGTGGCATCAATTCAGCAGCAATTCTAGGGGAAGCACCTACCTGTTTTATGTGAGATTTTTCTGAGCACAATTGTCCATGGCTTAGAATGCGCTTTGGAATCTGTTGTGGTGAAAGCTTTCAGGTACATAGATGATTACCTGGTTTTTGTGGAAGATCTTAGCTGTGTGGGCACTAGGGTAAATGTTTTGAATGTGTTCAAGGAAATGGGGTCTAGTCTGAAGTTTGTGGGGATCCGAGGCGCGCCCGAAGCCACTGAGCGGGCATTTCGCCATTCCGTGAATCCCTTCCCTTTCCCGTTCTCCCGCGACGGCAAGTGGCGCCATCTTGCGCTACGCGCCGGCTCTCGTGATGGCGCTGCACGCGGTCTCGGAGCCGCGAGATTCAGCGCGACGGACGCGCGTGCGCGCTGGGACGAACTCTCTCTCTCCTCGGACGCCGCTGGGTAAGCACGCATTTCTTTCGGGTCCAACGTCCCCTTTGGGAATCGCTGGGCTGTAGCCTGCCTGGGTGCCTCGGCATCCTTGCAGGCGTGTTTACCTCAGTGTTAGCTCCGGTTCGTACGCTAAGCCAGAGAGCGGTGCCTAGTGCTCGTGCGCGGTCGTACCACGCCGAGTCGCACTTGCCGGAGGCCCACGCGTACGGAGATTGCCCTAACTCTCGCGACCAGGCCCAGTGGTCATCGCGAGAGTGCGCAGCATAGCCGCGAGGGACCTTTTCCCGAGCGGCGTGTCAAAGCTCGCCATTGCGAGCTGCGACGTGCTTCGCGGAACCCCTTGGTGTATCGTCCGCGTCGGGAAGCCCTTTTGCTTCCCCGTGCCCGGGAGCGGACATGTACTGTGTGTGTTGGGGTGCCGCAGAAGGCAAATAAAGTGTTTGTGTGTATGTTATCTCGAACACTGTGTTTATGCTGCGCGGCGCTCAACGCCTTTGCTAGCTGAGCGCGCGTGGAGCGGGACGCTAAACGTAGCAGGCAACGGTAGACGCGGCCCTGTGGCTCGCTAAGCCTGAACCCGCGGTAGTCTTCGGCTCCGGTGAGCATCGAGGCTACCACAAGTTTACTTGTGAAGGTCCCAACAACGGATGTATGCAGTTCCTGGATCTAAATATAATTTTTGGTGGAAGTTATGTATGCGGGATGTACGCCCCCCGCAGCACCAAGTCTATTATTGACTTTGTTCGGGACATTGAGAAGTAGTCGAGAATGGTGTTGCAATGTCCTGCTTGAAAGCGTTGCTTAAAAGGTCTTGTCCTCATCGCATGGGCGAAAGTTTTGCATGACAGTTTGAAAGTCTCAACCAGTGGTTGTTCCCTGAGCGGGCGTCCTAGGTGGAAGCGAGGGGTCAAGGCATCCCATCGGTTAATGAATAAAGCTGAAGACAAGCTTGGCCGGATTGGTGCAGCAGTGGATAAGGGGGACAAAGGAAATGATGGTTGTGCTATCAAGCACCATAAAAAAGATTAGTTGAATGCGTCAGGGGAGTGGTGTACCGTTATCTTGTGGGAAGTGTTACGTCGGGCAGACAGGCCGTTGTTTAAATAACAGATTATTAGATCATAAGGTTTCATTCAGGGGAACACCTTGTTTAAATTCTTCATTGCATTGTAGCGAGCGCGGCTGCACGCCTTTGCTGTTAGAAGCTAGGGTGCTGTCAAGATTAAAAAAAAAAGTTGCACGAGAAATTGAAGAAGCATTCCTTATTAACAGATCTGGTGAGGCATGCATCACTAGGCCGTATATCATGTTGCATGCCACTGAATTAGAATTCCTGAGCGCTCATCACTAAATGAAACCTTGTACAGTAAAAGCTCGTTAATTCAAACTTGGTTAATTCGAACTTACTGCTAATTCGAACTGACGCCCTGGTCCCGGCACAGCCCTATGTATTTCTATGGGGGAAAGCTCCCGATAATTCGAACGCGTCGGTATCTACAACGGTTGATTTGAACAACTGGGAGCCCTCTGGCTTTCGTCCCTCCTCGCAGAAATCGTCCCAGAATGATCACCCAAATTACTTATTACTTTCATCTGTGTAAAACATGTGTAGTGATTGATTTCCATGTATGATTTTATGGTTGTAAATGTCATCTGTCTGCTGCCACTGCTGTATGGGTGGCACGGCCCAGTCAGGCAATATTTGCCTTTAGCCGTGTCCCCTTGGACAATTTCAATATTGTTCTGTAAATAAACTAGGAAAGAAAGACCTTAAATTTCGATTGCGTTAACTGTGCCATGTAAATGAACGTGTTTTGGAGCACAAATAGCTTCGTATATTTTGGCATAAGGCTCACTCACTGCTCATGTGAATGCAAGTCGCTGCTTTTTTGTGGCGTATCACTGACTGCATCAATAAATTCTGTTCGCTGTTTGAGCATGAACTTAATTTACAAAATTACGTGCCATAAATGTGTAGTATCGCCTAATTTGCGGGAATGAGTCCAGGGGTGGCTTCTCTGGGTTCTCTCCGCACGGTGTGGCACGATGTCGTTCATTCTAGCACCCGCCGGCTAATTCAAACTCTGCTTAATTCGAACAATTTTATTGTCCCCTTCGAGTTTGAATTAACGAGCTTTTACTGTATTTTGCTGTTTAGGTTTTGACCACATGTTTCTTTGCACGATTATGTATGTGTGTGTGCGTGCATCTGTGTGTGTTTCAGTAAAACTCTATTAACAGTTTGCGCTGTGTACGTGTGGTCCTTTCCTTGTCTCAGTTTTTCATGCTCTTTTCTACGATGTTGTGCTTCCTTGCAGTAACTAAAGCAATGGAGAAAGTTTCATTTAATTACAAATATGAAACATGTGGCGGGTGAATGTGGGATGACCGATGGTCACTAGACTGAAAAAAACTGAGGGGTGGGCACAAGCAATTGCAAAAACCTGTAAGTTAGTTATTAATAAACCTGCGTTCAGGTGTCCTATTTTTTCAAACATTGTCTCCATGTTAGAGACAGATGTCGGACTGCTCCAAAAGACTACATGTTGATGCTCCACAAGCTTTGCCAAAATGGCTTCGATCAATCACGTCGCTGTGACAGTGCAAAGGTTGATGGGCCGTTTTTATTATGAAAGTTCTGTTGCACTTCTTGGTGTGCTCGAGGCCTGTGACAGCGTGTAGCGCAAACAAAGAGAGCTCTGCAGCTGCATGTCGACCAGGAAAGGTTTCTATGGGTTGAAAACGTGAAAATATCCAAACCTTGCTGACTTCCTTTAGCAACTTCGTTTAGACCAAGCTTTTTAATGTGATTACTTTTAAATCTGCATCGAGGCATATCCAGAAGTGATAAAAAGGCCAGCAAAACTCGATCACAGAAGAAAAGCAGGAGGATAAACTTCCCATTCGATGAAGACAAAGTGTCGTTGTGTTTCAGTTTTTTGATAATCATGAACATAGTGGCAGCTCATGTTAAAGTTTGAGTCCAATATCTCCACGTTGTATTTGAGAAAAAGGAGCAGGAAGGCTGCCAACTGGTGTGTGTGCACCATGCTCTTATTGTTTAGCTTGCTGCTCGGTTGCTTCAAAGTCCAAAATCCAAACTAGAAGCCCATCTCCCATGGGCTTCTAGTGATTCAGTTTAAAATGCGCACACTTGGGCTGGGACCATGACACGACAAAAGTGATAATTGAAATAAAACAACTTCATTGTAACAAGGTTTTACTTATGGGTCATTCCACGCCAAACGTCCCAGACATTGCGCTCGACCCTCTCCAATTGTATTGTAAAATATTGTGGACGTTCATATCAGTGCACTATTTGCCCGCGGAAAGTATTTTTTGGAAAAAAAATTTTCTTGTCTGTTACAGTGATTTGAATTTTGCCGTAGTGGGTGAAACATAGGTTGCGAAAAAATACTCTAAAAAATACAATACTTTACGGAACGCCTTAAATATCTGCTGTTTACTTGAAAAGGAGTGGCACTATCTTATTATCACCCATTGACGACCACTACTTTGTCTCACGATGTGCTTTGTGGTGAAGCAATGCTGCATTCTGCGCCCATTTTGATTATTTTTTTAAAATTCTACGAATATTACAGACAAAATAGGACTATATCACATGGCTGGACAGTTGGCAGTAGGCGTGTCAAAAAAGTATTGAAGTCGATGACCGAATAGTTTCGAAGTGGAAGGGGCGCCAACATTGAAAAATGTGTGAAATGCTCCACGTTCAGGCACATGTAGAGTGGTGATGCAGTCCAAGTAAAAATGCACGCTTGGTCTCGTTGGGAAGAGTAAACAAAGGAGATTTATTTGTGAAAGTTTCGTCGGAGTGTTTTTTGTTTTTGGCGAGAAACAAAAATTTATGTTGAGCATTCGCGGCATGCCTGGGCGCGGGCCCGTAAGTCCGCTTCACTGCGCCACCACTGTTCCCTAGTGCAACGGAAGTCTGCAGCGCCCACGCGGGTGGCACGATCGTGTGCTGCTGTGAGTTTTCACGTTTCGACACGCATTCTTCGGCTTTCCGCAGTGCCGCCGACAAAGTTTCAGGGAGAACGAGTGATGGTTCTTTTAAAATATATTATTATATAATAAAAGCGGCTAACAGGCACCGGGAATACACTTATAATTCTTTTTTATGGGCAGCTCGCTTGAATATGACTCGCGCCATTCGTGCCTCGGAGCCGAATGGTGCTACGTATTCTTACGCTCGGATCTTCGGCAGAGGTGAACTTTGCTCCGGTGATCGCGTTGCCGAGCGAGCACGCGGCACTTGAAGGTTCGTCTTTCGGCCGCATCCCTTGGCAGCGCGTAAGATAAACATTGCGAATGGTGAGTATATTGCTATCGTGTCATATTTTAGACAGAGAGCCTGTACAACGGAAACCGAAAGCGATAAATATACAAAAGGACGAAGCCGTCTTTAAGGCGGCTTCATCCTTTTAAATGTGTATCGCCTTCGCTTAGTAATCGCAAGGCGATTACTAAGATGAAAGCATCGCATGCAGCGTGGCAGAAAGTTGAGCTCTCAGCTAGGTTTGAGTCTACAATCTCCCTCAAAGGTACGCGCACGTTTCACCTTTTCGTGCCATCATCACTGACCACACTTAACGCCGGGCTCACCACCTACTCAGCAACACAGGCATTTCAAGTGGCGAAGACCATACGTCGGCAACGGAAGTAAGAACTGCAACCTCCGCAGAGATCGAAAACACAACCCAAGCTCTGCGCCTGTCGTACGTGTGCATGCAGTGACGTGGCAGTGAAATCGTGCTCTGCTCCGACTACTAACCGGCAGCCTTTAGTGCCCTTCCGAAACATTCTGCCAGCCATATGCACCGTTTGCAAGTTTTCAGCAACGTGAAAACTCACAGCAGCACACGATCGTGCCACCCGCGTGGGCGCTGCACACTTCCGTTGCCCCAAGGAACAGTGGCGGCGCAGTGAAGAGGACTTACGGGCCCGCGCCCAGGCACGCCGCAAACGCTCGACATAAATTTTTGTTTCTCGCCAAAAACAAAAAACACTCTGATGAAACCTTCACAAATAAATCTCCTTTGTTTACTCTTCCCAACGAGACCAAGCGTGCATTTTTACTTGGACTGCATCACCACTCTACATGTGCCTGAACGTGGAGCATTTCACACATTTTTCAATGTTTGCGCCCCTTCCACTTCGAAACTACTCGGTCATCGACTTCAATACTTTTTTGACACGCTTACTGCCAACTATCCAGCCATGTGATATAGTCCTATGTTGTCTGTAATATTCGTAGAATTTTTAAAAAATAATCAAAATGGGCGCAGAATTGCAGCATTGCTTCACCACAAAGCACATCGTGAGACAAAGTAGTGGTCGTCAATGGGTGATAATAAGATAGTGCCACTCCTTTTCAAGTAAACAGCAGATATTTAAGGTGTTCCGTAAAGTATTGTATTTTTTAGAGTATTTTTTCGCAACCTATATTTCGCCCACTACGGCAAAACTCAAATCACTGTAACAGACAAGAAAAATTTTTTTTCCGAAAAATACTTTCCGAGGGCAAATAGTGCACTGATATGAACGTCCACAATTTTTTACAATACAATTGGAGAGGGTCGAGCGCAATGTCTGGGACGTTTGGCGTGGAATGACCCTTATATGTGACACAAACAGTAATCAAAGATTCATTTGAAATAATTAACTTACTGGCAAACTAAAGTACCAATCATTCACTGGCTCTAATACCCCACTCACATGGGCATGCTACAGGTGCTTTGGGCTTGAGGAACATGGAGGTTTCAAAGGAACTTTAGTTTATGTGAGATGTATCTGTGCTACATGGTTTCTGCTGAAGCTTTCATCTGGGCCGACAATCGAACGGTTGTATATCCACAGCCAATTGGCAGCATAGGAAACTGGTGTCGCAACACTGCTGGTGCCACCAAATGGCTCTTTGCTGCTTTGATCACCTTGGCTGCCAACGCATTTTCCATTATTGCTGCTCAGGGCAGAGTGGAAAAGATTAGCTGCAATTTTCTTTTTATTGAAATAAGTGAAGGAGTTGTTGTCACCATTGCTTGGTGACGGCTACCCCTTTCCACATAGTTGTTAGGACAAAAAAATATGAAACAAAAATAATATATACATATATACAGTCCTACAAGTTAAAAAGCTCAACAGAGCACACATATCGCAGTGCAGTCTTTCAATATAGTCTGCTCAGTAACCATCACAAATATTGGTGTCTTCAAAAAAACATTGCCTTGCGGTTTATCCTAGACGGCCATGGGCCTAGTATTTTCGCCGACGTTCGCTCAGAGTCCAACGTGTGGAGCTCCTGCTTGAGTCGCTGTCTATGTGTGTCATGCGTGGGACAGTCAAGCAACAGATGATGAACATCCTCATCATCGTGGCCGCACGAACATGTTGACGATGATGCACGCTGAATCCGAAATAAGAATTGCTTTGTGTAAGCAGTTCCGAGTCTTAGGCGATGAATGAGTGTGTCGATACGTCTTGGGAGCTGGGGGTCTAATTGGCACTCAAGGTTAGGGTACAAGACCGATTCCTTTGTGCTGTCTGAGAACCAGGTGGATAAGCATAATTCATGTCTTGCTCTTTGTAAAATTCAGTGTATGTCGCATTGGGATATAGGAATGAGGCGAGTTTGTATGTAATGATGAGCGGCTTTTGCCAACTCATATGCCATTTCATTTCCCTTGATTCCGCAGTGACTGGTAACCCACTGAAATGCCACGTGATGACCTGACTTCGTAGCTTCTGAAAGCTCTTTTAAGATTGCGTATACTATACGTATATCTATTTTTTCTGAAGTGGCATTTTCCACGCACGCAAGAGCCACCAGGGAATCCGTGATTACGACCCACCTTCTGAGCGTCGTTGACAGTTTAATAAAGCTGATGGCTAGCAAAATGGCTGCAAGCTCCGATATTGTTGAAGAGGAAAGATGACCCAGCCGACATGCGTATTCTTCATGTAACTCCGGAATGATGAATGCTGATGTCACAGTCTCTTTGTTGACGGAGCCATCAGTGTACACATGAGTACAGCCTTGGTACCTGTCAAATAGGTGATGTGTAGCCAACTGCAGTGCGGCAACGGCTGGTACATTATGTTTACTGCAAAGTCCTTCTATTAACGTTTCAATAGTTGGTAGCTCTAGCAAACAGGGCGGGTAGTTTAAGTCCGGTGGCCAATGCGTCGACGCAGGAAACCGTGAAATGTGCTGTTGGTACACACGGTGTATTTGCGTTCCGGGACGGTTCTCAATTTGTGATATGAGTGGATGCGAAGGGTGTTGCGTGACTAGGCGGAAGAGGTGCTGACAGGTCTCCACATTTTGAATCACATTAAAGTTGGGTTCTCGTGCCTCTGCTAATATCAGGGAACTTGATGTTGCCTGTGGAACCCCCAGACATATGCGCAGGCTTCGTGCTTGTTTTTGATGTGAAATAATTTCCAAGGCGGTGCTGTTTCCAAGACACTTATGAGATCAGAAATTGGTATGCTAGGGTAAAGAGCGACACCGGTTGTCTCACCCAATTGGCTTCTAGATCTGCTCTTCATATCGTCAAGAAATCTCAATGCGTATGCTGACTCATTGCATAAAAGTACAAATCTTTCCACACTTAGCGCTGTATGACAAAACTAGGCCTACCGCTCACAGCCCAGATGAAAGTTCCATTTCAAGCTGAAATATTGATCCAGAAATCTTTCCGCATGGAAAGACTTCTGATTCGATAATATAGCTGTAGCACTGTAATTCATCTCAATGTGGGTGAACATCCAGCTGGATAATATGGCCGAATTCCAGCCGAAAACTGACAAAATTCCAGCTATATATTCATCTACTTGGAGCTTAATTGTGAGGTGATTTGTTTGTTGTGTTTGTGATGTATGACATGTTTGTTTCTCATGAAGGCATAGTTTTACTGACTATGTTCTTGTGAATTGAAGCAAGGTGTTTCAAAGATTGTTTTGTTGTTATTGATGAGGATACAGTCTTGGATGTTGGCAGAGCTTATGCACTGCTAGCTCATTCGTCCCATGTATCTTCAATTGTCACGTGCAGGAGCATGCAGCACTGCACGTTAGATCGAATGCCGAATCGTTCCGTACGTCATTAGTGGTCGCTGTGGCGCAGTTCTTGCTGGGCTGCCAGTTGTGTGGTATCGAAGTCACTCAGTTCCTACTGTTGAACTTTTTGAAGAGTGCAGCAAGCAGCCAAGTCAAAGATATAACTAAAATGCATTGGTGCGAAGCAGCTTATCACAACATTGCAAATGACACTGATATGCTGCCCCTACAGTGCTTGTGCCGGCAGGCTATGTGGAATTTTTGGTGCATATTTTATCAGTATATTAGTAATCAGCACAGTTTTTAGTGTTCCTGTGGGAACAAGAGTATTCCCTTAAAAGTCTCAGAGGACAACAAAAGTGAGTTAAAGCATTTCATGACTCACGCTCAAGTTTATGATGAAAACTGACTCCTTGCCCCATTGTCCTCCCCCATTGTGTAGCTTCAAGCGTGCAACAGATCTCCGCTTGTTCTGGGCAGATTAAAAAAATTTTTGCTCGTGAGGAAATAAATGATGGGATTATTGGATGATTATTGAAAAAAGTGTTTCAGGACCTTTTAATGACATTGCAGATGCTCGAGTGGGCTCCACGGTGACCACCATCACAGCCAACGATGTGGACACGCACCCAGTGCTGCGCTACTCTTTGGCTGAGCCACGTGGCACCTTTGTGGTGGACCACTTCTCGGGTCGCCTGCTACTGGCCGAAGCGCTAGACTACGAGCAGCAGCGCGAGTATCAGCTGCGGCTGCATGTCTCCGACACGGCACACGTCGCCGAGACCCTGGTGACCATCCGTGTGCTGGACACCAACGACCACGCACCTCGCTTCTTGCAGCCATTTTACAACGTGAGTTTGCTGTCTACCTCTTGTAGGGCAATGTAGCTTCTCTTTTCACCCAATTCTGGTGTTTTACAGTCGTTTTACAAACGAAAACAAATGCTCTTAGAAGAAAGCATGTCCCTTGTTATACTCTTAGACTGCTTGCAGGGATAAAGCAAGCCAGTAACTAATCCAAAAATAAATAGAAAAAGCAACACTTATTGAAAATCCCGCATCAACCGCAGATCACACTGGCAACAGTGAGCGTGACATCACATGCATACCTGGTACTGGATTTCAACCATTTCTTATGTTTATACACGTGACGGGAAAATCTCCCTGAAATGAAAATTTCTGTGCATGATCTGGCCACATTAACAAAAATCCAACCCAATCCGATCCAGGCTTTTTGCAAACCCATTGCATATAGCATTATGTAAACCAATTTAGGAGGCGTTGATGAAAACATGCAGTAGAATTTTGGTGATACGAAACCAACTGATACGAATACGTGAAATTCCCCAGCCGAATTCCACTGTGTCCAATGGACCAAAATCCGGATGTTCCATACACTTTTCCACGTTGCAGCGGGTGATGCAAACTTAAGTACCGAAACAGTCGAGTGATGGCCAAGAACAGCATGCTAGAAGCTTTGTAAGTACGCGCGCGGCCAGTGCACACAAACTGTGGTTATCGTTTGCCACAACCAATGCGGACAAAACCGTGGCTGCTCTTGACACGATCATGTATGGCGACGACGAAACTGACGGAACTCCGAAAGTGCATGCGCGTCCAACTCTCACCTAGTCAAAACAACGCTGCTTTCTGCAAACACTGCGAACAAAACCGCGACAGATGCAATCACAGATAGCAACAAACGACGTAGTTTTTAAGGCATGTGCACGGCCAGTGCACGCGGATTGGAAACAGAACTACCTTTTTCCTACCCACCGCGCACGAAACCGCGGTCACTATCGACGCAATCATTGACAGTGACTACGAGCTCCGAAGGTACGCAGCTAATGCAGTGGTAGATTAAAGGCAATAAAGTCGAAAAAAGGCCCGAAGCATTTCGGCGTTCCTGTTGATCTTCACTTATGACTATGGTGGAACGGACTTTAGCACTTAGTTTTCACTTGGCCTCGAGTGAAGCTTTGACAAAGCGTGCTTTCGCGGAAGACATAAGCGAGTTTTTTGGACAGAAATAAATGTTGTGTGCGTATATCTTGGTTTGAATGCAGATATTCCTAGTTTTTTGATTACACGAAATTTCAGGCAATATGAATATTTTGCTCCCCCTTGTGATTCGTATCACAGAGATTCAACTAGTTGGGAAACCTTACCTACATTGCTTGTTTGGCACTCTAAGCCATTATAATACTGAATCGCCGATTCACCAATGGTTACGCTTATGGGGCTGTTCGGGACTGCCAATTCAGAAATCTCCCGGATTCAGATTCTTTGAACTAGGCAAGTATTATGCATACGGGGCTGTGACAGGCCACCAGCCAGTCATGAACCACCGGTGTTGTAGACATTACCAAAATAAAAAAACTAAATACGTTACTTGTTACGCTAACAAAAAAGGGAATGCGTTAACGCCCTACGTTACCTACAAAAAAAAGTAACGTGTTAATGTTACTGTTACCGAAAAAAAGTAATGAACGTTACTTCTGCCATTACTCAATGTTCAGAAATTTTAATCAGTGCACCGTCATTGCCCAGAATAACCCACAACCCGGAATAACAATTTAATGAAGCTCATATTTATATCCGCCATAAAATTTCAGGCCCAAACAATGATTTTAGCTGAAATGGTGATATAATAAGAATACTACATTTAGTTGAAATACTGACATAACGGGAATACTTTGCACAAGTGTGCTGGACTTTAGCAATATGTCACGTATCTCGGGAGCACTTGCAATGTGTGATGGAGTTGGGAGAGAGAGCGAGGCCGGAGACCGTGGCGTCACGACAAACACACTTTTATCACACAACCCTGCAAACAAAAAGTTAACACACTACAAATTTACAATCGGAAGTAGCATATGAAAAGGTGACGCTATAGCGCGCAATCACTAACAAATCGCAAAGCCTACAAGCTATGCTTAACTACTCCGGACTCCAAAGTCTGGCCACTATGGCGCCTCAGTCTCGCTACGCGAATCGAACGTTCTTACGGTTCGTGTTGCCCGTCGCCTTGATTCGGTGCGAAGATCGACGCCCGGCCTCGTCGTCGCCGCAGCTGTCGACGTCTTGGGTTCGTCGTCGTCGATCCGCCGCGTCGCTAGTCTTCCTCGTCGCCGGTCCTCCGGCCCTTCGTCGAGAACATCTGTCTCGTCCAGTTAGGCCTAACTCCTGGCCTCCCCTTGGTGCCACCGGGTCGAACTGTCGACGTGGCTCTCCGGTGATTGTCGGTGGGTCGCCGTCGTCTTGCCGAGCTGTGGTAGTGCTGCAGGTGCCACGAGAACTGCGTGCTGAGGCTGCCGCAAGCCCAGGACGCCTCGCTCGGTAGACACCGAGGTCGACGGCCACCCTGCCGGGGCATGCACCACGCTGCCTCCAGAACTCAGCCCTGCTGCTCTCGTCGCGGGTGCGACGCTGGCTTGCACCACCTTGCTCCTCGACAACTCCACCGAACAATGCCCAACTCTTCCTCTGTGGTCCCACACCTCAGCTCAGGTCGCGTGGCACGCGCCTTTCTCCGGCCAATGGCTTGCGTCGACGTGGCAGGGGGTGCACACCATCGGGTACTTTTCCATTCCCCGCACACCATCGACGCCTTGTGCTGTCCGGCACGCGCCCCGTGCCCCTTACTCATGACATTGGGCCCCCTTTTAAGAGTTTTTTCTTAAAAAACTGCTTTGGTCCTCCTCTTCAGGGTTATGGCCCTCTGCTCTCGTGATAGTGTCTTATAGCTTGTGCTCCTCTTTCCTTGCTTGACTTATGCACACCTTCACTTCCCCACTTTGTCACGCACTTTCACTCACAATTTACTTCACCGCACATAGTTCATACAACACCACTATCATTAGTTCTACACACCACATGTTCATTGTCCAGAACACTATAATCTACCATATGCGATACTACACAATGTCACAATCGGTCGCTTCATTGGTGACTATTCACAAAGTGCTTGACATCTTTCTGTATACCTGGCCAAAATGCCTCCTTCGTCACTTCCCTACGCAGGTTCTGTGCATCTCTGAACCCATTCGCATACCACTGCTCTAAAATGGCCCGTCTATAACATGCGGGCACCATCAGTTGTCTAATTAGTGTCCCTCTTTTCCAAAACTTATGGAAAATTAACTCCTTGACTGATTCGTAGGACACTCCGTCTCTACATCCCTCTCTGGTTGGTTTACGGCCAATCCTATCTATCGCGTGCCTCAGAGTTCTGTCCCTCCTCTGTTCATTTGAGAACTCCTCAGAGGTTACACCTACACACTCCAACATTGGCACTCTATCCTTGCCTCGTGCCTCGCTATTCCCACTTCCCCTACTAGCTTCAGTGTTCTCGGGGCTTCTAGTTACCTGTTTCCTGTGTTTCGCATAGTTCTCACGCTGTACTGGGTCATCCACCCTTTTTACCCCTGGCCTATTTCCCAATATCACATCATAGATGGGATCTTCCATACACTTTGCTGTGAGTACCCCTACGAAATAAGGAGTATCTAACCTTATTTTCGCCTCGGGTAACTCCTTCTTGGATCCATCTACAAAGACCACTGTGCCTATTCTCCCCGTGAAATCCTTTTTATTCACCAGACTTCTCCTCACTAACACAGTATCCGCTCCTGAGTCCCTCAGCACCGTTACCCGTTTGCCGTTTACTTTACCTTCCACAACTGGCATATTAACACCTTCCGACCTATCTATCACTGCACCAACTACCTCTTCCTTCCCTTCTGACCTCACTGCACACGCAGTATGTTCTACCGGTCTATTCCTACACTCGTTCGCTTTGTGCCCTCTTTTCTGACACAATTGGCAGATAACGTGGGATTCTTGTTGACTAGTGCTTGTGCGGCAGTGCATAGCTATATGCCCTAGTCGATTGCACAAGAAACACCGCTGCTGTGCCCTTTGTTTACCCATTGGGGCCTCACTGTTGCTCTCTTCTTTCTTGAGATCGTCTCTGTCGCCTTTTTCTAAGTTCCTTAGACCCTGAGCCTCCACGAACTGGTCTGCCTGCTTTGCCATCTCCTCTACTGTGCTTAGCTTCCTCTCTTTCAAAAATACGGCTAAGTTTTTGCTGCACCTGTTGAGGAATTGCTCAGCAACCATTCTGTCGCGGACCCCTTCATATGTCTTTTCTGTCTCGGACAGCTCTATCCAGCGATCAAAATAGTTAGCTAGCCGACACGCAAACTGCTTGCCAGTTTCTGAATCCTCGGGCTTACATGTTCGGAACTTTTCGCGAAAACCCTCGGCAGTTAGCCGAAACCTCTCCAATAAAGTCTTCTTTACTATGTCATAGTCTAGAGACTCTTGAGCTGGCATGCGACCAAACACACTCAAGGCCTCTCCCACGAGACACAGACTCAAGGCATTTGCCCACTCGCTTCTCTCCCAGCCTTGCCCTACGGCGATTCTCTCAAAACGATGCAAATAGGCATCGAGGTCGTCCCTTCGCTCATCGAAGGGTGCCATCAGCTTACGCGGGCAAATTTGTCTAGGCCTGGGAGTAGGCGAGTTGGCCGACGCTGACGTGGGAGTACTCGCGTTACTAGGGTCGCCGCGCGGACAAGCGTTCACCTCGGCTAGCTTCAGCTTAAGCTCGAGGATCTCCTTCTCGCGCTCGTGCTGTTCACGCGCACGCTCCTTCTCGCGCTCGTACTCCGCTTCGCGTGCCCGTTCTTGCAGCGCGAGCTCCTTGTCATGCTCCTTTTGAGCGACCTCAAAAAACCTCTTCGTCTCCTCCTTATCCATCCCTACGTCTTTGGCCACGGCCGCCAACTTCTCCCAATCCATCCTTGCAACCCCCGACGATACGTGACTGGGCCCAACGCTGGAAAAATCCTGGCACAGGCTCGCCACTTATTATGTCACGTATCTCGGGAGCGCTTGCAATGTGTGATGGAGTTGGGAGAGAGAGCGAGGCCGGAGACCGTGGCGTCACGACAAACACACTTTTATCACACAACCCTGCAAACAAAAAGTTAACACACTACAAATTTACAATCGGAAGTAGCATATGAAAAGGTGACGCTATAGCGCGCAATCACTAACAAATCGCAAAGCCTACAAGCTATGCTTAACTACTCCGGACTCCAAAGTCTGGCCACTATGGCGCCTCAGTCTCTCTATCTGCAGGATAGAACAGGTCCGGCAGCAAATACACCAAACCAATAGTTAGAGACTTATTGTGCCAGATCCGGATTTCCCGTTTGATCGCCCGTTACAAAGGGCAGGGCAACAATATCATCATCATCTACGCGAATCGAACGTTCTTGCGGTTCGTGTTGCCCGTCGCCTTGATTCGGTGCGAAAATCGACGCCCGGCCTCGTCGTCGCCGCTGGTGTCGACGTCTTGGGGTCGTCGTCGTCGATCCGCCGCGTCGCTAGTCTTCCTCGTCGCCGGTCCTCCGGCCCTTCGTCGAGAACATCTGTCTCGTCCAGTTAGGCCTAACTCCTGGCCTCCCCTTGGTGCCACCGGGTCGAACTGTCGACGTGGCTCTCCGGTGATTGTCGGTGGGTCGCCGTCGTCTTGCCGAGCTGTGGTAGTGCTGCAGGTGCCACGAGAACTGCGTGCTGAGGCTGCCGCAAGCCCAGGACGCCTCGCTCGGTAGACCCCGAGGTCGACGGCCACCCTCCCGGGGCATGCACCACGTTGCCTCCAGAACTCAGCCAAGGGAGTGACATGTCCATAGAGCCAATGGGGACGAAGTTTGGACACGATGGTAGCGCCGTCTGGATTCTAACGGTAGTTGCAAAAACAATTAAAAATGTTATCTTGCTCTCAACAGAAAAAGCTTTTATCATATTTCACATGCAATTTAGTTTTAAGAACTATGAATATTGTTTGTAGATTTTTTAGCTGTGTATAAAATGAAATACGTTTCAAACGCACAAGGGCGCTTTGATATGGCGGCGGGCGTTCCGCATAGCAGACGATGCCGTCGTCGTCTGCTTCTGCGTCGCCGCTGTCCCCCCGCTCGCTCCGGCAGCCCCCTCTCCGCCCTCCCTGAATTTCTCTCGTTTCCATAACGTACACTGTAGTCAATTACTCATTAGGTACTCACAAGTATCTTACATACTTACTTTAGTAGGGTAGTGCTGCCGCATACAGGTCGAGCGAAATGACAACGCTGATCACACAAACTTGCTGCAATAAATTATTTTATTGCGACTGCATCAATGTTTACACAAAACGAACGACACGTAAGTAGCGTTTTAGCATGTATACCAGCGAATAACATGCATGCATAAGCATTTATATGCAAAGAAGGTACGTACTACGCATAGCCCCACCACAGATGTCCGGAGCACAGAAGCTGCCCAGCGTTGGATGATAAATACACCGAACTGCACGAAGCCTTCGCTGGTATAAGAAAGGTATACCGCTAAAGTCTCTGCACTTCTGCTGCTCAAGATGTCGCACCACTTCATTCACAGTATTCAGCAAACTGTCTATAACTGATATGAACATATACGCGTCCCTTGCACGGCCACCAGTGCTACCAGTGCGGCGTGACTGTTTGTTTTCTGGTTTGCGCTGCCACCAAAAGTGCGTCACTTTCAAATCTTTTTAGCCTTCGTGCTATACACGCTTCTGGCAGCCTAAAATTAAATGAGAAACGGTTTTTCATGCATATTGATCTGAAGTCTTACAAATAAAATCGGCGAAAAAAAGGCTTTGATGGCGTTTCGATTACCGCTACCGGCGGTGCGCTGTCGTCGTTTCGATGGGGGCGACACCTGAGGGCCCGGCCGCGAAGCTCGCATCATGCCACCGGCTTGACTCAGCCCTGCTGCTCTCGTCACGGGTGCGACGCTGGCTTGCACCACCTTGCTCCTCGACAACTCCACCGAACAATGGGGCTTTTCGATTTTCGGACTTCTGGCAGCTTTCTGGCAGCCAGAGATAGCCAGAGGGTCAGCCAGCTAGTTCCGGTCGGGACAGGAAACAGCGTCTTGGTCACGTGTGTGGGAAGCCCGAGACAACCCGAAGCTGCCCCAAGATTACAAAATCGAACGCTGGGACAGCCAGCCTAAACGTAAACAAACGCTACCGCCGTGGCAGCAAACGAAACTTTGTGCCGCGTGCGCGTTGGTTTTTCTGCATTGCCCGCTTGAAAATATGTGGCTAGGTTTGCTGAAGAGCTGAAGTGATATTCTCGAGCATACGGATTTGGGATACGATCACGTACGTTCGCAAAATCGTGCGCAACTCACCCCGTCCGCGAACAAAACAGCCAGCTGGCGCACGGCGCCACGAAAGCGATGCAAGGTGAGCTGCCGCGCCGCTAACGGCTCAACCAGCTCACGTCTGCTTAGTACGTGTAACAGTCGCTGCACAACACGACGCGAAAATCTCGCGAAAGTGATCGTGTCCCCAAAAGAGCTCGAGGATCTATCGCGTACTACGTCGCACACACGCGTTGACCAGCTTGCGTTTTGTCATAACTTGAGACGTGCGGCGGTATGGGTACCATGAGTGCGTGTTATATCTAAAATAAACTTCCGTGTGACGCGTCTTGGACTCGTTTTGGCAGATGTTGCCTGAGCCTCTTTTCCAGTCCTAAGTGGCACTCCAAAAATCTCATGTACTAGCTCAGCTTTTATTTGAGCTACTAGGTGATAACCGCGTACATACTGCATGGAATTATTACTAAGAGGTGGAAAAAGACAGAGCCGACGATGAAATAAGCAACAAAATGATGTATACATTTCTGAATTCATCTTCGTTTTTTCACATCGACGCATCGTAGCATAACATTATACCATACCTCATGTACTGGCCCATAGATCGAAGTACGCTCGCACGCCGTTCGCGACCAACGAGCATCACACAAAAAACAACGTCGCGATCGCTTTTATTCAATCAGTGCATTTTATCAACATCGATGACCTAGTTGAAATAGTTAAGTTCTGACGGGGTTCACGCACGCAAACATACGACGGAGCGAAATATATCGATCACAATCGTCTCAGCTAAATGCACATAAAGCACACAAAACACCACAATCGAATACTACTACGAAAAAATAAACTCGAAAGGGGTCTCCATGCGTTCGTACGAACGTGTACATAACTTTTGGCGACCCTCGGGCTCCCCGCGGGTCTCCAGAACCGTCCAACCCGAGAAAAACGAACGCCAACCGGAAGTGCGCCGCGGGGGGGTCGGAGCAACCCGAGAAAAACGAGCACGCTCTGGCTGGCTCTGGCAGCCCGCGGGTAGCCAGAAGTGGAAAATCGAAGAGCCCCAATGCCCAACTCTTCCTCTGTGGTCCCCCACCTCAGCTCGGGTCGCGTGGCACACGCCTTTCTCCGGCCAATAGCTTGCGTCGACGTGGCGGGGGTGCACACCATCGGGTACTTTTCCATTCCCCGCACACCATCGACGCCTTGTGCTGTCCGGCACGCGCCCCGTGCCCCTTTACTCATGACACAATATTGTAGTGGCCTAAAGTTAACTGTATAGTTCCATGTAATGGCTTATAACTGTGTGGCACATGGTAAAGCCATTTCTCGGTGACATTAAACAGAAAATGAGATTTCATCAGCAACGCTTTCTAGAAGGAAAACCTGCTTGGTCTCTCTACAAATTTACGGTAATTCTGACGGTGTGCTTCTACTAACTCACGCAAAAATGTTCCAAAAGCCGGGTGAGTTCATGATTCTAAAATATTTACTTCCGACTTGACGCAACAAAAACATAACAAAATTACATAGACGTTTCGCCACCTATGCGGGTGGCATCCTCAGTATACACTGGCACCAACCGAGCGGAGGTCGCCCAGTCCACGGTTAGTCGCATATGTCCCCATAAATGTCCAGTAGGGGGTCGCGGTTGCTGTTGCAAGCCGAATTGGTCGCGACGGATGAACCACGATTCCAGGAGCCAGCATGGTCGCACTGTTGATGTCGAAGGTATGCCCTGTTGTTCAGCAGTGTTCGACAAGCTCTGTCTTGGAACACGTGGCATGGGTGGCATTAGCGACGTCCCCTTTGTGTTCCCTGAGCCTCGTGGATCGTTTCCTGCCTGTTTCGCCGATGTAAGTAGCATCACAATCTCTGTATTGTACTTTGTAGACGACCCACGCCGCTTTGATCGTTCGCATGTGTGCGGTCTTTGGGCTTAGCGAACATGTGTCCCAAGGTGTAATGAGGCTGAAAAACAGTTTCTATGTGCATCGGCTGCAAGGCTTTCCAAACAGAGTCGGATATACCTTGAACGTAAGGAATAGACACAATGGACATCATCTTTTCTCATGGCACCCTTCTCGTTCCTTTTCGCATGCGCTTCTGGGTGTCGTTAATAAACGTCCTGGGATAATGCCGTCGTTCCAGTGCACCAACCACGTTTTCCACTTCATGTAGCCGCAGCTGCTGATTAGAGCACACCGCATCACAGTGTGACAAGAAAGTCCTCACGACGGACCGTTTGTGTTCGGTCGAGGCAAGTAGAAGCTTGCCTCGCTCCTACTAACTCACGAAACACGTGCGCATATTTTGTATAAATAAATGCTTAAATTGCATAGTTCCGGGAAAAATGTTTTCAACACAAATAACTTTTGCCCCTCGAACCTATATAATTGCCGCAAAAATTGTGAGTCTTAATGTCAAGATATTCAAGGTCAGCCTTGCTCCCTCAGGAAATCAACAGCCACAAATGTATACCTGCTCTTACTGAAAGACAGAAGCAAATTTTATTTTGGAAACAGAACTGAACTATAGTATTGCAGGGACAACTTTCTGACAATTACAACTCGGAAGAATTTAAGCAACAGCTCTATTTCAAAGCTGTCGTCAGACAGCTTGCCTCGCTTCTTAGTGAAAAGGGTAAATATGCGCTCAACGTATTAGATGATACTCCCGTTATCAATGCCTGGCAGGCTGATAACAGTCTGCCGCTGCTACAAAAGGATAGCTCTGGGAATGTGGCGCCTACAAGACAAGTGAGTCTTGTGTAAAACTCCCGGGGTAATTGGAATAAAAAGTAACTGGTAATCTGGCACCTCATGTTACAGAAAAAAGTGTACGTAAGTACGCTACCCGTTACAGTTCCGAAGTGCCTACTGCAAGTACAGTTGCAAAGTTGAACATTCTTGAAACAGCGCAGCGACGACGAAGTCAAGGTGTTCTTTTTCTTCCTTTTCTTCTTTCATATGTTTGTAATAAACATTCAGTTGCGAGTCAGCACTATGGTTTGTGGTTCCTTTTCTCTTCGTCCTCGTCCTCGTTGCGCTGTTTCAAGAATGTTCAAGTATAGTCACCAACTAGCCCAGCTTTCAATCCTCCTACAGTTGCGAAGGGCCCACTAAGCCATAATTCTTCATTTTGCGAATCAGCGAAGGGCCCACTACGCATCCATAAGGCAATACATGAACCTTTGTTGATGCTTTTGCACAGCTGATGATGATTACTTGTGTCAGAGCGCTTTGTAATGCGTGGGCCTGTAATGCGTCCGTCCGTCCGTCACATGCGCAAATGCATGACACGCCTGACAGTTCGTAATGTTCGAAATATGACTGGACAATCACTTAACCCTTTAAGACTCAGTGGTTCCAATGGAAGCATCAATTTTGTAAATCAGTCAGCAACCACCTCGTAGAAAAAAAGGTCATTTTTCGGCTACAACTCATATTTAGGATCTCCTCTACATACGCTACCAATGTGGTAGACTCAAGAAAGTGAGATCACATGTGAACAAAGAAATTACAGAAGCACTCGCGCTGTTCCTGCAATTCGCTGAGGCTGTTTCTGCTTTCACCCTACAGAGGTATATTGAATTTTGGCTATTGGGTACTATTCTATGCTATCGAAATATTTTTAAGTAAAAAGAATTCATAAAGTAATGTTGGAAATATTAAAATAATAATGAATTAAGAGAAATAATAATTAATTTTGATTAAAAAGTGTGAGGAGAGATTTTTTTTTTTTTTACTACCATGATCACATGCATCTCAAATTGCAAAAAGCCACTTGCTTGCATTGAACAGGACTAGTTCAGTCCTGAAAGGGTTAATCAGTTCGTCCATAGACTTGTGACCATTTGTATTTTATGGGGGAAGTACATGTAATGGGCAACACTGGTAGTGACATCTGATGATGTAGAACATTACCAGAGGCTCGCAAAGCTAATATTGCAGTGACTTACATGCTTTCCTTAACTGCTGATGTAAGGCCTTGCCAGTTAAATAATCATTTACTCAGATAACTGAAAATTTTTTGCTAACATATAGACCACAAGGTGTTGCTGTTAGCTGTGTCACCACCATCAAGGGCTCCAATAACGCAGACACTTCACTTGAAATTTTTAAAAATTCTTTATCAGTTTAGATAGAATTTGCTTAGTATATGTATATTTGTGTGCTGTCTTTACATATCTATTCCATGTGCTCTATTGGGAGCTGTAGACTGTTTCGCCAGCACTTGCCGTTCTCTGGCAACGTTGTGCATTCCCCGAAACTCACCCTAGAAAACTTCCTGGTTACCTTGTTTGAGCGTGATTTTAACCTGTGTTGCTGGCCACGGCTGCTTGTGTTTCGATGTTTTCCTGCTGGATAGAATTATTACGGTGAAGCGCTCGCAACTCGAGCACTGCTGTGTGGTACCCTGGATGCAGTTTGCTGATTGGGAATTTATTTGCTATCACAAGTGAAAACGGTTCTGTTTCCCGACAGATGAAGGCAGAAAGAGCGCTTGGATTGCAGTGATCAGGCAAGATAAATGGATTCCCACAAAGAGCGCATAGATTTGTTCTGCCCATTTCATCAAAGGGAAGCAAAGCTTAACAGATACTCTAATGACACAGAGCCGATGCTCAGATGCTAGTCGAAGGTCTCCAATTACAAGGAACACGTCAGACGACGCTGTCGTCTTCCACCCATGACCAATAACTGCGCTGACACCTGAAGTGGATAGCAACACGTGAAGCTGGCTAACGCTAAAAATTCATCGTAAAGGTGGAGCCTCATCAGTGATTACTGTTCGAAGCAATACTCCGAACACCAAAGCAGCTGCGTTCAGCATGAATCGCTGCATAGTGTACGTCGCGGTGCCCACGTTTCATCGTCAGTCGCAGTTACGCCATTGCATGGGTGCGAGTGGGTTTGCATGGGTGCGAGCAAATGACTCATCGTCTGTCATGTTGCCGCCAATGGACTTCGTCGCACTCTAGCTAATTTATCTTTCGGTGTGAGCGTGGATTGTAGATGTAGGCGCGTTTGCTTGAAAACTTGACTCATGAATGGTATACTCATGAGTAAACCATACTAGTTGGTGTGACTCAGCCGCACCTGACATGATCACATAATGCGTACGTCACACTGAACATTTTGGATCGCGGTCGATCCCGATCGGCACCGATCTCTATCACAATTAAGTACCCGGTGTGACATCGGTGCAGTAATAAGCGTTCTATCCTGATTTTGTGTGCCTAGGCCAAACTACATAAATATATTTGGGCGACTGTGACTGAAGGCAGGTTTTCAGCTCCAGTCGAAAAGCTGAATTGCACAACTTCTCTATCCAGCGGATCAGGCAACTCTTCGACTCACCACTGCAGTTTCTGCTTGTGCCTCTCCTGTGCGAAGTCGTCGAACCCCTTCATATAGTCACTAGACATTGCTCTAAACACATCTGAAGGAATGCGCCAGAAATAATAGAGCAACAAACTCAAACACCCGGATACTTAGATGGTTCCGCTGTTTGTAGACAAACAGCGGAACCATCTGTAGTTTGCCTAGGCTGAGAGAGTTACAAAGCATATCGGAATAACCTGGAATGAGAGCAAGAAAACAAGAATGGATGTTGTAAGCCTATTTGAACAAAAGTTATGGTATGTTGAATGTTCATGACTGAAATCCCTGCATGACATAGACTCACTAATGAATGCGCAACGTATAATTTTTGTTCAAATGGGTTTAGAACATCCATTCTTGTTTCCTTGCATACAGTTCTAGTTGAGGCAAAATCTTGCTCCCAAAAAGCATATCAAATGTTTGATATTTTAAAAAGTAACATGAACTATAAAAATAATTGCAAATCTGAAATCTGCACACAAATATACATGAACTCGGCAAGTTTCATCTGAACTGATAAAGAATCAGTACAGAAAAGTGAGCTAGTTGGTAATGGTTCATATTTTAAAAATTCAAAGCGCTAACACAAGAGGGACAAGGAAGGGCTCAGCACAAGTGCTCGTGTTGTGCCCTTCCTTGTCCCAGTTGTGTTAGCGCTTTGAATTTTTCAAGTACGATAAAAAATATTGAAATACTTGTCAAGACCCATGTTTCCCCGACTGAAAATTTTTTCAAAGTTATTGTAGTTGGACATAATGCCACAAGATGTCGCTATCAGCTCTGTCACTGCCATCAAGGGCTCCAATGACCTGTAAAAATGTAAAAGAAGGTAAGAAGTCTATAGACAAACTAAAATTCCCTAATGGTGATAGGCTTAGGCAAAAAAAAAAAGCATACAAGTATAAATCTCTGCAGTATGCCCAGATGCTACCAAACCAAGCTGGTTTAGCAAATGGCAGTTTTGATAGTTACAGGACAAGTTTCACTGGTTAATCTGAACTTGTTCGATCATGACGTACATGCCAGACCCCAATGACAACTGAAGTCTTGACTCCAGTAATGACGGCTCTTGGCATTGGTACAGTGAATGCATCGAACATGCATCATCTTCCTTTGAAAATTAAAAACTATTTTCAGGCTGTCCCAGTAAAACTTTATAGTGAAGATGGTACATTAACAAGAATTCTCACGGTATTTACCCTAATCTAATAAGTGTTTTTTTTTTCTTTCCTCCTGGCAAAGCTTGTCTGAAAATTGCTTGGTCTGATGCAAAACCAAAAGCCAACCGGATTTTAGGCAGATGCCTATTTTGTTCCTTGCGCTCCTATCGCCCCACCTTGATATATGAGCATGAATGAGAGGTTAAGAAGGGCTTTTATAGTGTTTTTATAGTGCCTATAATTGCGTATTTTGGCATTTGTGCCTAAAGGCCTAGTTTTGAAATCGGTGCCTATATGAACCCTATTTAGCCTCAAGTTTCGCTTCTGGGTGCAGTTTGACATCGTTATTCATGTTACCGGGCAACATTGACTGTTCACAAACTCTAGTTCAACCAGCTCTGTTCAACTGCTAGCACCTTTGTCATCATAAACAATAATAACATTTCTTGCTTTCCTGTCGTAGACAAAGGTCGTGCACATCTTCGCTTGAAATTATTTGCATTGGTCTAAAATTTATTGTGCCTATATTTACGATTTCGGAGGCCTAAAATGTTGTTTTGCCTGCCTATTTTTGGCACCTAAAATGCACTTTTTAATGCCTAAAAATCCTGCCTCTAGTCATTACCGTTCAAAAATCATGAACGGTGACAAAAATGTGCAGGATGACAAGCACTGTTTTCAGTTTGATTACTAAAGCCCAGTCAAACATCTGGTTGTTTAAATGTTTGAGCAGCAACAAGTTGCAGCTTATGTTATTAGCATTCCGTAGAATTTTATGCCTTGCAGGGTGATCTGGTGAAGTGGTTAGTGTGGGTGTGATCCTGATTGTGATTGTTACAGATTTTACGAGAAAAGTACTCTGGCGTGCTTATTTTTGTACTTCTGTGAACTACATTTAGTACAACACATCATTTTTTAAATGTCGCCTGAGCTTTTGTTTTAGAATTTTTCTTTTTGTTACTCATGAATAAATCGTGTATGTAACAACACAAACGATTTTTTTGTCACTTTATGGTCACCCTAAAAAAATTACAATTTATTTATTTTTTTTTTTCGAAATAGATTCATGTGAAGAATTTAAATTGGCAGTGAAAAAAAAACTGGCCCTGGGGGGTCACATAAATATTCGACCCTCAAATGTTCAAATTGCTCCCGTCCTTCACTGGTGAGCTCGATTGCCTTGGTGCAGACGAGCGCCATAGTGAGAGGCCAGGCATGGTACGCATGAATGAAAACTGCCACCTCGTGCCGGGTGCATCGCTCGGCAACCTCGAAAGGACGTCTTCTGTGCATTGCTCGCTAACTTGCCTTTCTGCTTTTGACAGCACCCGGCACTTTTTTTTTTCTGAGACATCTAAGTGCTACTGCACAGACACCGTTCGTCTTCTACTCATTCTTTCATCGATTAAAAACTTGAGCAAACTCGATCACAATTTTTTTAAATGCTGCGGTGAACTGGCGACATGTACTAGTACACATTTTGCAAGCAAAAGGAAGGTTGCCAGTGCGATTGTCATTAAGAACACTAACCAAAGAACAAAAAAAGGAAACTGGTGTCGGTAGAGCCGGACCTGCATGGAGGCGGTATCAGTGCTGATGCGAAGCAGCTGGTGGCACCAGTGTTGCCAACCAATTTTTGGAACATACCCTTTGTCACGGTCAAAAGGACCCTACTTTACCCTACACAACTTCTTTGTTATTATTATTATTACCCTACATTTTACCCTACACCTAAAAATAGCGCAGTGTAACAATAATAAAGTACGGCCCATACTTCACTGTACGACATGCAGTCGTGCGGTGGCGCTTTCAAAATTAGTTTAGAAGGGAGGCTAAGGAACATCAAAGGCAGCAGATGGGAGGAGAATGCATTCCGGTATTTTTATGGAAACTGTGCTGACTCACAGTTGAAAAAAAAAAAAGAACCAGGAGACTTGTCAGAAAGTACACGACTGACAGTGTAGGCGACATGGTAACAAAGCGCTTTGAGAGACACATCATAGAAGCGGAAAAGATGCATTGGTAAGAGAACTGGCTCTGAGTAACTAGACAAAATGAGCAAGGATACATTTTACGATAATTCAAGGGGAAGCGCTTTGCTGTTTGAAGCGAGGTCAGGTTGCCTTAGAACGTGTAGTTATAAATCGAGATTAAGTAAAGAAGAAAAATGCACATACATGGGGAAGGTGAGGAAACGACGCAGCGTGTTTTAATTCAAAGTGTACATTTGGGTGCATGTGAGGGCACTAGCCTACATGAAGCTTTGGGTGTTAGGGACAACACTGAAAGCATAAACAGGTCAGTCATAGAAATACTAAGTAAAAGATGACTGGAGGAGTGGTGGCAGAAAAGTATGCAGAAAGCAAAAAAAAAAAAAAGGCAGGAAAACTAAGGTTAATCTGCGATAAGGTGCAGAAAGTTGGGCTTTGAATTTATAAGTTTTTTTTTTATAGGAAAAGAACCTTAATTCAGCTGAATAAGATTAGGCCATAATGTAGTAATAATAGCAATAATAATAACAGCAACAAAACCTTCAGCTTGGTGAAGCGCATGTCGCCGACCTGTTATAAAAAGGAAGCTCTTTCATTATCAGTCCAGTGTAAGCGAAAAAACTTGCATGGTTCCTTGTGCATTCGACTAAGATGACTGGAAAGAGAAAACCATTTTCTTTTTCTCGGTCGATTGTATCGATTGCCCTGGAAAGAGTTCTGCACCTAGAGTGATTTTGCACTGCCCCCGGGATCGGTGCATCTATGAACAAGTGACGATGTCATGTGGTGACGTCACATTGTGACGTTACAGTGAAGTCACTATGGCCTCATGATGACATCACAAATTCTGGTGACGTCGTTATATGATGATGATTTTTCGCTTCGCTCGCGTTGAAATAATGGTCAGTTTTTGTGTTTTATGAGGCATCTAAGGCCTTAATAACTGGAACCGACCACCGTCACAAAATCGAAAAGCTCTTCCACACAACAAACGGATGGGATGCGATGGAGAAGGAAAAAAATCATCCTTGTAGAAAGGTACCCACTACGCCATAATCACAATTTTGTGAAGCTTGGAAGCACCTACTATGACATATTCGTCATTCTGCGGAGAAGCGAGGCACCAGCTACACGTCTGTAAAGGCATATGTGCACTTTGTTGACGCGACGACTGATGACGATGAAGAACTATGCTCAGCCCTATGTAATGGGTTGGAATCTTTAAACGGCTCACCAGTTATGTAATTTGCATTGGGTTACCGCCCGGTCGCTATTTCCCCTCCCCCGTCATGCTGTATAACATACGTTGACGTGGAGTAGAGACGGGGGGGGGGGGAGGCGAAGAACTTTACTGAGATCCCGAGGAAATGGATCATGCGCTTATGGCTTCCTTGGCAACCAATACAAGTGCACTTGCGAGGAACCCACTACGCTATAATCATTGTAATTTTACTGAGACCCCGAGGAAGGAAGGAATCATTGTAATTTTGAGAAGCAGGGCAGCAGGCACTGTGCCATTTTCGTCATTCTACGAGAGCGTTGGTACCTGCTAAACGCATGTAAGGCATTATGCGCACTTTGTTGATGCTGTGCCTGACGACGATGAAGAATTATGGCAGAGCCCTTCGTAATGGGTTGGAAGCATTCAACAACCTACTCGTTGCGCAATTCGCATTGTGTGACGCCTGGTTACAGAATTCGCGTTGTGCGACGCTTGGTGCTTATTTTGCTCTTCTACCACGCTATATTGCATGTGCTAATGTGGTTCCTTCCCGACATGAAGCCTGTATAGGACCTTTTTTTCAAAGCAGTTTCAAGCACCGGCATGGCTCAGAGGTTGAATACTGGGCTCCCACGCAGAGGGCCCAGGTTCGAACCTCGTTCCATCCTGGAATTTTTTTCTTATTTCGTTTTTTTTCTTCTTATTTCGAGCGATACTGGTTACGGACACCGGCGGCGGCGGCGGCGGCGGACAACTACGGCGCCAAAAACGGCCGGTGAAATGATCTCATAACAGCTTTCGCTGTAAAAACAACAATGCTAGCACAGCGATGTGTGACGTATTATCTGTCATCTCTGCCCTATGCTGGTGAGATGTGAATTAGGCAGTTCCAATTTTATTCAAATAAAGATTTAGCTTTCAGATCTCATTAGGGATGTAACCCTGGGATATGTCACACGGCATAGTGGATGCTTGGCGACTGTACTTTCAAAAGGCCTTCTAGGAGAGTTTAAGACATGTTAAGCACACAGATGATGTTCCTGTCCACCGAGACGTGCAGCCTGGCAAGTGAAGGCGATGCGAACGGGGCCTTATTAAGGTACTCTCACATTCTACTCTTGAAGGCAAAGCTCAAGTGTCCTCCAAGGTTTTATGTCTGCTTTCACTGCCAGCTTAGCGCTCAGACTTTAATTACAGCTGCCATTGCATGTTAAGCACATTCTGAATGGTTATTGAAGTGTATACGAATCATGGCACGATGAATTAGAGACATTTGGAAGTCGTCTTGATGGTGGTTTCCATCAAAGTTGCACCTACTGTATGCATTGCAGCATGCATTCAACAGTGTGGTTTTGCTCAAATTCTGGCTTGTTTTTTGTTCGTGTAGGTGCCCATTTCTGAGGCGGCAGCACTCGGGTCATCTGTGGTCACTGTAAGCGCCACTGATCTTGACTCTGGTGACAATGCCAAGATCCACTACAGCTTCACCGGCTTTTCTGATGGTTTTTACATTGACCGACAGACGGGTAAGTGTCTCTTGGGAGCCTATATGTGAAAGAGGAATCTCGTGGATACAATATTTTGCATAATTCAGTTTTTGGTGGTCATGGAGTGAGATGTGGCAACCAAGCATGTAGTTGTCAAAAAGGGACTGAGGGACCACATTGCAAATAGAAAATGGAAACCTGTAGGGAATGCCTTGTCATCAATCCCTCTGCACATATATTCCCAAACATGTGACTAATGAGCCAAGACAAAAAGCACTCGTTAAGATTGTATTCATTTACCACACTTATTTAACTTACACACAAAATAAATTCTCAGACATGGCAACCTCAGCAATTGGTGTAGTGGAGCTAGACTTGGTGGAACGGGAGTTACCAGCTTCTGATACGTCGAAGACACTACACAAGACTTAGAAACCCTCATTCTGACTGTAAAAGAGAGAAGCTGGTCTTTTTCTAAATATAAAATAAAACTCAAATTTTGACAACAAGCAAAGCTCCAAAAACTCTGATCACGTTTTCTCAGGATACACAATAGATGCTAACGGTAGCTACAAAAAGTGTCACATTTTTGCCGCAAGGTTGTAAGAATTAATGCAATGACAACCCATCTGAATGTTATGCACAGAAGGCTGGACACAACATTAATTAGAACTAACAGACAAGAAAGCCAAGGAAAGTGTAGGGGATGTTATTTGTAATGATGCAAACGTGAAGAAAGTAAAGGGGACAAAAAGATCACTTGCCGCCGGCAGGGACCAAACCTGCGACCTTCGAATTCGAAGGTCACAGGTTCGGTCCCTGCCGGCGGCAAGTTATCTTTTCATTGTGGGTATGAGGGACGAAGGATGCTTCAGGCCTTCCATCGCGTGGCGTGTTGGGAGAGGCCCTTCTTCGGAGGTGTGTGTTTGTGTACGTGCGCGGTGCATCTCTGCGTGCCCTGGAAGAGTGCGGCGTGTTGATAGGAAACCATCTTCACCCTACCACCGTGGACCCTGGAGGTGTTCGGGGACCCGCCGTCATCAGATGGACAGCCCAGCTGTGTCCTGCTCTCATCCGTCGCCAAGAAGCCTTGCTGCTGTTTGCCTCACGGCTGTTGCGCGAGGCTAGCTGACATGGCAGCTATGCCCGGCTCTGCCGACGCCAAGACGCCTTGCAGCCAAATTAGTTTGGCATCAGGGTTACAGCAGAAGGACGGGCTGTCCCAGCGAGGTCTTTCGTCATCCAGTTGGGAATTCGGGACCTCCGAACCACTACCGAAGCGGCGTTCGTCGGACTCGCGGGTCTGTCGTCGACAAGAGTGACGAGACGAAGGTGAGCCCGTTCCGGGCACGCGGGCCTCAAACAGGCCTCTTGCCTCGCACTCTGGCCAACAACATTACGTGCCGCCTCCCCTCCGCGCCGATGACGCTCTCCCGCATGAGCATCACGAACACTCGCCTTAATTTCTTTTATCCCCTTCCGTAGCACCATTTTATAGTCTAGCGTATTTCAAGTGTATTGTTCTTTTTATCATTTTCTCAGTTCCTTGTATTTTGGGGTTTGTTAGCAGCAGGGCTGGGCTGAGGTTAGCTGTTGCTCATTGCATGATGTCTTTGCATGCATGGGCGACAACCGGCTGCCTTTGCAGACCGGTATAGGGTAAATTAAGGAGAGGAGGATGTGGCGATCCGAGGCGCGCCCGAAGCCTCTGCGCGGCCATTTCGCCATTCTGCTAATCCCTTTCCTCTCCCGTGATGGCAAGTAGCGCCATCTTGCGCTACGCGCCGGCTCTCGTGGTGGCGCTGCGCGCGGGCTCGGAGCCGTGAGATTTCGGTGTGACTGAGGTGTGACCAGGACGAACGCTCTCTAGTCGGACGGCGCTGGGTAAGCACGTGTTTCCTTCTGGTCCGACGTCCCCTTTGGGAATCGCCGGACTGTAGCCTGCCTGGGTGCCTCAGCATCCTCGGTGGGCATGTTTACCTGAGTGTTAGCTCCTGTTCCGTATGTTAAGCCAAAAAGCAGTGCCTAGTGCTTGTGCGTGGTTGTGCCACGCCAAGCCGCACTTGCCGGAGGCCCACGCTTACAGAGATTTGCCCTAGCTCTTGCAACCAGGCCCAGTGGGCATCGCCAGAGTGCGCAGCATAGCCGCGAAGGACCTTTTCCCGAGCAGCATGTCAAAGCTCGCCATTGCCAGCTGCGACGTGTTTGCGGTTCCCCCTTGGTGTACCGTCCGCGTGGGAAGCCTCTTGCTTCCCCGTGTCTCGGGAACGGACGTTGTGCTGTGTGTTGGGGTGGCGCCAAAGGCAAATAAAGTGTTTATGTGTGTGTTGTTATATCGAACACTGTTTGTGCCGCGCGGCGCTCAACGCCTTTGCTAGCTGAGCGCGCACGGAGCAGTGCGCTACACGTGAGCAGGCGACGGTGGGACGCGGCCCTGTGGCTCGCTAGGCCTGAACCCGCAGTGGTCTTTGACTCCGGTGAGTATCGAGGCTACCACATCGTGCACTTTACTTTCTTCACATTTACATAATAATTACTACAAATAATATCCCCTATACTTACCTTGGCTTTCTTGTCTGTTAGTTCTAATTAATGTTGTGTCTAGCAAAGAAAAACGAGCCCTTAAAATTCTCCTTCTTTTACACATAAGGCTGGCAACTTACTCCTTTAGCATCCAATCTGGCATAACTAAACAAAATGCTGGCGTAAGAAAGCGCAATTGCTGTAGCAAGCGAAGCAACTTTTCCGCTGCGTATAACTCGAACGCAAACTTTGCGATGAGAACACGACACATACAAAGGTATGAGCTGTCTGCTGATTCCCTGTAAAGAGACGCAATCACGAGCAACATGCCAGGCCACTCAGTATACACATTTCCTGCCAGACCCGTGCACAACTATTTATTGTGCAAAATTTCTTGGACAGAGGACGAAAGAGTCACAGGACAGGTCCGTCCGCACCAAATTGGTGAAGAGAGCCATAATCAGCTCCTGTCTGAACAATGCGCTCAGTAACACGTGCAAACACGGTCTGGATCGAAGTTTCAACGCGCAGGTGTCTCGCCTGACATCATCCGGTTACCCGCAGGATATGATTGTGGCTGTGGCTGATGCTCTTCAGAGGATGCAAAAGAAAGCTGCAGCTGCTTTGTGTGAAGAAGATAATCAGGGGGACAATCAGGAGACCACGCGACCTAGGAAGATTGCGGTGAATCCTTACTTGCACGGCTTCGTGCACAATCTTAAAAATATAGGTGCAAAAGTCGGTGTACAGGTTGTTATGTCTGCGCCCGAAAAAAACTGCCCAAGCTCTGCATCGCCACAAGCACATGCATACCTAAGAAAGAAAAATGCGCCATTAAACACCGGAACAAGTACATTCACTGCACGAAGGAGGTCGTGTACAAGTTGTCACTCACAAGTGGACGACCTTACATTGGGCAGACGGGTCGGAGTGTAAACCACCGCGTGCGTGAGTATGCGAACAGGGTGGATGGGGGCAGTGATGGAAATTTGGCCTCTCGTTGTCACGAGTGTGGGTGCAAACTGTTGTATGAACAGTGCACTGCTGTTTTCCATGACGGGGATCAGCGCACGCGAGAGATTGTGGAAGCAGCCCAAATGCAATGGGAGGGCAGCAGTTGCGTGAGCATAACTTCAGTTTCATCAAGAGAGAAGGAAATGACCTTCCTGGAAGGAGTGATTAGCTGATGTGCGCTGACACACTGCACCCCTGTACCATTGGTCTTTTAGTTTTGTCCTACTTATACATGTGTCTCATTTTGATAATAAATTCCGTTGAAAGTTTGCGCCTGTCCATGTCTCTTTCATCCTCTGTCTTGTGCAAGAAATAGTTGATCATGGAATAGCTCGAACGCACACCTTGTTAGAGCCATGCAGTCGCCTCTCTGAAACCCTTCCGTGTGCCTTTTGTGCGATGGTGACCGCCGGCGCGTGTCGCCTCCACTTGAGCCAAGATGGCTGGCAGCCCTCACACGCTTTCACACGCTCATGGAATGTACGACGTTCTTGGTTTTTGACGTGATATGAAACTTCATGGTGACGCCAGTGGCAGTGACGAAATGTGCACCTGGAGTGTCCATATAATTGCTGTCGCAATAAACACAAACAGTGAAGGGAAGTGTTAAAGGGGTCATGAACCACCCCTCGTGCTTGGTGTGAAAAACACCCTGGAATGAGTCGGACCTTTCCCAGGAATATGTAACCAAAAGGATTTTTCAAAAAGGTAAAGTAGAACCGTGAGATATAGCGATCGCTACATTTACTTGATGCATTCCCTTTCAACTCGCTTAATTCCGGAGGAGAGGGCAGCGCCGTTAGACATGCCCCGCCCAGTGCATTACGTCACCTCGCTTCAATGTTGTGTGGTTTCCTTTCCGCGTAACTTGGCGGTGTTGACGGCTGCTGCTGGCAACTAATAGTTCCGGTCGGCTACGTCTTGCTGCGCGGTGCGGTCTGGCGCAGTGTATTGCGTCTGAGGGTCTAAGCGCTGACGCAATCTATTTGCATTGATACTGTCGTTACTTTGCTTATGTCGCATTGATACTGATACTTCGCATTAATACTGTCCTTACTCCACTTCATGACTGCTTATGTAGTTTTTCCATCAAATCAAAATTAAACTAAAAGGAAAAGTACGGACTGCTGGGCGAATTAAGACAAACACACAACATTAAGATAAAAGGAAAAGGTGGCAAGCCCTCAACGTGGCCGATTGGCATGGCATGCACACTCAGTATACGCTTTTAGATAACAAACTGGCCAAGGCGGCCTGCCTCAACGCATGGAATAAAATCCCATGCCGAGAAAACGCGACACAAAAGGAAAAAAAAAACACGATTCTTTTTAAGCGGCCATTGTAAACGGGAGGAAACGAGATAAAATGCCCTTCGACCTTCGGACGGCTGCAGCCCCCTGCTCATCGACAAGTGCAAGAAAATCAGACAATCAGGCACGTCGGAATACAAGCAAGATGGGAGAAAGCGCCGTGACGTATGCACGAGCGTGAAAGGAAAAAAAGCATAAAAAGAAAGAAACGCAAGAAGAGAGTGGTTTTAGGCTGGTCCCAGCAGCGTGCGGGATGCCCAAGCAAAGCCGTCATGGGATTACCATAGCGTTGTGAACGCTGCTTCTGAACTGCCCATCTGTGTCTGCCGTGTGTGCATGTTTTGTGCCTGCTCTCACCGCTGGACGTGAAATGCGTGGTTTGACGACAGTGCAATATGCCTTAATGCGGGTGCGATATTGTGTGACGATGACCCAGCGACTCAAGCGAGCCTGCCACTGTGTATATTGCCTAGCAGATGATGGGCACGCTGCGTTCACAGTACCATCAGGAGCACAGATGGTAGGTAATACTTACGTTTCCTCTGCTCGCGCGTCCTTATCGTCGCTCGGGCAGCTGTAGGTGTCGTTCTGCACATTGCGTTGCGTGAAAAGTGCAATGAAAAATCGAAAAATAAAAAGAAAAGCCATTAAGCTCCCATAGCAACGATGTCTAATGCGTGTATAGAAACTCCTGTGAATGTAGCACATGCTTCGCACGGCCAGCCAGTCGATGCACGAGTGCGCTTTGAAAAAAAGATGTTTTTACAACATAATTTCTTTGCTTGCGATAAAGCATAAATGAAGCAGAGCGCTTTCAGGGTGTATACACATAAGCAAAAAAAAAAAAGGCCGCTATTATCACGCTGTCATGTGATGAAATGTGCGTTGAGGCCAAATTTGTTTTCTGTTTATGCTGTTTTCATGCTTGGATTCGCTTGTTTTGATCCTGCATCTCGATGTCAATTTGTGCACGTTAACATGTGACATAATCGTCACATAATTATGATCATATGATGAGACATAATTATGGCCATATGATGTCGCAGACATCCGCTAAGTGACAGTGTGTGTTGTGAAGAACATGCATTTTATGGAATTGTCACTTCATTAGTCACATATCAGCACTGGAACTTGCCAGGGTTACGTGTGCATATTTATAGCCTTTAGGAGATGTGTTAGTTGTGCAAGGCTATTTTAATCACATTGATATAAGTCAGTTGAATCTGTTGAATCACATCACATTGTTGAATCACCTTGTTTCTTCCCTCTCTTTATTCTTTATTCAAAGGTTACTCCGCATTGCCCAAAGGCGTTACAGCAGGGGGGTTACAGAAACGACATAAACAATTCTTCGCTCTTACAGCACACTTGCATGGCAGACAATCCATTCCACTCTTTAACAGTTCTAACAAAAAATGAATTCGCGAACAGGTTTGTCCTGGTGCGTAATTCTCTTATTTTAAAAACATGGTCAGTTCTAGATGAACGGTAATGAGGTTCCTTAAAGTATTTTTCTTTATTAATTCCTGTTTTATCATTATATATCTGAAAAAAGAACTTCAGTCGCAGCTTTTGCCGATGCGAGGAAAGCAGTTCCCACCCAAGTTCATTTTTCATCTGAGTGCAGCTCTCCCCTCTCTTGTATCGTCCCAAGACGAACCTGGCCGCCCGGTTTTGAATTTTTTCAATTTTATCAATCAATGTGGCTTGCGAAAGATCCCACACGGCACAAGCGTATTCCAGTATAGGTCGTATACATGTTAAATAGGCTGTCTTTTTTAAGTTCAGTTCCGAAGTTTTTAAATTATGTTGGATAAAGTTTAGCGCCTTTCCAGCTTTACAAACCACATCATCTACATGCGCATTCCACGAGCAGTCGGATGACAAGACTACCCCTAGGTATTTATAACTATCTGCTTTTTTTAGACGTTCATTGTTTAAAGTATACTCTGTTTCTGCTTCCTTGTAAAAGAGACATGGACACACTTTTTATTATTTAGGTTCATTTTCCACATAGAGCACCAATCTTGAACACGTTCCAAATCAGTTTGCAGTTGGGTAAGGTCTCTGTCATTCTTTACTTGTCTATACACAACACAATCGTCTGCAAACAATCTAATATGTGATGAAATACCTGCTGAAATATCATTTATGTAAACTAAAAATAAAAGTGGCCCTAAAACTGAACCCTCTGGAACTCCCAATGTCACATCAACATAATCAGAGCTTTTGCCGTGTAAGATGACGCATTGCCGGCGCTGGCACAAATAATTTTCAATCCAATTTAGGACAGCAGAATCTATATTTAGTAATTTAAGTTTGTTGCAAAGGAGTCAATGTGTTACCGTGTCGAATGCCTTGCGGAAATCTAAGAAGATGCAGTCAGTTTGCCCCCCTGAATCAATGGTGGATACCAGATCATGATAAAATTCAACTAGTTGTGTGGTGCACGACAACCCCTTTCGGAACCCATGTTGAACATTAGTTAATACAGTGCAGAACACTTATAACGTAACCGCATATAGTGCAGGACCGGTTATAATGCGGTCTTTTTCGACTCCCGTTTACCCTCCCATAGAACCGCATGTATACGCATACCGCTTATTGTGCAGTCCCCCAAGATGAAATACCGTTTATAATGCGGTTGCGGGAAAAAATTTCTGACAAACGCGGTAGCGAGTGCGGTTCTCAAAGGAGGTACGCCGCTGGGGAGGGAGCGACGAGGTCGTTACGAAGGGCGAGGGCACGCACAGTGAACGAACGAGGGGCGGAAGGAGGAAAAAGACCGCGGCAGCGCTGTGCGGGCTCGCCGAGTGGGGAAGGATGGTGGTTGCCTAGGCGACGGAGTAGCCTTTGCACCGGCGGCGGCGGCAAGGCTCCGCCGCTCCGCGGCCGCTTGCCGGCAGCGCGTTCCGCGTGGAACGTACGATCGCGCCCTCATCAAGTGCGCTTTAAAGTAAGTTTCCTGTCGGGAAAAGCGTCGTCGTTATCACACTCGCTACAGATATCGCGTTTGCTACCTCGTCCGCAAATTGAAAAGTTTTGCGGCTTCATGACGCGAGCTTTCGCCTTTCCTGCCAGTGCGCGGACTTAAACGAGCTTGGCGGGCTTTTGTCGCCGTTGATCTCCCGGCCGCGAACACAAACGTCGTATCACGCGCGCTGTTCTTGGGTTAGTGCTTGAGTGCGATCTTTTCGACCTCCGATCTTCTTGTTGTCTTGGACAAACTTCCCGCGACAACATGTCGAACCGCAGGCTAGGCCTAATCAGCGTTGGTTGCTTATCGGTAGCGGTCGCGGGCGATAAAAGTTGCGGTTTGGTGCGGAATCAACGAAACTTTTTGCGATGGCTGCACTTGAAGGGAACGGAATCGTATCGTTAATGAAAACGAGGGCATGGTTGGCACATGCAACTCTCAAATGGTGGTTCCGGATTCGATTGCAATGTCTTGGGCATCGCGTGCGCGCCCGTGAAATCGAACGATCGGTACCGCTCAGCACGTGAAATTTCGGTCGCGATTCGACATGGTTTCTGTGTAATGCGCATACCTCGAGGTGGCCTGAAACGCAGTCGGCGAATTTCCGCGATGGCACTTTGTTTTGTTTGCTTTTTTCCCCGTGTTCATTTCATGGCAATGCGAGTCTTTGGCGGTTAATTTTTGAACATTCGGAGATTTAAGTGGTTGTAAGCGCCCCAAATCGCATATGTCGATTATCGGACACGCGAGGCTACATGCTCAACACGTTTTGCGCAAGTGCAGACTTTGAAGAAGGTTGTTTTGGTTATAGTGCGGTACCGCTTATAGTGCGGATATTCGCGACTCCGGCGACTTACGTTATAAGCGGTCTATGTTTTCAGTGAGGTGTTTCATTATTCCAGAGTAGAGAATGTGTTCCATTACCTTGCACACTATTGATGTTAGAGAGATTGGTCTGTAATTCCCAGCATCCTTTTTCGATCCCCCCTTGTGGATTGGAACAACATGAGCAGTTTTCCAATCAACAGGTAGGAGGCCTGATTTCAAAGATTGTTTATAAATTATGTGCAAGTAAAGAGAGATTGGTTCGGCGCACCGTCTCAGAATACGCGGAGAAATCGCATCTGGGCCAGTTGCTTTCGTTTCGTCTGTTTGCTTTAATAGCTTTTCAATGCCACTTACGCTGAACTCAATTGGGTTCATTGGAGGTATGCTACTGGCGTCGAAGAATAGGCAAAGTCCTGTATTGGCAAAAAGATAGATTTAAAATAGTTGTTCAAACAATTCGCCTTCTCTCCATCATCTGTGATAGTTTTGTTATTATAAACAATTTCATTTATACCGACACTCTCAGAACCGCAACTCTTGATATATTGCCAGAAATGCTTAGGATTTTCTCTCAGCGTGTCGTTCAATTTTTTAAAATAGACGCCTCTGGCATTTTTTATACCTTTTTTGTATTCTTGCGTAATCTGAAATAACTTTTGATAGTGGCTAGTCCGTTTAGTTCGTTTGAATTTAGCGAATAACCGCTTTCTCTTATTGATTAGCCGCAACAGACGTGACGTCATCCACGGCTTTCTTCGTTTTTTCATTTTGGAGGAATCTGCGCTTGGCACGTGTGCCTCAACGAGTTCAAATAGCTTATTTTTGAACAGACGCCACAATTCATGCACATCCTTATCATCCGCCAGGCATTCGAAGACCGGTAGATAACTATACAGTTTTTCATTTATGCTAGAATAATCGCCTCGGTCAAAGAAGAATACTCTTCTATTCCCGCTGTGCTTCACGCGATGAATTTTCGTTTTTATAGATGCGACTACAGCGTGGTGGTCACTTAATCCCGGAATAACAGTTGTTGAGTTTACAAGGTTTGGCGAGTTGCAAAACAACAAGTCTAAGGTACTATTTTCACGGGTTGGCTCGGTTACATATTGTAACAGACCGTGGGTATCAATAATGCTCTTCATGTTCATGTTAACTTGACTACATTTTTGGAATACACAGGTATTATCACTCCAGTGAAGGTCTGGTAAATTAAAGTCGCCACCTACCAACATTACTTGACCTGAAACCTCAGAGATAACTTCACCGAAAGCATGTAGTGGCGCCACGTCAGAGTTCGGTGGCCGATACACCACCCCGGCAGTAAGTGAAAAATAATGAGATAAATGCACTTTACACCACACTGCTTCCACCGCATCATGGCTGATATCAAGGGCAGATGAGCGTAAATCAGATCGAACAAGCAAAAAAACGCCGCCACCACGGCTCAGCCTATCTTTTCGATAGACAATAAAGTTCTCTGGAAAAACTTCACTGTCGCTGATGGAAGGATTTAGCCAAGATTCCGTGCCGAATACTATATCCGCCTTTACAGACTCTATTAAGGCCGCAAGTTCATCCGCTTTGTTACTCACGCTACGGCAATTCACAACTAGAGCAACCAGGTCGACATGAGGGGTTACCTTAATTTGGGCACCACGTCAAGGTTTTGTAACAGGAACAACTTCTTCCTTTTCTTTGTCCCACCTAAAAACCCTGCCGTTTATAATAAGCTTATCATGACTTAACTTCACTTTGTTATTTGTATCTTCCTTTTTAGCTTTCGCATATTCCCACAGGCACTTGCGCATTCCACGTGTCTCAGGCGAGTAATCCTGAGCAACGCTGAAATTGGTCCCTTTAAATCTTTTGGCATTTAGTAGAACGTCTTGTTTTTCTTTGTAACAGGAGAAATTTACAATAATTGGTCGCTTAGCCTTTCCAGTGAAACGACCAATCCGGTGCGCTCTTTGAACCGACTTCAACTGTATTCCCAAGTTATCTTCACAAATCCTCTGGATTAATTTTTCTGACTGGTCCGAATTTTCAAACCGGTCAGTGTCGTCCACCCCATAGAAGACTAAATTTTGTCTCCGGCTTCTGTCCTCTATTTCGACCGACTTCCCCTGTAACTCATTAACTTGTTTCAGAAGCCCCTTGATTATATCTGCCTGCCTCGATACCAATTCACTGACGTCCTCTACATGTTCCTGCGTGATAGCCAGGTTTTTACTTATTTCTGTTATCATGGTTTCGTGCTTTGCGAATCCAGTTTCAATTGCGTCTAACTTATTCATTATCACCACCTGACCATTTTGCAGACTTCTCAGGCAATCTATTTGAGCAGCATCATCATGACTTGACAAGTTTACTTGGACAATACCATCAGGACTGGGGTTTAGTTCCACGTCTCCGGCAAGGAACAACAGCAAGAGCAAATACAGCACACTATTAGAAAAAAGGCGAAAGCGCCTTTTGGACACCTTCGCCCGGACATGTTTATCATTCACGGGAGCAGCAAACGCCATCGTGGGAGGAGCCGGCAATACAATAATGTTTGTTCGACTGTGAATGGAATAGTAGAGACTAACCTGCACAAACAAGAGCGATGTCAGCTGCATGTCGGAAAGCGTGCCGGCTCCAAATCCCGCGAATGCGTAGTGCTGCTCGCTTATGTAGCCTTGTCCTTTGTCACGTGGTTCATTCCGCTCGTAGTTGGGGTCGGTCGCCCGTCGCTGTCAGCGTCGCCATCCTCGGAAAATCCGCCGTGTGCGATCACCGGCAGTGCAAATGCACCACCGCATGCTGATGTGGCCCACGCGAACGCCGATGTGGGCGACGACACAGGCATGCGCAGAAACGACGTCTCTTCGCCTACAGCACCATTCAGGATCGTTGACCAAAGGGCAGCAGAAATCTGCACAAACAAGAGCGATGTCAGCTGCATGTCGGCAAGCGTGCCGGCTCCAAATTTTGGTTTTGCATTATGTTGCCATAGTGTTTATGATCTGTACACAGCATTCTCACTGTTGACACAATTTCTGACAAGGTAAAAGTGCTGATATTGTGTCCAGGTCTTCCTTTGTCCTCATTACAAGTACGCTGTTAATTTTTGCCATGAATCAATACCATTTTTGCCATAAATCAATACCAATACCTAAACAGAGCAGCTGTGATTGATCAAGAAGCTAGTGTCTAAATACAAAGTGAACCTCCCTAACATTCACACCCCTTTACACTATAATGCTAACTTGACTGACATCGAAATCTACCCGAATGGTGGTACACTGGACAAGGGTAACGCTTCTGGTGTTGTTTCGCATTTCTTTACCTTCGTGTATTTTTCGCCCTGTGTACGTTAGGTGAAAAGTTCACAAGGAACTACTTAGCAGCCTCACAATTTTGCATATGTTTCATGTTTTTTTAAAAAATCTGCAATAAGTATAGTCAAGTGTGAGTCCTTGGCAAGAAATTCATTTTTATGGACACAGAAAGCTTAACCCTTTGAGGGTCGAAATTTTTCGCAAAATCCAGTCCAAAAATGTGTAATTTTTTTATTGCTAAATAAATTCTTCACCCGATTCTATTTAAGAAAAAAAAATTGTCTAAAATTTTTTCCGTGACCGTAAAGCGACAAAAAAATCATTTTTGTTGTTACATACACATGGTTTATTCGTAATAAAATCAAAAAGAAGAAAACAACAGTTTTTTATAAATAAAAATTATACATTGTATTAAACGTAGCTCACAGACATACAAAAATAAGCGCACCACAGTACTTTTCCAGTTAAAAATGTTTGTGTTCTAACACTAAAAACTTTTCAGCGTGCGATAGTCTTTGAAGCATGGCTCCACACAGAGTGATTTGTTGCACTGCACACACATGCAGTGCATTTCTTTGCGAAGTTTCCGTCGTCGAGTGGTGTTGGCACAGACGTAGCATCTTCTCTGGGTCCTGCTTCCCTGTGCATCGGTGAGTGGCACCTTCTCTATGAAGTGTTGTGCTGTCAGCCTAACAGGAGGATCTCCGCCTGGCCTTTCCGCCTTGCTCCTCTCTGTGTGTTGCTCCTCGATTAGTTGGCTCACTACTTGCTGTTCGAAGTCCGCAAACGTCGTTGTGGATGTGGTGTTTCTACAGGAAGAGAATAAAAGCGTTTAGCAGTGACAGGTCCAGCAAGTGAAAAAAAAATTTCTTGTTCCACTTTATTGTCTTTCTGATGCTTTTGGAGAAGCTCAGTTGCATGTCAACTTTGTCAACTAGTCCCATTTTTTGTTGGCTTCTTTTCTTTTCACCTGTTTTCCAATCCACTTTTTCAGCTTCGGCGATCTCCGCGCTGTGCATTGTGGACAGCATGTGCACGTCTCGTTTGTCACGCCATTTCAATGCCAACGTAGCGTTCGTGTGAAAGCTATCCACTTCACCTTGCTTCGGCTTCTTTGCAAAGTTTGGAAGCCTCTTTCCTATTTGTGCGCACCGTCCCACAAGCATTTGTCTGCCTGTTAAAGAGAAACTGGAATAGTGCTGGGCTGGTGTACCAGTTATCCATGAAAAGCGAATGACCCTTGTCCAGGAAGTCTTAGCAGCTCTACGACAACAGACCCCGAGAATCCCAACTCCTTCATAGTAGTCACAGTTGTAGTTTCTCCGGTATTGACGATGAATCTCAAAATGTAGCCTGTATGAACGTCACAAAGCATGAACTACTTCACTGCAAAGCGATGTCTCTTGGAAGGAATATGAGGCTGTTCCCGTCGTGGTATGGCCGCAGCACTAGCATGGTGAAGCACATCCGTTTTAGACGTAGCCGGTGGCCCTGTCCGGGCAAGACGCAAGTGGTCCCCGTGTCGGTGCCATATAGACCTATCGTCGAGAATGATGCGGGCCGACAGCGGAGTGACATCGACAACACTGGCCCGCACCCATGGTGCTCCTTGTCGAAAGTTCTGCGCATACACGTTGTCTCCTGGTTGCAATGACGGAGCCTGCCGCGATCCTCTGTCGGCATACAACTTCTGCTTAAGTTGCCTTAGAAGTACCGACGTCTGCACGCTTGGCTGCAAGACATCCAACGGTGTCTTGAAGGCTCTGCCTGTCAGGAGTTCGCATGGTGGTCGACCCGTTACTTCGTGAGGTGTAGTCCTGTAGTGGAATAAGAACCGGGACAGTTGTGTTTGGAAGTTGCCCGACCAAGATTTCTTGAGTTGGTTTTTGACAGTCTGTACCGCTCGCTCTGCGGCACCGTTGGACGCAGGGTGATACGGCGGTACCAGCATGCAGCGTATTCCATTTCGAGTCAAGAAGTCCAGGTACTGTGCACTGGTAAAAGCAGGACCATTCTCCGAAACTATGATGTCGGGGAGGCCGTGCTGGGCGAACGCCATTCTGAAGGCAAAAATGGTAGCGTCTGCTGAGAAGGCGTCCACTATAACCAAGAATGTATGCCCTAGAAATGGTCCCCCGAAATCAATGTGAAGCCTAGACCAGGGTTGCTGTGGAAAAGGCCAGCGTGTCTGCTGCACTGGCTGGGCAGCTCGATGTTGAGCGTGGCACGTAGCACAGCTCTTCACATTGTTTGCAATGGCATTGTCAATGCCTGGCCACCAGACATGGCTCCTGGCGATCATCTTGCTCTTCTCAATACCCGGGTGGCTGGCATGGAGCACACCAAGTACCTGGGTCCGCAATTTTTTCGGAATCACGACTCTTGATCCCCATAGTAGACAGCCTTCGTGGAGACTGAGTTCCGCACTTCTGGCATAGAAGAGGTTCCACTCTGGTCCCGCCGGGAGGCTTTCTCCTTTCAACACAGATAGGACAACATGGCTCAATATTGGATCGTCCCTTGTGGCTCGTGCTACAACAGCTGGTGAGAGGAGTTGTGGATATGCCTCCTCCAGCATGAAGATCTCAGCAGGGCGAGGAAATGCAGTGCAGTCATTGGGCAGCAGCAGTCTACTACTAAGCGCATCGGCATGCCCGAGCTCTTTGCCAGGTTTGTAGACAAGTTGGTAATTGTACGTGGAGAGCTTCAGAGCCCATCTGACCACTCTTGGCGAAGCTTGCACAGGAACAGGCTTGTTGGCACCCAGAAGTCCAAGAAGTGGCTTGTGGTCAGTGTGTGCTTCAAACGGTATGCCCCACAAGTACTGGTGGAACCGATCCATGCCAAACACCAAGGCCAGTGCTTCCTTGTCAAGTTGACTATAGTTTTGCTCTGCTTTTGATAAACTTCTCGAAGCAAAAGCAAATGGACGTTCTCGGCCATCGGCGTCTTTGTGAGCCAAAACTGCGCCTATACCGTAAGGTGATGCATCACAGCTGAGACACACAGGCCTCTCTGGGCGGAAATGTACAAGAACTGGAGCTGAAGTCACCAGATGCTTGCAGGCAGTGAAAGCATCTTGCTGGTCCTTTCCCCACTGCCACTTCTTTCCATCACCAAGAAGCAAGTGCAACGGACAGAGAAGTGCAGAAAGGTTGGGCAAGAAACGCCGATAGAAGTTGACGAGTCCCAAGAAGCTTTGAAGTTCCTTGACATCTTGTGGCACAGGAGCGTGCATAATGGCAGACACCTTGTCCATGTTCGGGGAGAGGCCTTCCTTACTGATAATTAGAGGCCGGATTTTTAGGCACTAAAAAAGTGCGTTTTAGGCGTCAAAAATAGGCAGGCAAAACACCGTTTTAGGCCTCCAAAATCGTAAATATAGGCACAATAAATTTTTACATAAATTCATATAATTTCAATCAAAGATGTGCCCGACCTGTATGTACGACAGGAAAGCCAGAAATAATGTTGTTTATGATGGCACAAAAACGCCAACGGTTCAGCATAGCCATGCAATTGTCCCTTTACCCGCACGGCTCGCAGAACATGCTCTCTCCTTTTATTGCCTAGCATGGTGAGTCAAGTGCCCACCGCCGAATCAAAGCACTCCTGGGTCTGTTTCTTTTCGGCGTGGCTGAGAAGGGCAGCACAGGAGCAGATACCCAGACCGCTAAAAGACCAGAAGGGAGGGATGCCTCGTAATGGCCGAGGCTAATCGCGTAGGGTCAATTTCTCCCCTGCTGGTGAACACTCCAAAGGGCCCCTCACCATGTTTGAGCATTTCGAGCTGACAAGTGTAATTTATGCACTGGGCGCTCACGATCACGTCTGCCAAGGTTTACAACGCTGCGCGCCGCGGAAAGATGTGAAATTTGAAACTGAACGCCGTTGCCCTTCTTCTCGTAGGCACGCGCCCCAAGGTCGAAGGGCTGACATACAACAATGAGTGGTCCTGCGTCGTGCAGGAAGGGCTGACGTTCAACAGTGAGTGGTCCTGTGCTCTTGCGTCGCTCACCTACGTAGACATTGATGCTCTGAGTCTCTGATGTCGCCAACAATTGCATATAACGCCGCGAGAAGTATTCGAGACGACATGTGTAATTTTTTTATTCTGTTGCTTGAATGAATAACCGAAAGCTGAGAGAATAAATAAAACACAAAAACGGAATTTGCACGCGTTTTAACAGCAAAGCTGTTAATGTGTGCGGCCTACCAGATAACGGATATGTGCCACGGCATATCAGAAAACTATCATCATCGTAAACGGGTATGTGCCACAGAAATTGGGTAAGTCTCACTACTCACCACTGGTCAACTAAAGATGAAGAAGGCAACATTTAGGCCCAACAAATGGCTGAGAAGCGTTGGCAGGCGAGCCGAAGAGCCCGAGTATGTGCAACCAGAGAATACTAGGGAACGGGAAAGGCAAAGGCGGCTTCGAAAAGACCCCGAAGCGATAGAAGGCCTACATCAACGACGACGTGCCCGTAGATCTATGAGGTGCTGAACGCTTTCGTTTCAGCGCAAGGTTCTGTCTCGGGAGTTTGGACATCCGTGTCGTGTCTGTGACTTTCTGGTTTAACTCTAACCTCTCTACGCTGAGTATCAACGTATAAATAACCTGCATCACCTAGCTAAGGCCTAGAAACAACCTGAAGCGACCAGATGAGTCTTCAGAATCGTCCAGTTTCGCTGTTTCGAGCTTTGCACGGCTTAGTGCAACCTTCGCCAATTTTTTTCTTTTTCTTTTTGACTTCTAATCGCAGCGAGATGCCAGACTAATCTGCCTGCGTTCGTGCGACGCATGCGTTCGTGTTCTCGCCATTCCCGCGTCGTGCCGATGCCAGCCCCAACAACGCTTGGCACCTTTTTGGTGCATTGTCCCTTACAACAGTTCTAGCTGTGCGACGCGGTGTATCGCGGTAACGATACACGATCCGAGCCAGCCTCTCCAAACGTGCGCGCACCAAGGGGTCCATCCCACAGAAAGGAACGCCGAAACGACACAACAGCGGTCGCGTTCATGAGCTGACCCTGGCACGTCATGCGCACGTCACCTTTCGTGCGCATGACATGTTGATGCGTCAGCGTCATGTGATCCTACGGCTCTGATACTGAAGAGGGCAGGGAAGGGACTTGGCTTGCGAAGGCTACACGGGGCTAGTGGCAAGGGTTTCAAGATCGCCTTCTCGCATCACGCTTTCTCGGCTCATAATGAACCAATTTGAAACATTCTTGTGGTAAAACGCTCTTCATTGGGCATGCAACAACACCCGGTGTCTAACTACAATTTCTTATGTCACCTTGTGAGCTGCTTTTTCAGAGGTAAATTACAAAGAAAACAAGAGCCACGTGGGCACCACATTTTTTAATTTATTTTGATCTAAACCCCCCTTTCCCCTGACGGCACTCCACGGTTTCGCATTTGTTCTCCACCTTCCTGCGGCTGCACAGAGGGACCTCCTGTTCCCTGCCCACCGACACACCCAGGTCTTCAAGGCTCTTCTTGACTTCCTTGGGGACACTGTACTGGACAACCGGCTGTACAAGCCACCCGCCGCATCCTGGGCAATGGACGCCACTCTCCTCTTCTTTCTGATTCCCATCTTTATTTCCCTCTCCCCATTCCCCTGCAGATGCTGACGGGCTTCTATTCCGGTTCACTGCTGCTAGCGGTTGTTTTTCCAGTAGTTGGTTGAACTAGAAGGCTAGGTTGAACCCCATAGAGTTTTAAAAGGTCAATATTCCCCGGTAACATGAATAACGGTTTCAAACTGCACTCGAAAGCGAAATTTGAGGTTAAATAGTGCTCGTATAGGCGCCGTTTTTGAAAATAGTCATTTATAGGCACTTATAGTGATTTAGGCACGAACCCCCAAAATAGGCATTTATAGGCACTTATAGTGATTTATGCACGAACCCCCAAAATAGGCATTTATAGGCACTATAAAAACACTATAAAACCCCTTCTTAACCTCTAATTCATGCTCATATATCAAAGTGGCACGATAGGAATGCAAGGAACAAAATAGGCATTTGCCTAAAATCCGGTTTCTACTGATAATGTGCCCGAGATACTCAACTTGGGGTATGAAGAAGTGGCACTTCTCGAGTTTCAACTTGAGGCCAGATTCTTGAAGTTTGCCTAGTACTGCACAGAGGTTGCAACAGTGCTCAGCATCATTTGCACCAGTTATGAGAATGTCATCAGAATAGACCGCTACATGTGGCAGACCCCTGAGCAAGTTCTCCATCTCGCGTTGAAAGATAGCTGGAGCAGATGAGACCCCAAAAGGTAAGCGGGTGTATTGAAACAACCCCATGTGCGTCAAAATCGTGACGTACTCTCTAGAGGTCTCATCCAGGACGATTTGCTGGTATGTGTCACACAAGTCCAACTTTGTAAATTTCTCACCTCCAGCCAGCACAGTCCACAAGTCCGCAATCCTTGGAATAGGGTAGCGTTCCACCGTTGCGACTGGGTTAATGGTGACACCAAAGTCCCCACAGATTCTGATGCGCCCATCCCTTTTTGTCACGGGAACAATTGGAGCAGCCCACCTAGCTGTCTTCACAGGAACAATGATGGAATCTCTTACTAATCGCTGAATTTCTTGCGTGACTCCGTCTGCCAAGGCATACGGCAGTGGGCGTGGCTTGAAGAACTGTGGTGGAGCATCTGAAGGTACATGTAGTCAAGCCGTCGCACCCTTGAACGTACCCAAGCCTTCTTCAAACACTGCAGTGTAATCTTGCACTACGTGTTTCACATCAGCAAGTGCATGAATGTTCACTTCAACGTCGGAGACGCCGATGCCCAATTCTTGCATCCAGTTGCGTCCGAGCAGAGTGGGCGATCCGTTCCCGGCCAGAAATATCGGTAAGTGAGCCTCCTTGCCATGAAACTTTACATGGACATCAGCTTTGCCTTGTACCTTCTTTAAATCCCCGGAATAGCTTCGCAGAAATACTTGAGACGGCTGCGCAGGAATTGAAGGTAGAAGCTGTAGCAAACATGACTTGGCAGTGACTGAGACGCTCGCCCCCGTGTCCACTTCCATGCAGAGCGGCTTGCCGCAAACTTCAACATTGACGGTAATAGGTGGAGGCGCCTTGGTGTAGTCAACTTGCCACATGTCGAAAACTTCGGCGGGCGAAGTTGTAGCGGAGGCTTCATCCTGGACAGTATTTACGCGATGACGGTTGCTCACCGACAATGAACTTCGGCCCACAAACGAACGCGGCCTGGGAGAGCTGTCGCTCTGTGGTTGCTCGTCTTTTCGTTTCGTATTACAAACCTTCGCCAAGTGGCCGCGTTTGTGGCAGTAATTGCAGACAGTCTTCACATACTGGCAAGTGGACGCCAGGTGTGCATCCCCGCAGCGATAACAGGACACGCCCATTGGTGCTGCCGAGACGCGGAGGGTGGAAAAGAAGGTGCTAGCGTGAGCTTGCGCTATCTCCCCTGCATCCTTCTTTGCTGCTTCCATTGCTAGGGCGGTCTGCACTGCGTCTTCGTCAGGTCCGCTTTTCCAGCAATCTTGTTTGGACGTCTGCGTTGTTGATGCCACACACGACGCAGTCACGAAGCATGTTTTCAAGCTCTTTGCCGAAGTTGCAGTGCTCGGAAAGGCTCTTCAGCGCTGCAATGAAGTTGCTGACGGACTCTCCTTTCGCGCTAATGCGCGAGTTGAAGCGGAAACGCTGCACAACAGCAGAAGGCTTCGGGCAGTAGTGGTTTCCTAGAACCAACAGAATCTCGTCCAGCGTCTTGTCACTTGGCTGGTCAGGCTTGACCAAATTGCAAAGCAACGCATACGTCTTCTGCTCACAGCAGCTGATGAAGACGGCTGTTGGCTTGTCTTCAGCGATGTCATTCGCCGTGAAAAATGCTTTCAGCCGGTCCACGTAGCAGGGCCAGTCATCGCCTCCTCCCTCGAAAGGCTCAAGATTGCCGAAATTTGGTATTTGGACGGATGGTGGAGCGGCAGGAACTCACGGGAGCATTCTTTTTATCTTCGTCGCCAGTTGATACAAGTACAGATGGCCGGGAAGATAGCCGGAGACTAGATAGCAAAATAAGACATGGCACTACGAGAGCCCAAAACGAACTAACTTTATTTTCCTGCGTCCCCATCTTTCAGTCCCCAGACGTGACGCCACAACACACAAAGCAACAGCACCGCGCGAAGGCGCTGCGTGTTGTCTATTAACATTGTGACAGAATATACTGTCGAAAAGAAGGTTGTCCTCTCCAAGGCATTAAAGACTCATCGATGCAGAGATCTTGAAAAGGAAGAAAAAAGGCGGAAAATCTTTCCCGTATTTCTTCCATTACCGGTCTGGTTGTTCTTAGGTGGTCCTTTGCATTAGTGAGGGAACTGAAGTGCAGCACTCACAGGACCACGCAAAAGCGGTTGACCGAAAAGATTGACCGGAAGAAAGGAGTATCCAACCCCAGGCGTGACTTTCGGGACAGCCTTCGCTTGAGAGTCTTCTTAGCATGCTTGTTCGTTTGCGCTACAATATTCGAGACTAGCCCTTCGTCAAAGAAAAGCTTGAAGTACTCAACTTCTTTTGCATCCAGCGGCAACGCAGAGCTAGACACTTGTCCTGAATGAGTGGTGTCAATTGGAAACACAGATGGGCAAAAGTCACCTTTGATCCAGTCCTCATCGTCTCGCCGCGCACGCTTTTCAGATGTCGCTCCTTGATCGTCATCGGAGTCTGAACTCGTCAGAAAATCGTCGTCTGACAAACTGAAATCCAATGAATCAGATTCTGATTCGGCACTTGGGGAATTGTCCATATCGGAAGAATCGCTGCTCGACTCACCGGCAACAGAGCAACCGGCGCGCGCTTCCATCGCGTAAGCGAACTGTGTCAGTGAGCGCACGGAAGAAAACTGTGGTTGTGCACCCGTCCGGAAAGCAAAACGAGTGAAAAAGCTACAGTAATCCTTCGTCTTATTGCCAACAAGACGTAGTTAGTTTTTCCGAGACCCCAAAACAGGAAACGCAATCATAGCGGCGTCGTTTGTGTAGTTTAGCGCCGCACAGAAACAGATGTAATCACGCCCCGGGGAGCAATAAACGAGAGAGTAACAAGCGGTCACCCTTTGAGCGATTAGAAATCAAACAGCCATCGGCTTTGCGGTTGCAAGAAGCGAAGACCACCCGAAGGACAAAACCAAAACCAGCCGGACCGCGTGCGCGTGCGCGTGTTCTGATGCGCAACTGAAAGCTGCCACGCCGCTTTGGAAAGCAAAAAAAGACGGAGAGACATCGGCGCATAAAAAAATTCCACGTATTCCCGAAGCGTGGCAGCACATTCCAAGCAAGAGCAATAATCGAAGAAGGTGCGCATTTGAAACCGACCGCGCCGTGGGCGCGCTCGGTTGCGCAAGCGATAGCTGGCACGCCGTTTTGCGAAGCATTAAAAAAGCAACAACAGAGAGACATCAGCGCATGAAAAATATTCCATATATTCCCGAAGCGTGGCAGCACATGCAAAGCAAGAGAAATGACTGAAAAAGGCGTGCACTTTGAACCATGCAGCTGCACCGCGAACGCGCTCGGATGAGCAAGCGATAGCTGGCGCGTCGTTTTGGGAAGCAAAAAAAAAATACAACGGAGAGACATCGGCGCATGAAAAAAATTCCACGTATTTCCAAAGCGTGGTAGCACAGGCCAAGCAAGAGAAATGATCAAAAAAGGTGCGTATTTTAAAGATAAACGCTATGCCGTACATGTACGACGAAAACCCTTTGGGACCAGGAAGCTTCTTCCGTACATGTACAGCGAAAACCCTAAAGGAGCTAATGAACTCATTTTTATATCATTTTTAGGAAGACATTTTTAGCAAAGCAGTAAGAGTTGCTCGCCCACTGCTTGTGTACGAGACAATGTATTGTGGGAACACTCCACTGTGCCTCGCTGTACGCTACCTCTAACATCTTGTACATCTTACAGCATTTGGGCAAATACTGGGATTGATGTGGAGTGTTATGCATGATACTGCATGCAACCTTTCCAGTAGCATGTGCATTTGAAAATTTCGCATTGTTCAAAATGACACTTAGTGGAACCGGCTTTATTCAGTAAGCTTTATCCTAAAATGGACAGTTGGGCGAGTTGATGCGTATTCATAGTTAAAGTGCGGGAAAAAAAAACCCACAACACAAAGAAATGAGAGTGAAAGGCACAGGACGATGCACTACTAGCAACTGAAGGTTAATGCAAAGCACAGAAAGATATACACACACAGTATGAAAAACCTACAAAATTAACACTTTCCCGTGCGCGCCTATACCCATCGATAGCCCACTATCGATGGTTTTCAACTTAAATTTTGTCGTGTTAGAAGTGCTTACGGACAGCTAATGTTATTCATCGTATAAAACAGGCACTATTTTTATAGTTTCACTGTATCATTTACTTTTCCCGCCGCAGAGAGAGCTTTGAACTGCCTTTTAAGTCGAGAGGGCCGAACGCTCGTAGCTTCACACCTCGCGCGCACCTGCCTCTCGGAAACAGTAAATTTCAGTGGATTCCAATGAGTCTGATTCATAATATTTTATGATAGCAGCAGCGAACACTTGAAAGATGACTTTGACTCATCGGACAGCAGCACAGATCGTGAAAGTCTGTCGAACAGCTGTGGAACGTGAACAGGTATCCGCTGGTAACTTTTGGTTTGATCTCCGAACCGAGTGGTTGCGGCCATGCTCCGTTCTAAAGGTATGCGGCATGTTCTAAAGGTCACAGCTGTTATCTGCAGGGTTTTAGCACCGTTTGGGCAGGACCGCTTGCCGGCGGCTGCTCAACGAGTGGAATTTAGCACGAGAAGGCAACCCGCAGTGGACTTCGCCATTGCTCTCCGTAGTGCCACGCAGCATTGTCTGACCCGTCGATTTGTTCGTGCCGTTCTTTGCCTGAGATATGTGAGACACAACTAATGAATATGCATGGATGTGTACTCTTGAGCCAAAAATAGAACAGAAAATGAATGTTTTCTGCAAGACACGCTGCGCAAACCTGTGCTTCACCGCATCACACAACTGCATTGCGCGGTGGCACTATACCCACTTGGGCTAACGTTTTCTTTTGTATCTGAATAATGTCTGTAGATAGAATGCTTATATTTTCAGGGTTATTGGACATGACATTTCTGGTCAAAATATCTATTTTGAAATTTTTTTTGTGCTCAAATGGTGCGAAGCAGCATTGATTTATTTACGGAGTGTTCTCGTTCTTGTTTAAAAACTTTCTATTAAAGTTTTTTTTGCAGATCTTTTACTAATGTTTGGTTTAATTTTAATGCCATTAGAAAGCGCATTCCTTGTTCTACAGATTAGTACCATATATTTTACTATCAATAATTTTGTGTGGCAGTAGAAAAATTGTTTACTAGAGTACCCAAAAATGGCCTATTTTCCCACGGACAGGAAAGTGTTAAGGAATCATGCAGTCGCAGAAAGAGTAAAAACATGTCTAAAAAAGCCAAACACATGTTAAACTTCAGTTGCTAGTACCGCGTCGTCCTGTCTCCATTTCTGTGTGTTGTGGTTTTGTTTTTCCGCTTTCTTTCACTATGAACTATCCCGACTGCTTTACAGCCTCTATACGTGCGTGGTCAAATTTTATTCAACCTCATGGCATATAAAGTCCTAGGATCCAATGTGCCAAGCCATCAGCCACTATTTATAGGAAATTTTTAATTTTAAGCATGTGATTGCTTAATTTCAAGTTCATCTTGCAGCCATAATGCTGGGCTTAATTTTCAATGTGGTAATTATGCACAAGCCATGAAGTGAGGAATTGAAGAAGAAGAACATTAAGTTGCAGATGGCACTAGCTGGCATTTATATATTGTAAACATAGATGTACTAATTATCCATAATAGAAGTATTGTTACATTGTAGTCATGTGATAATGCCAACAAGTTCCCAAGCATAATTCTAGAAATTTACGTTAGTTTTCAGATATCTATGAGTAAATATGTGCAGCAATATATGAAGGCAGCGTTGCCATTTTGTGAGCATTGCTGAATGCTTTTATAAATAGTGGTTAGTGGATTTACAATCAGTTGTAGACTTTTCTGCAGGAAACTCAACTGTATGATCATGTGCGACATGTTTTGATGCCATAGTGCAAACTAATGCAATAAAAAAACTAGAACATGGCTATCTGCATGGTTGCTTATTTCTCAAAAGTGAAGCTAGCCTTACTGTACTAATTAAGTTGCCTTCATGTGTAGGCTGACACCAAGTTCCTTGTGCATCCCATTTCTTTGGATTGTGCTTAGATACTGGCACTGTGAAGTGCACATGTCAGTAGCCATTATGAGGAGGTTTTACGCACTACTTTCATGTTGATTTACTGCGGTGAATTATATATAGTGCTTGGGCTGTACTGTATATGTTGCTCTACGTGTTCAGTATTGGGTGCAGGTTCTGTGCACAAAGATGGAAATATGCATATGCTTACACTGGCATGACAATTCCTACAGTTTTAATTCCAATCAATTAGTGCAAACACTGTTTTTGTATCAGTTGAGGTATGACTATTTGTCGTGCATGCAAATGGAAGAAATGAACTTCTGCATGCAATACAAACTGGTGAAACACTGCTCCCTCAATGTAATGGCCTGGGTTTTATTACGAAACAAGTAGAATGGATGATTTACACATTATAACACATTGTGGAAGAGAAATAGGTGACAGGCAGTTGGGCAACAAGTCATCACTGTGTTCTAACGTAGGTTGGGTGATATTTCATTAATCGTAGCATAATTGAAGGTGCCTGCTGTATAACTGAACTTCAACATAATGTGCAGGTGGACGAGGGAGTGCACATATGACCGAGCTTTTCCAGTTTTGTACCTATTTGCTATAGTCCTCGTGTTTCTGTGTTACGTGTGTAAAATTCTGAATTGTAAACAAGCCAACCTGTCTACTGCTGTGAATATAGTATACTAGCAATTCAAGCGAACCATTATGTTCTGGAGAACAGCTGTTTCATTGAGGAGGACTGTAATACATATTTTTTCTTTTAATTCGTACTTCGTCATCTGTGCAAGGGGAGTGCCAAGTACACATGGACGTTCACAAGGGAGAAGTGCAAGTGCATTAACTTTTTTGTTTTGCGGGAGACATGTCACAGGTAAATTTGAGGATGTTGTGCTTTACCAACGTTACTAGATTAGCTTGACATCTGGGCACACTTTTGACATTCGCTTTAACGCGGTGGTGTGATGCTTAAGAATAACAGTTAATTAGTAAGATAGTAGGTAGCCTCCGAGTGTGAAAGCAACTAAATACAAGATATTAGTTATAGAGAACCACTGTATGCCACGCTAAAGTGCGAATTGCAAATAAGTGCTAATTGCGGAAATAGATTGCCGTTCACCTGCTCAGAAGGGGGCCCCTGCATGCAGCTCGCGACATTAGGCACGCTTTAAATGCACTTAAAGGGAATTAACACTAAAGGCAATTAACAGTTTATGTCAGAGTGAAAGGTCAATGTGTGAGAACGTCGAAAACATCAATATTATCAACAGCAGTGCTGTACTAATCGAGAAATTAAGGTAAATGTAGGACACGATGTGCGCCACGAGTGGGATATTTTGGAAATGATCCCAATGACGTGAAGACTCCCGAGTACAATTAACCACTAGTAATCAAACTAGTTGCTATAAAAAAAGAACATTTCGTGCATCACAAGACGTACTAAAATGCTTTTTGTTCGTTTCTGTTTGATTCGTGGAAAAAAGAGAGAGAAGAAATATTAGAGAAGGAAAGGCAGGGAGGTTAACCAGTTTAGGAAAACCAGTTTGCTACCCTACACGTGGGTGGGGGAGACTTAAAGATGGAGAGGAAAGAGAGAGAGAAAGATAGCACTGCTTGGCGTTGACATGGGGAACGGTGTGAGGGGCTCAAAAGTTCAGTTTTCGCTGAGCTGCACACCTCAGTGGTAGTTTCGGCATCGTTTACTGCTGTGTATGCTTGGCTCTCGTTATTTTCGCACTGTTGATACTCTACTGCTGCTGCTGGCCAAGCTAAGCTCCATTACAGTGAACTCTACAGTTTCAGAGTGGCCCGTGGCTGTGTCTTGGCAAAGTTGATGGCCGCTGTTGCTCAAGAAACCGTAGCGTCGGTGGCAGAGCAGTAATGGCAGGCAATGTTGGGCACGGCAACTGCTACGTCAGAAGGCCCCTTCAGGGCGGGTGACTTGAAGTGCACTAACGCCGTGCAGACCACTAAAACGTGATTTTGTTTTAAAATAAGCACTTCCTTGGCACGAAACAAGCACTACGAGGTTTCTGGAACGCTATTTCAACAATCAGCGTCAACCTAATATTTGCCTTTAGTGTCCCTTTAATGTAGGCACATTACAATATCTTTGTAACTGTGGCGTCTGCATGTGTATCTTTTATATGCTATGGGAGCGGCAGCCGCGAGCGCGCCGACGGTAGAAGAGAATGATGGACACGGGCACGCCCGCGGCTCGCACTCAGTGGCCGTTGACAGTGAGTCGCGGCCGAGTCTTGGAATGATAAAGACGTGTTGCTCAGTGTCTCGTCCTCATCTCTGAGGGGTTCTGTGCGGCGGCTGGCCCAGACCGCTACAATGCAAACACAGGCAGTCTTAGAACAGCTCAGAACACACTGCTGCCACTGGACGCGTGCAGCTCACGGCAGAAATTACTAAAATTGCCCCACAGCTTACGCCCATGGAATGCACATACGTTTGGCCAACTGAAAATACCTCTGTCACGCTGGTATCCACGAATTTTGGGCGAGCGAAGCATTGTCGATATATGGAGAAGCACTCAAGAGGGCACACGTTTATCATTTTTATAACGGCACAACGTAACAAACCAAAGAATGACGAACACATGCTAACCTCCAAAGACAGCCGGCATGCACAGATAAGTGGTCCCGGACGTCGTACAGTGTAGTGTACATCGTAGAGCACTGTACTTAAAGGGGTACTGACACAAAAATTTTGGCCTCGTTTTTTTTTTGCTGCAATGTGTTGCTGGGGGCCTGTTAGTCATAACACGGCACATCGTTTGCTGCAGCGCGCGACAGACAATTAATTACAGGCTTCTCATTACCGACCAGTGTCAGTTTCGGTTTCAAAAACGACAAGCCTCCGGGTACAACTACAGTCAAACCTCGATATATCGAACACGGACATATCGAATTATTGCCTATATCGAACGGTTCCTATATCACGTGGGAAATCGCATGCATTTTTAATTTTTTATTTCGAACGAAGTTTGACGTATAATGGATATATCGAACTCGGCCACCCCAAACCGCCCGCGCTCCGTTGACAGGCGGCGAGCTTTCCCGCAACTCTCGAAAATAGCGGTAGCGCGGTGGGCGTTTACGACTGCTGCACACATCGATGGCGGTGAGTGCGCCACTTGAACGTAGCGGCATACGCACGCCGCAGCCTTGCAGCAACGACGCACTGCACTTGTTGCACCAGCAGCAGCGTTGCCAGATGGTGAAATTCGGCACCAGATTGGGAAAATCTGGTGAAAATTGGGGGTTGATGGTGTTGAGGTGCCGGAACAGCTACACCAGACAAAATCTGGTGAAAAGTGGTGAAAAATGTTGAGGAATGGCTTGCCACTACAATTATTCGTATTTACACCGCGTTGTTGCCGACGACTTGTTGGCCCTTCATCCGCATCCCACGGTAGCGCCAGTTTCTTGCTGAAACTAGCACTCAAATCTACAAACCATCAAACCAAAGCCAGCCGAGCCATAGAGTTTTCGTGAGCAGCCCGATTGTGTGGCGAAGGTCGCGGGACAGTTCGCGGGCCTGCTGGACGCCACCGTGTCCCTCTCCGCTTGTTCCTCTTGTCTTCAATAAAGTTTATTTTCTCCTTCTCCTTTTTTATGCATATCCACCTTTATGGCTCTAGAAGGCGACGGGCCCTAAGGAGGTTAAAAAAATTCTAGAGTGGAAGCAATCGAAACTTCTAAGGAGCGAATGTGAAGCCAGCGTTTGGGCACAATTTACCTGAAAAACATAGCCTTCCCGTCTTATGTCCGACTGTGACGTAAATGCTATAGTTTAGTCATTGATCGGTTACTATCCCGAAGGAAGTAATATATCCGAATGAGTACGTATGTGATATGTCTAATAAAGCTTGCCAAGACATTGATAAGGAAGCCAGTAACACAGAGGCTCATTGGGAAGTATCTGTCCGGAACAATTAGCCATCGAAGGTCCGTATTCAAAACCAACCTTTTCTTTACCTCTTGTTTTCTTTATAGTTTTTGGGCCCTTAACACGCGCGGATAAAAACAGTAAACAGGGCTAAATGACTGAAGTCGGTTTGTGGACACTGGCTTCATCATACGAAGAGAAAACGTGACGTAAGGGCACGGTGTAAGATATATGTAGAGTATATATCTTACACCATGGGTAAGGGTAAGGTAATTGGTTTTAAACTAAGAGCACATGTGACAGCTGACTTGCTACTTTTACTTAGCTGACGTTTTATCGTTCGGCTTTTCCACTCCAGCATCTTTATTAACATCATTGGGTGGGCCACCCAAAAACCTCCTTGCCTGTTTCTAGGAGTGCGCGAATTAATATTCGATTCGGCATTCGAATCGAATTGTGCATATCCGAAATACCGAATATTTTTCCAGTATACGCTATTCAGCATGGACGGAAAACCCCGAAGTAACGAACGTTGGAGCATTGAGGGGTCATTTTTGTACACGCTTACATGTCTAACAACAGATCCAACCACGGCGGGCTCGTTTGTAATTTATAGCTTCCAAGGCATAGCGCATCCAAGACGGGACAAGGCGAATGACACGTAGACAGGCATACACATCAGGGTGTTAGCCAGGGGGGGAGGAGGAGGAGGAGGAGGAGGAGTTGGGAGTGTTCAACCCCCCCTCCCTGAAAATGGTCAATTTTGCTCGCGTATGCATACACGCACATGAGAGACCTTATGAGAGACATGTGAGACGAACATACATAAGTATATGGTTGACCCCCCCCCCCCGCCCCCCTCCGAAAAAATTTCTGGCTTCTCTCCTAGCTGATACACATCGCTACATACACAATGATGTGTGTTTATGCGTCATTCGCCTTGTCCCGTCTTGGATGCGCTATACCTTAGGATGCAAGTGTTGTCGTGATGTAAATTTCTTGCAAATGCAGTTTTCAACAATTATATTTATCTGTCTCTGGCGCTAAAGCCCATTACGTGATAACTGGTTGGTTTATCTGTCTCAATAAATGTTTAGCTCGATGTGTGGTGTTCGGTTAAAGAGTGCTTAATTCTTATACATCAATTTTATTTAAAGGCTAGTGACAAAGAGCCACCTTGAATACCCTCGTCACTGCCGAATGCTCCAGTCGCTGATGCGTACGCCTACCTCAGTCTACATAATTGTAGTAGTTTTTGTCGATTAAAAGTAATCGTAATGTTCCTTTGTTAAAATTTGTGAATATTTCTTTCAAAGGAAGTGTTATGGAGTCCTGGAGCTGTTCCGAAAATGGTTGCCTAACTATTCGTGCGTCACTTAGCGACGGTGGATGCTCCTGTTGAGCGCCACCGCCACGTGCAGACGCGTCTTCGTTTGTGCGCAATACGCCGCGCCGAGGAATTGTGTGCCCCCCTCCCCACTTCCCCCCTCGCACTCACACGTACAAGAGATAGCTACACCCCCTCCTCCCCTCGCTGTTCTTGCCATCTGTACATAGCCCATTTCATCCGTCTTCGGCGTTTGTTTCTTTGCCTGGGGCTCGGAAGAGCCGCCTACGGACTATGCAACTTCAATGGTGCACCATCCACCCTCTTCTTCCCGTGCTTTCTTTTTTTTTTTTCTTCGAGAAGATAACACTGCTCCCTCCGCCGCCCTCCGTTCACACCACCGTCCCGTTTCTTCTATTTTTATATATCTTGTTTTCCTTCCGTTCTCGTATTTCACTCTGCGGCGCCTCGTTTGTTCGTTCCCGCTCTTTTCGCTGCCCAGAAGTTTGCCCGATGCAGTGCGCCATAGGCGCACGGTAACCGGATGTTGTGGGAAGCGCACGCCTGCCTTTTTCAATGGCAGCGGAGGGGCCTTTCGCGAAACAAGCATCGACAAGGGTACTTGAAACGAATGCATGGCTGAAGCTAATTGCTGCTGCAGGACACACAAAGAATCCACTGAAGAATGCAGCGAACGTTGCCGAGTCGGCTGGACTATTCCGGCACCTACAGGTCAGGCGACGCTCCGAAAATCTTTGTTTTTTTATATACGAATGCGCACAATGTAAAAGTGCAGAAATATTCAAATCACTCTACTTTGTAATAAGATCGTTATAAACAACAAAAAAATTTCTCTGGGGCAGGGCTTTTGCAAAGTAAAACGCTAAAAAGAAAAAAAAATGACGTCACAGTCGCCATATTGAAGTGTTGGTAAAATCTGGTGAAATTTTGTTCTAGGGTTGGTGTCGGAGCCCTTTTCCAATCTGGCAACGCTGCACCAGCTCCTCCTTGATAGTATCGCCAGGCATCCGTCGCATCGGTCGTTGTTGTGCTCGTGTGTTAGGCCTGCCACGCGTTGTGGTGTGTGTAGCGATGGCTGCAGACGCGAAGAAACGGACGACCCTGACTTTTGCAGCAAAACTGGAAGCAATCCAGCGCGTTGAGAATGGTGAGAAGAAGTCGAGCGTCGCGGACGGGTTAGGCATACCAATGAGCACATTGAGTACTCTGCTCAAAAACAAAGCCGACATAAAGGCCAAGGCCGAGAAGAGTCAGCACGCGGGCTTCGGTGGACGCACTGACGAAGCATCAGTGGAAGAATCCGAGGAAGCTGGGTTGGCATGCGCAGATGAAGAAAGCGAGCTCGCCGAAACGTGGAGCAAGCTGGAGAGCTTTGTTGGTGCGGAGCCGCAAAGCATGTGCATCGAAGGGGTGTAGGAAAAAACGTCCCCGGAATATACGTCCCCGGAAGATACGTCCCCTGAATAAACGTCCCCGGAAGAAACGTCCCCGTTGGCATGGCTCTCTAGGAAAGAAAGTCCCCAAGTGAAAAATTTACCGAAAAACGAATCCAATGCGAACTCACTTGACAAAACACTGCATTCTGTATTCGACACTTCGCAAATTTTCGGCCACATTGGGCTAAAAAAAGAATGAAGGTAAAGCCGAATCGTATGTCCAATAACCCTCGATCAGGAAATGTTCAGTTTTCGTCGTCCCGGCAGTATAGTCCTCACACAGGTTGTGGACACTCTGCTGCATGGCCATGACCGCTGATTTGCGCCTCTTCTTTCGGGGTGCACCGGCTCGAGACTGGGCCATCTCCAATGTCACGGTGGCTTCTTCCGAGCGCAAGGCGTCAGAGGCCCTTCCCACTGTTTGGCGGCTGTGGCCCTTGATGCTTCCCAGCCTCTTCTGTTTCAGGCCTCCGCATGATTGTTCGTCCTGTGTCCTTCATGAACAGTGGCCGAGTAGGCATTCCACATAGGAGTAATCTTGAATTTCAGTAAACTACTATCATCGCGCGGATCTTTTTTAGGGGCGAAGCTCCTTATAGCGGCACCCCTTCGTCCCTCGTAGCGTAGTATGTAACCAGTCTTACGCTTTGACCTGCAAGGTGGTGCCGGTGGGAGATTTTTCCTGTGCGTTGTTGAACAATAAAAAATTCGCAGCGTTAGCTAAAAGCCGACTTCTTCTGTCTCTCATTCCCATTAGCAGCCATTCTTTACCTCCAAGGTAGTGCCTGGTGAGATTTCTCCTGTGCGTGATTAAACAATAAAAATTTTGTTCAAAACGCCGTTGATTGATGAAATAAACCAACAAAAGACGCCAGATGTTTTGTAAAAGCAAAACGAAAGAACGCCAGATGTTTCTAAAGCAAAACGAAAAGACGCCAGATGTTTTCTAAGCAATGGTTTTCTAAACAATGAAAATTCACAGCGTACATGTAAAATTAAAGTGCGCTGCAAGTCGTCATAACTCATCGAACCTCCTTTAGTATAAACGCGCCCGATCTCACGTCGGTGATGATGTACTGGGCAGAATTCACGGAAGATTCACGGTTTACCGATGAACCTCCGCAGCTTCGCCCACTCATCATCATTCACTCCGTGGATATGCTGTGATTTTTTTTTTTTTTTTTTTTTTTTGCAGTGCGAAATAAAGAATTGGGGACTTGAAGGCGCAACGTGTGAGGGCTCCCGTATGGGGACGTTTTTTCCGACAACGCAAATGGGGACATTTCTTCCAGGGACATTTGTTCCGGGGTCGTTTATTCCGGGGACTTATCATCCGGGGACATTTATTCCGGGGACGTTTTTTCCGGAACCCGCATCGAAGACTTTGTTGGAGGTGACGACAGCACTGGTACAATGGCGGAGCTAACGGATGTAGAGATTGTCGCCGAAGCTACCGCTGAGCAGCCGAATGAAGACGCTGCCGAGGTGGATCCCGCAAGCGCTGATGGTGCCCCGCTCCCGACATCAGCTGAGGTCGTAGCCGCTTTGGCCCTTGCGCGCCGCCACTGCAGCGCGATTGAAGGCACCGGCCTTTCACTTGTGGATCGCCTGGACTATGTTGAGGACGCAGTCGTCAAACACGCCATTGCCAACAAAAAGCAGGCTACTCTTTTTCAGTATTTTAAGCCAACACAATAAATACTTTGTTTGAATCTTCAAGTGAGTATTTACTGCACCACGATTGGTTCGTTGGTTGTTTTCCACAAGTTCTTGACGCATGTTTTACGTGATTTTTTTATATCGAATTCTGGATATATCGAACTATTTCGCGATTGCCGTGCCGTTCGATATATCGAGGTTCGACTGTATCACCACCTAGCGGCTGCAGCGCTCGATCACGTCAGCACACAGAAGTGTGACGCACTTCCGTGCTGTTCGCGTCGTCTTCTCGCATTCGCACGCTTGCCGCATGTGCTGCGCGATGTCGTCGCCATCATCGTCCTCGTTGTCGTCGTCCTCCTCATCGTTGTCTGTTGGTGACGATTTCCTTGAGACAGCGCAGCGGCGAGCGCGTCAAAACAGAAATGGCGGCTACGACGTCATCATAACTTGTTGTACCGCTCAACGGTTACGTAGGGGAAGTAGGGGGGTCACTTCGGGTCACCTCCGAGGGTGTCAATGCAACAGGTGCGGCCTATAATGCTGGATCGCGCACGCGAACTTCAAAATTCATATAAAATATGTTCCAAGCTTTATTCGCTGTCGATATTTTGCAGATGGTACACGCACGTACACGCAAATCAATCCAGCAGGCTATCTCGGCCGCGAAATTTTGTGTCAGTACCCCTTTAAACTGTCGTTACACTAACAAGCTTTAATTCGTCTTTTTCCTTTACACCCCTTCTCTTCTTCTACATCTTCTCCTCTCCCAAAAAGAGCCAATGCGCTTAATGAATATTGACGATGCGGCAACACTACCGGCCTCTTAAGATCTTACACCCACGCCGACACGTAAAAGCATGCGCTGAAAGCCCTCAGTCCCCACCCCACCAATTCCCTTAACACGGTAAACGTCAAAGAAGGGCGTCAAAAATGCCTCCCGTGGCCTTGCACCCGAAGGTGCAACACGAGACGCGCGGGGCCATTACATTGTCCGTTGAGGGGTAGGTGGGGGCACGGAGGCTGTATTGTTGTCAAAATATGGCATCGCTACCTGAACTAACACAAGGTTCGCGTTAAGCAGAATCCTTCTTACTGACCCTCTTGACAACCTTTTCTTTTTCTTTTCCCCCCTTTTTTATCCTTTTTTTTCTTTCTGTCTTTCTTTTTCTCTTTTTTTTCACCCTTCCTTGTTACGTTCCTGTTTCCCTTCCTGTCAGTCCTTTCCCCCTCTACTCTTTACATGTTACAAGAGGGGACACACACACTGTAAATATTGTTATGTCTTGAAGAAGACGGCCCTCCTGTCAAAACATCAACAAAATAAACAGTTGTTTTTTATGAAAGCGCATCTGCTATATATATATATATATATATATATATATATATATATATATATATATATATATATATATTTCAGAGTGCAGGCTGGTTCTCGGGGTGATGAAAATTTCATAGCAATTGGGCAAAGAAGACTAATTTAGTGTGTAGCATGTGACGATGAGCTCAACGGTGTTTGTGTGACAGGCACAGTGTACACCAACCAAAGCCTCGAGTGGGACTTGAGCCGGCCAGTGATGCAACTACTGGTTCGAGCCACCGACAACGGCCACCCAGCCCAGTCAAGTGTCGTCCCACTGCGCATGCACCTGGCAGACATTAACCACAGTGCGCCCAAGTTTCTGGAGACTGTCTACAGGTGATTTCTCAATTATACTTTCGTAATGCATGCCTTACAACACTCGTAAAACGGTCACTTTCATCATTATGATTGTGCTAGGCCTAAACAGTGAGTCCCAACGCGGCAGGCAAGTAACGTGGAAAACATGAAAGAGTGCTCTCCTGAGAGTTGGCATCTTGAGGTGGACACCAACCATTCATACACTTTCTGAATTTCTGCACAACTCATCTGGCTGATAAAGAAGGTCATAATGATGAGGCCATGAAATAGCACATATGCTTGACAGGGCCAGGGTCTGATGTCACGATTTTACTGAACGACTATGTATTGTCACCTCTTGCATATTCAGCAATCCATGCAATAAATTGGGGATTATGAAAGCTGGTTAGTTTATGCGGTAACAAGTAGTGAGAAACGGTGTCAAATGCTTTCTGAAAGTCGAGAAAAATACAGTGAACCAATGATTTCGTGCATGAAGCTGCCGCTAAACATGCGTGAACTTTACTGCTTGCGTGATGCATGATAGTCCGCAATAGTGATGCATGAGCTTGAACACTGTGGTAGCCTTGTAACTCATCCGAGTTCAGACCCTTACAGGCTCTGGCTTAGCGGGCCGTGTCCGCCATTGCCTGCACACGTGTAGCCGTGTACGCCTGCAAAGGAGGCGACCACCGCGCATGAAAAACAGTGTTTGATCTAAACAACACGCTTGGTAGGAAGAACCTCATTTCCATCATAACTGGTATTTGCAGAGCCAGCATACCAGAGAACACCCTTCCCGGTTCTACACTCCTGCGAGTGTCAGCCAGCGACCAAGATGGGCGTGTGGAGTACCGTCTCTTGGACACAGCTAGTGGGCGGTTCGTGCTGAGCCATGGTTCCCTGGTACTAGCACGGGCACTGGAACCACGTGCACGATATGCATTGCGTGTTTTGGCTACAGACCTGGGCCGGCCTCCACGCAATGCCACTGCACAGTTGCTCATAAACGTCGAGGGTCGTGGGCCACTAGCATTCACGCAGGCCCGCTACGAGGTGTCCATCTCGGAGGGCGCTCCATTGGGCCACACACTGCTGCATCTGGGCCCTTTGATGCCAGGCCTCCGTTACACCATCACCTCGGGAAACCGACTGGGGTGCTTCCAGGTTGATGCAGCTGGCGACCTTGTCGTGGTTGCAAAGCTGGACTATGACGTGCTTCCTGAGCAACGACTTGTCGTGTGTGCCACAGACAACAGTGGTTGGGCAGCGTTGACCAGCGTGCTGGTCCACTTGCAGGATGAAAATGACAATGCCCCACGCTTCCCACTGGCCGAGTATGTTGCCTCACTTGAAGAAGGGGCACCAATGGGCAGTCCTCTTCTCGTGGCGCGAGCCATTGATGGTGACAGGGGCCCATTTGGTAGGCTCAATTACTCGCTCGTTGAAGGTACCCAGTTAGTTGACATGGACAGTTCCACAGGTGCCCTGACCTCAGCAGTTGTCTTTGATTATGAGGCACAGCCACACTTTCAGCTCACTGTGCGAGCCACTGATTCAGGTGGACGTTGGGCAACAGCTCGCGTTCACGTTCATGTTCTCAGTCGCGATGAATTCATGCCAGTGTTTGACCAGGAGGAGTATAGGTTTGCAGTGCCTTTGGGTGCCCCCATAGGGTTTGTGGTTGGCCGTGTTCATGCAACTGACCGCGACCGTGGACCTGACGGCCGTGTTTTGTACCAGATCCGTGGTGGCAGTGCCCATTTCCGCGTCAATGCATCTTCGGGCACTCTGTCCGTACGTGCCCAGTGGTCCGGTGGCGCACGTCTCGAAGTGGTGGCAAGCTCGGGCCGGCGTGGCTCTTTGGTGGCCTCCACTGGAGTAACGTTTGAGGAGGCACCAGCAGCGCCTGCCGCTGCTTCAGCATCACACGGTTTGCCAGCTTGGGCATTGGCCTTGCTCTTACTTGCACTGATGGCAGTGGCTGGGCTTGCAGCTGCTGTTGTACTTCTGCGGGGCCGACTACAAACCAAGCGGACTGCCGAGCCTAACCTGGACACGTCATTTGACACTGTCGACTTGCGGCGGGACCCATTTCCAGCCTTCTACGAGAGGCCTGATGATGCAGCTGGTGCCATGCACACTTCTGAGGTGTCCGAGCAGTCGAGTGGACGTGGCTCAGCTGAAGACGAAGACGAGGAGATTCGCATGATTAATGAAGGCCTGCGGCCACAGGGTGACAGTGGCTCTGACATGTCGGTGCGCAACACCCACGAATACCTGGCCCGACTGGGCATCGACCCTGCAGCACCCATTGACTCCTGGGCAAAGGCACCTAGTGCACCTGCTGATGATGAAGACCTGTCAAGTCTGCTCTACGCAAAGCTGGATGAACCAGCCGAGAGCTTGGGTGAGCCATCAATGACGGGTTCATTAAGCTCCATTGTGCATAGTGAAGAGGAGCTGGCTGGCTCGTATAACTGGGACTACCTACTTGACTGGGGGCCTCAGTACCAGCCACTGGCACACGTTTTTGCTGAAATTGCCAGGCTCAAAGATGATGTGCGGGTTGGGGGTGCCCCACCGCGCTCCCCTGTTGGAGGTGCAGTGGACGACAGTTACGCTGCTGCCCTGTCGCCCTCCTTCTCACCCGCACTGCTTCCTCTCGCCTCGAGGTCACCTTCACCTCTGCCTTGTTTGCGCCGAACACAACCAGACTCCTAGGTTCACATCAACTGCACAAGAAATGTGTAAAACATCCTTTCCGGGTTGTATCATTTTATGTACATGTGCTACATGCCCATCATCACATACATGTGCAGCGCATTGGCATTCAATTAACGTGGGTCTTGGAGGCCGTATAATGCACTTCGTAGATCGAATACAAAACTGTTTGACAACTGTGCTAACCTCAACAGCAGCCATGCTGTTCCCAGTGATTCCAAATGGTGGTACTGTCATTGCAGAGTAAGCTGGCACAAGTGCCTTTCATAGCATGTGGTGCTCCTGCATTTACAGCTAGCTTTTGCAATGCAGCAGTTTGGGACGTCGGTAATCCATTTTGAAGAGAACTAGAAGCGCACGGAAAACATGGACAAAAAAAGATGCACACACACACACGCATACAAGCGCCTGTGTGTGTGTACATGTGTACCTTTTTTCGTCCATAATTTCCGTGCACTTGTAGTTCTCTCAGCTTTTGCAGTTCACAATTCCATTATCAAGTTTGTAGGGGTGGCTGGACTTGTACCATCTAATGGCTTCATATTGAGAAAAGCTGGCCTACCTCAGAAAAAGAGCTTTTGACCGTGTTCACACCAAGGGGCTTGTGGTGAGCAACTGATGCGATTTGACTAAGATAGATAGGCTGTTAATAAATGATCCATGTACTAAATTGGTGAATTCAAAATGCAGGTAACCAGTTCTCAATTGAAAGTTACACAGTGGATGCCAAAGAATGGGAAGCTTATCAGAGTTAAATTGTGCAGTGAAATTTGCAGATTTTAGTCGTACGAACTAGATGGGTCTGATTGGCGAGACTTGATGCATTATAAGCTATGTGCTTAGAAACACCCCTTCCTTCCTAATGCATGCAATTGCCTCCAAGGCACAGCTGCTGCACCTGTATGGTGCCGGTTCATCTGACATCTCATGTGAATGTGTGGGCAAAGTCAGCACACACTGTGTTTGGTGGGTTTAGTAGATGCTTTCATTATTGTTATCCAAAATCTTGTACTGTATATTTACCTTATCATGATTTTTGCAGAAATGATGTCCTGTGCTTATACAATAATGTTTATGGTGTTGTATGAAGTTGTGACCTGTTGGCAGACACTGAAATAAAGAAATAAAAAAAAGACTATGATGTACAGAACAACACATGCACACCGTCCAGGCAAATGCGTCATTAACGTATGCACTACATTATGTGTGTGTGTTCTATGCGGAATGCATTTGCCATGCCTAAGCACATATTCCTACTCAGTATAGGTATTACAAGGCAATAGGGCTACTGTGTAGCAACCATTTGGCTATTGGCAATGCTTTCTCCCAGCTATGGTTTTGTATTTTCACAAGTTTAGTGTGTTCACAATAATTTATTTTATGGAATAAGATTCTGAAATTGCTGTTTAAAATTGTGCAAATGTTACTGAAAAAAAACAAAGCAAACACATTGGCTCATGGCTGAAAATGCATGGCACCAGACAGGATTGACTTCTACCACAGAGAACTTCCTGTGACCTTTACTTACTCCAAGCTGAAGTTTTGTGAATTTATGCTAACACTATTTTTGAATAACTCTTACACATCTGAACTTCCACTGAGTACCATGTGACTAACATAGAAGTGGCACAAATTTGTACATGGGACGATTTGTTTTTGACAGGCCTAATGAAGAACATGTCAGAATCGAATATCTGAAAAGTCTGTTGGCACTGTACTTGTTTTTGCCAGTCACTTGGCACGGCTGCATCACACTTGGTGAGCCAATGTACCGACTGATCACTTGGTTGCATTCTTGTGGTAGTACAGAAGACATGTTAGTAATTTATTATTGTGTGTTGTATTAGCATGGCCATGAAAATCTGCAGCGGGCTCTTTGCTGGCCCTGTGTGTGTTTGCATATAACAAATATATTTTCGTGGCTGATGAGGTTGTAGTACAACGGGCAGCTTGATGTGGTGAATGACATCACAGAGAAGCTTCATGTGGTTTGCACTTGACATTACAGAGCATCATTTGCCATTGCTGCTATATTGCTTCAAAATAGTGTTGTTGTCGTTGTTGTTGTTGTTGTTGTTTTTAACAGCTCTCATCACATCTTCACTGCCACAAGTTGGCTTTTTACAACAAGTTTTTAAACTTGTATTTCTGTAAAACATGCGGTCTGTACAGTGAAAATTATCTGGGATAGGTATGCTGCTGTAGACGATTACTGTGCCTGATCTTGTGAGTATTTCTAACCTGTATCCAGTGCAACATGGATTCCTATTGTGATCATGACTGCCATAGCTGTGCCAACAACTCTGTCAAAGCTGTGATGCAATTTTGGCAAGCCACTTTGTGTGCTGAAACAGCTCTACTTTTGTGCCTTTATCCGCTTCCCCAATATGTAGTGCTGCAATTCTGTACAAATGTTTTGGCCATGTAAATATAATGTTGTCCCAGAGGCCGCTTGGAACTACCTCATAAGTGCGGCTTGTGTAGTGAGAAATAAAAATTGCTTGATCCTTTCAGCCTGTGATCAGTTATATTCAGCAAAGGGGTAGTTGCTCAAATGCTTGCAAATGCACATGAAGCTGTGAAGGTTTCTCTTTCTTTAGCCTTTTACGGTGCAAGAATTTCCCAGTGGTAAAAAGCTGTGTTATAACTAGAGCTGTGCGAATAGCAAAATTTTGGGTGCGAAGCAAATTCGAATATTGAAGTGTGAGTGCGAATCAAATTGAATATTTTTCGAATATTTCTAGAATATTTCTAGAATATTTTTCAAATACTTCGAAGCGAAATTGCAGTTAGAGAGGATTCCTAAGCATATTCTTACGAGATAGCAACATCAAAGTGTTTCTTTTCGCTAGGTTGATGAAGCACTGGCGGGGTGGTGTTTCATAGTTGCCTTATCAAGAATGAGGCAGTGTAGAGGCCGAATTCTACTTATGTACATGATTTGGTTCAACCAAAGTGTTGCCGACAACACTTTACACGTGACAGGCAAAGATGCCATTTCCTCAGCCTCTCCTCCTCTTTTAGCTTCTGTGGAAGCCCAACTGATGTGGCGGACAAAGGTGTGCTCCCTTCGAGTCCGGAGTTCCAAATCTGCCTCGTAGACGTCGATATATAAGAACATCTGAAATTTTGGATGCTGAAAAGCCTCGGCTTCCGATTTTTTGGACTTCCTGCCCAAATTTCAGGTCCAGAACAGCGTTAATTGAGCCCCCACCTCTGCCACATCTTTCATCTCCATGTTGGAACCAGTGTTTTCTTAATACATTTGCGACCGTAGCAGAGCTTGAAAGGCAGCTTTGCCGCAATACCGGGGTGTGATGAGGTGAAGCATATTGAAAATTTAGGGACCACTTCCAATCGGACGTTGACTGTCTCTTGGCAAAGTTAGACCGTAGCGGAGCGTGAAAGGCAGCTTTGCCGCTATACGAGAGTGTATTGAAGTGAAGCATATTGAAAATCTGAAGGGGTCACTTTCAATCGGGCGTTGACTACTTGTTTTTGGGAAGTTTGAATAGTAAAATTCCAGTGCGAATCGAATCGAATAGCAAACACTATTCGAAAAATATTCGAAATTTTGAATATTCGCTCACCCCTAGTTATAACTAAGGCTCTGTGTTTTCGGTTTTATCCGAAAAAATGCGATAAACATTGGCCTGTAAAATTTTTGTCAATTCAGATTTATTCTATAAACTCTGATTTCAAGGGCCAATATGACCTGGAACAACACCAACTCGCCCAACTTTTTATTATACTGGTTCCATTCTTTATCGAAAGGGCAAGTTCTAAGTGCTCATAGATACATCTTCTGGTTTGACCGATATAAAGTTTACCGCACGTAGCTGTATTAGGCGACGTAACTGTATTGTGCTCCGACTCAGCTCCCTGCATGCAGAAGCTTCACAAGGACTTGCAACTCTCCAACCCCGAATTCAAGGCACTTCACTTAAAAGATCCGTGCCACCCACTCAACAACGCTCTGGAGGATGGAATCAGGACGAGCTCCTTTAACGTAGTTCATGATTTTGTTGTGCACTTTCCTGCCCTGTTGAAGTCGTCGCGGGAGCTGCTCCGTAAGTTTGGTCTTTTGTGCTTGGCCATGGGCATGTCCTTGAAGTCACTGAAAACCGTATGTACGTCGAGGTGGTTCTCTTTTATAGAAGCTCTAGAAGATATTTTGGACTACTGGCGCACCATTTTGTCTTTCTTGGGAGGAGACAAAGCCAAGGGGGCGAAGTGTGAGAAGCTCAAGAGACTTATTTCAACACCTCAAGCTGTACACGACTTGCTCGTTAAGATGAGGTTTCTGAAGAGCAATTCGTGTGCCCTGCTCTCAGAGTACAGGCCTGGCACACCAAGTTTATCCCATACTGGGGGTTCGTTTGCACGCACTCATCAGTCAATGGCGTGATCCAACCGAGGTCTTCGCATCAGATGTCACAAGTCTGTTCAACCTCCTTGTGAATCCAGATGTGAAGCATGAGCTGCCCTGCGCGTTCCAAACCTCTGCGCCTATTTAATGCAAAGCATTTCGTAGCGAACTTCTGCGACTTTGAGCGTATCTATCTATCTATCTAGCTGCCTACGACTTAGTGCTCTCCTGGCTGTTTCGTTGATCGGATGTATATCAAAATTGGTATGGCATAACATGACCGTAGTAAGAACATAAATGACAGGTCGTAACATGAAAATCATGACACGCATGTCATGAACAGCATGATTTAATTACATTCCATGGCCTTTGGGCTCTTGCACCCGTTCCGTTAATTTCACATATACTAAAATTGGTGTGGTGTGACAAGAGTTCATGACGAACATAATGACAGGTCCTATGTGTAAATCATGACACGCATGTCATGTGCAGCATGATTTACATGACATGATTTTGGGCCGCTCGCGGCCGTTTAAATGAATGGATATATAAAACTGGTATGACGAGACATTTCTGTTATCACGTGTCAGTTATGTTCGTCATGACGAACATAACTGACACGTGATAACATGAAAATTATGACATGCATGCTATGTACAAGATGATTTACATGCCACGCTCATGGCGCAGTCGCGGCTGTTTCGCTAGGTTGATATACACCAAAATTGGTATTGCGCGATGTGACTATGAAGGACATGAGGAACAGGTAGTAACATAAAAACCATGTCACGTATGTCATGATTTACATGCCACGCTCATGGTGAATTCGCGGCCGTTTCGTTAGCTTGATATACACCAAAACTGGCATTGCGTGACGCGACTGTATGACGAACGTAAATGAGAGGTGGTAACATGAACATCATGACATGTAAGTCATGTGCCACATGAACTGCTCATGGTGCATTCGCGGCCGTTTCGCTAGCTTGATATACACCAAAATTGGTATTGCGCGACGCGACCGTATGACAAACAAATGACAGGTGGCAACTTGAAAATCATGATATATGCTTATCATGCATTTACGGTATGATTTACATGCCACACTCATTGTCCGATCACGGCCGTTTCGCTAGCTTGATATACACCAAAATTTGTAGCGCGACGCGACTGTATGAAGAATATAAGTGACAGGTGGTAACATGAAAATCATAATATGCATGTCATGTATGGTATGATGTACATGCCATACTCATGGTGCACTCGCGGCCATTTCGCTTGTTTGATATTGTTATGATCGGACTTCACGGCTTGGCGCCGCTGGATCGTCAGAATGGTATGGCGGCATCAGCCCTGCTTTCTTCGACCTCAACGTTCCCCGAAACGCACCAGATGCGGCGACAACACTGCACTTGTGTCCTGAACCCTTCAAGGCTGACAGTTCCCTCTTCAATCGCCTTAGACACGCTTGGCTGACTTTGACGCCTTTGACCGTAGGAGAGGAGAAAAGAGGGGGAAGCGTAGGAGAGGAGAGGGCGATACATATTACGTACTGTCGCAGCGCATTGTCTTTAGGGAGCCTTCATGTGTGCACGCCCCCTCCGTTTTAGGGGCGAAGCTCCTTAAGGCGGCACCCGTTCGTCCCTCGTAGTCGTAGTCGTAGTGCGTAACCAGTCTTACGCTTTGACCTCCAAGGTGGTGCCGGTGGGAGATTTTTCCTGTGCGTTGTTGAACAATAAAAAATTCGCAGCGTTAGCTAAAAACCGACTTCTTCTGTCTCTCATTCCCATTAGCAGCCATTCTTTACCTCCAAGGTAGTGCCTGGTGAGATTTCTCCTGTGCGTGATTAAACAATAAAAATTTTGTTCAAAACGCCGTTGATTGATGAAATAAACCAACGAAAGACGCCAGATGTTTTGTAAAAGAAAAACGAAAGAACGCCAGATGCTTCTAAAGCAAAACGAAAATACGCCAGCTGCTTAACGAAAGACGCCAGATGTTTTCTAAAGCAATGGTTTTCTAAACAATGAAAATTCACAGCGTACATGTAAAATTAAAGTGAGCTGCAAGTCGTCATAACTCATCGAACCTTTAGTATAAACGCGCCCGATCTCACGTCGGTGATGATGTACTGAGCAGAACTCACGGAAGATTCACGGTTTACCGATGAACCTCCGCAGCTTCGCCCACTCATCATTCACTCCGTGGATATGCTGTGATTTTTAAGACGGGAGTGTCTAGCGTTACGTCTAGACGTAATGGTACGAGCCGTTGCAGTTACGTCTGGACGTAAGAATAACGAGTCTTAAAAGTTACGTCCAGCGTGGCAACACAAATACAGCCCGTTAGACCTACCGAACCGATTGGCCTCAATGGCGCAGCGGCTAGCGTGTCGTGCTCGGAACTGCGAGGACGTTGGTTCGAACCTCGCTGCTGCTGCAATTTTTTTTTTTTTTTTTTGTCTCACGTGTTGCTGAAGTCTGTTGCCAGAGAAGCGCAACGCTGCTCTTGGGTTACGTACGCCTCCGCCTGCCCCGAAGGGGCAGGCTGCGCGGGCTAAACAGCGCGTGGCCGCGACAGCGGCCAGTAGCGCGTGACCGTGACCCTGCCAACCGGCCATTGAGCGTTAGCGAAATGGCCGCACTCGCGAAGCGAGGGCGAAGCCACGATTAGGTTGCCGCGCCCGAAGGGCGCAGAGGGCCTTCGCTGAGCAACAGGAAAATAATGTACTCACGTTTGTGGAAAGCCACATGACTAGAGTCCCTAGATTTTCCCTGCTCTTCAACAGGGAAAAATCTAGGGACTTTAGTCTGGACGTAACGATAGCGGTGACTACAGTTACGTCTGGACGTAACCCTAGCAACAGCCTTTTAAGACTGGTTACACACTACTACGGGACGAACGGGTGCCTAGGAGCTTCGCCCCTAAAACCCAATGCTCAATTTTGTTCAAAGTCCCCCAAAATGTTCTCAAAGGACTGCAGAATGATATTATGAAAAAACATGTTGCATCATTTTTATTAGAACACAAGCAGAAAATGTCAAACATTGTGTTTCCAGAGCGTGGTGGCGACTGCGTAAAGAACATCTCTTGTAACAAGAAAATACAGTAACACGTCTTTACAGTAACACGTAATACAGTAACACCATGAGTAACACAGAAAGAAGGCGTATCGTCGGAGTCTGGCTCTCCCCGGTTTGGCTCGAAACCGGATGACGTGAACTTAGGGAGGTACTACCTGTACGGTACTACCTGCCCCTAGACAGGTACTTCTGTAGCTAGGGAACGATCCGACGATTCCTCGGCCTTGTCCCCAGCCTTTACTGTCAAGGCAGTGTCTAGCCCCAGTGACACGGGCATACCCAAGGAGGTTAAAATAAAATAAAGTTTTATTTAAACCTCCTTGGGCACACCACGGACGCTGGCACGAACGGGCGCCTGCCCGGGCAGGCGCATGGTCGCGAGGAGCGCGTGACGGAGACCCTACCAACCGGCCATTGAGCGTTAAGCGGGACAGACGGGTCCGATTTTCCATGCGATCCGACGGCCGACGCGGCGGTGGGGGAGAGGGAATGGTGGCTGTACGATGCTATGAAAGGTCACCATTCCGGTTTCCCTCCGCCGTGTCGGACGTCGAATCGCATGAAAAGTCGTACCGTCTGTCTCGCCCTTTAGCGAAATGGCCGCACTCGCGAAGCGAGGGCGAAGCCACGATTAGTTTTCCGCGCCCGAAGAGCGCAGAGGGCCTTCACTGAGCAACAGGAAAATAATGTACTCACGTTTGTGGAAAACCACATCTGGACTAAAGTCCCTAGATTTTTCTTTAGGGACTTTAATCTGGACGTAACAATAGCGGTGACTACAGTTACGTCTGGACGTAACCCTAGGCACAGTCTACAACAAAATCACGCAACGACGGCTTTTATCGCCAGTGACAGCTCGATCACAGTCAACCTGCGGCATTCCGACGCGGAGTGATCAAGAACGAACACAGCTGCGTATTTGTAGGTTTTCTTGCGGCATTGTAATCCTAGGCACGGCATGGAGGCACGTCAATGACACTGCGAGGTGAAAATGGCAGGAGGAACTTCATCAAGCGCGTGACATAGTAGGCACTCCGTGGCGACCCGGATAAAACTGGGAAAATTCAAAACTTACTTAGGGAAAAAACAGCAAGCAGACGTCATAGCATTAGGTTAGGTCACGTGGCAGTGACGTCATCTATTGTTCGCGGCGTTCGCGGTGGGAGCCGGACTGCGGCGATGCGCATGTCACAGAAACGGACGAGTCAGAAACGGCTCCTGCCTCACGGAAGTGACGTCATGCGTTTTCCGGTTTGACGCGCCGTTTGAATATGCCATGAATTCGCCGAGTCGGCACCGCAAGCGAGTATGCCTCCCTATCGGCCTCCCGTCTGCCGGACTTGCTGCTGCTGCGCTGCTTGCCCTTTGATATTTGATGTTTGATGACCCTCGCAGAATGGGCTCTATTTACTATGATAATGCACTTTCTCGACGAGACTCAGAAGGACACGCAAAATTCAGATGCAGTTGGCTGCATCGGATTCTCCGGCATCCGCGTCAAGTATGTTGATTTACACGGTTTATCAAATCTCCGATGACAGGAAGACGCACTGCAACAGACGTGGTCTCAGAAATGAGTCACAGGGTGCCTAGATTTTGCGAACGGCTCGTGGATGTACTATCGCGATGAAAAGAAACGCGAACAGCGTAAAGCGTGGCTTTCGGTACAGTCCAACTTCAACACGCTTTGACTATCGCTGGGCAAATCTGTGCTTCTGGCCGGCATCACCGTAGCGCTAGAATTTTGCTCCGGCTGGCGCTATCGCATTACGTGTGTGTTCCGAGTGCAAGGCGTGACTATCAGCTGATAACCACCCTAGCAAAAATGCCAATAGAATTTTCTATTCGTCTTATAGAAAAATCTTTGCACTGAAACTGAACCGCAATGTGGCGCTGCGGTGCCCCGAGCTGGGCGCCATTTTTGCGGTTCTCGTGCAACAGCCGACCCACGCTTGCTACTGTGTTTGCTGTGTGTACGCGCTAGGTGTTGTGTGGTGTTTCCTTGACTTCCTTGTACTCGTGTGTTTCATTAACGATAGTACGGCGTTGGAACTGTCCCCTACCACTGCGTGTTGCATGGACTTGTAAAAGTGCCCAAGCCGCAGGACGATGTTGCGCATCGAGCTGCGTCAATCGGCTATGGTGAACTGCGCTGTTTACGGTTGCTCCAACCGCACAAGAAACAGCCCCAACGACGAGAACTTTCAACGGGTAGGGTTCTATGTCGTGCCGAAAGTTATATCAGGACAGTGTGCGAAGACAACGGAGCTGTCGTCAAAGCGGAGAGCTCTATTCGGTGGCAGCCATGCATTCTGTCCATCCGTGCATGATCGACCATCCCGGCGTGTCACTGCTGCCTCCAAGTAAAAGAGCACTGCTCCAACGTGTGAGCACGCCTCGCCAAGGCCAGCCATGCACGCGCAGTGCGCGCACAGAACTTCACCATCAGGCTTGATTAGTAGCCACGGCAGCAGCGGCTTTTTTTTAAACGCTTGTGAGTGGCGGACCTGCGCAGATAGTAAGATAAATCAGTGTTCAGCGCGCGCGATTAGATTTTTAGAGCACTACTTCAAGCCAGGGGAGCCGCCGGGGGGTGCTAGAGCTGCCCCTAAATTTCTGCCTGCCCCCTCGAGCAAACATGGTCAAAACACAACGCATATGTTCCCTGCCCCCCTGAAGGAACTCGCTTGTCTTCGGTGCCCCCCTCCCTTAGCATCAAAATCCTGGCGCCGCCCCTGCTCCAAGCGCTAAAAACACGCGAAACACAGCGACAACTTGGCTGCCCATCTAGTGATAGCGGCAAGAAAGTGCGATGGGCTGGACGCCATATCAGCGACTGATAGCAAGCTTTCCCACTTTAGCACCCGATCACTAACTTTACGGATACCTAGAACAAGCCGTTAAGTCGGAAACATGCGGTACAATATGTACAGCCTACCTTTGAAACGACGACGATGTTGCCATCACGAAGAGTTTTTCACCCTTGGTGGCTCCACGAGGCCGCTTGTGACATAATTGTGAGCCTCCAAGGATTTGTAGCTCTTAAGCTGCTCCCGCGTCACGAAACTTGTCCCGTGAACAAGATAATCGTTGATATATCCGCACGGTCTACGCTGGGATAGCAGCCAACATCGTTCGTGAACTGGTCATCGGAAAGCGCCAAGGGGTCGTCGCTACCGCATTTTGCGACTTTGATGTGGTATCTCCTGCGCTCGGGATCAGACAGCGACTTGGCGTAGTCGCTGAGCAGCATCTTTTCACTGCAGCAACACGGCGATCGCTTGCACAGCCAGGCAAATGACTAGATCCGTGCAACACGCAGTGGTAGGGGACAGTTCCAACGCCGTACTATCGTTAATCAAACACGCGAGTACACGGAAGTCAAGGAAACACCACACAACACCTAGCGCGTACACACAGCAAACACAGTAGCAAGCGTGGGTCGGCTGCTGCACGAGAACCGCAAAAATGGCGCCCAGCTCGGGGCACCGCAGCGCCACATTGCGGCTCAGTTTCAGTGCATACTCCCTATAGGTGCTCTATTGGAGCTTTATAGGTCTAATTAGAATTCTATTGTCACCAATAGAGACCAATTGACGACATCTATTTGCCACCAATAGGACCAATATATTTTTTATTGGTGCCTATAGCTGGCAGCTATTTGTCACTTATAGAACCAATTGACACGTATTGGCACCAGTAGGGTTTAATAGGAGACATCTATTTGTCACCAATGGAACCAATAGGTACATGTTAGTACCAATAGGTGGCAGCTATTTGTCCAATAAATAGCAGCTATTTGTCATTTATAGAACTAGCAGGTGTGAATTGCCACCAAAGTCACAGGGTTATGCGTGGTATTAAAAGGCCACCTATATGTATTTACTTCACTTACAGGGTCATGCAGTAGCGAATTCAGCCAAAAGGCAGTTTTTGATTTGTTCAGTATTTGAGCAAAGTGGCAGCTGTTTTACATAACAGTGTTCCAAAATATCGCAGCCATATTTTTCATAAATCTCACCAAAATAATTACACAGACGCCGTAGCCGGGGTGGGCCCCCCCCCCCTCCCGAAATTTTTATGATACATGGTGTTTTACCGAAAATAAATATTGAAAATAGGCGTTTTTCTCAAATAGTCAAGGATTTCAGCAAGTGCCCCCCCCCCCCCCCCCCCCCGACAAAATTCCTGGCTACGGGCCTGCACAGACGCCTGTATATTTGTGCAATTTCATTCTGTACTCAAGGTTATGCTATGCATTATATTTGTGGGATAAACCCTCAAAAAGACAGGTTTACAGAAAGAGAAAGTTATCATGGGTGAAAAGGGAACGCCACAGTAGGTAATGTTTTAACTGGGTACTCAATGTTCTTGTAAAGGCAGCAATTTGTACTCTGCTATCCTTGCAATGCGCGAACGGGGTGGGAAAATAAGCTGCTAATAAAATAAGCGAAGTCAACATGTAAGGTAGAAGTTGTCACTTCCTGCTTGAATGTTTGCACATAATTATACATCGATCGTTCTTTTCAGCCGGTGGGCTATTGCGATTCTTCGACAGCACGCTATGGAAACAAGCGCGAACAGTACGGCATCTACCAGCTCCGCTGGTCGCATTACTTTTCGAAACAATTGTAGCCTGGCTGGTAATAAGAGAAGTTATCCATGATACATTCACGAGACTGTCTTTTTATTGTCGCCAAGCTAAGAGCGCGGAGAAGACAAACGCGAACAGCGCTGTTCGCGTTTTTTTCGTCGCCTTTGTAAGTAGTAGGTGGTAGGTTGCAAGTGCAAGCTCGCTCGAGCGCTTGCACTTCTTACGACGGTGAACATCGCGTTCTCTGCCGCAGGTTACTGTACCTGCGGGGTCACCCTTAATGCGCATCAAATAAAAACGAGAAAAATCTGAAGTTCGAAACACGCGGAAACACGATAACGATAACAAAATTATGGTGGCTAGAAGGAGAGGTAGAGCACTGCACGGGCCGTAATTTTCGGCCCGGGCCCGGCCCGGGCCCGGACCTGGTTCAAATTTACCCGCCCGAACCCGGCCCGGTGACTCAAAATGAGACCCGGGCCCGGCCCGAACCCGAGAAAAAATTTCGCCTACCCGGCCCGGCCCGGCCCGACCACAGATCAGGCCCGACTGAGGCCCGACCCAGTAATCTAGGTGGTGATGCCCGAACATGGAATCGACAGCAGGGTGTTTTAAGTGGCAAATATCTACGCTTTGTTGGCGCATGTTTTGCTAACAATTATACTTTAACATAGTTACGGTAATTTCTTGTAAAAAGGGGCTCACGGTGCAAACAGTTGAGCGGACATACTGAATACAATGAATGTTTGTTTGGCAGTGGTATACTGCACCTATTTTTTCTGCAAATACACTGGGGATCATGAAGGGTGTTTTGTAGCAGACATTGTAGAAAGAAAAGTGATTTTCAGCACGAGTTTAGTTTCGATAGGGAGCGCAATAACAACAAAGGATGGATTGATGGATGGATAAACTTTATTATGGTCCATCGGAACGCGCTCTAGCACGTTGCGGGCCGCTCCGACATCGGAACAGAAAGACCAAGTCTCTCTGCTGCGTCGCAGGCCCGTTGGCCTGCCCATATAGCTGCTCTTCTAGCGCGGAGCTGGTATATAATAGCAGCCTCCCATTTGGACAGCATGATGGCTTCGCCGCCGCGTAACACGGAGCACCGCCAGAGCATGTGCTCTAGATTGGCTTGGCAGAGAACAAAACGCTCACTTCACTTTGTTTTTATTGCACTTTATAACCTATTGAAATTTATAGCATGTTCTAGCCACAAAGCCAACCATGCACCCTTCTCGATATGTAGTACCCGTCTTCACCATTGTAGCACCTTGCCAGAGCAAGAGAAACAGGGGGAAAAAACAAATTTGTGACCTTTGTTGTAAATACACTAATCTGGGCAATGGTATGGAACCGCGTGCACCACGTGTATGCGTATAATCAGCCGAAAGGAAGAGAAAAACTATTTGTCATAGCACTATTTTCATATACCATACCACTGCTAGTATATACAGACTGTAAGTTTCTCATGGCATAGTTTACAGTTTATTTCTTCACATGTTATTGTGCGAAAAATCAAAGTACCAAGAGATTCCCTATTTAAGCACGCCATGCGCTGTTTGCATCACATATCCTGCCGCGCTAAAGCTTCTTGCACTGCTCGCGCTGGCCGGACGGGCGCACCACATCTGCCTTGCCAATTGCGAAGGCGTCGGCAGTCGTTGTTCTTAGCTTCCACCACTGGAGCAAATCTAGGATGTCTTTGTGGACCTCTGCAGAATGACCATAGCTGTCCAGCTCATCCCTTCACTTCTCTCGTTCCCGAACGTCGTGCCACTCTTCAATGTCGTCTATAAAACTCCTCTTTGAGGGCTTCTCCTTGTAGTTTTCAGCAGTGCATGTTATGCACGGTTTCCACCGTGCTCGTTTTATCCGTATTATAATGGTTTATGCCTTCCCAGCGATGCTGTATCGGTAGAAGCTGGCCATTGGACTACGCGGATAGGACTGGCAGGAGTAGGACGAAGCAATTTCGATATATTTTCGGGGTTCGCTCGAGTTTGGTAATAAATGCGCGACTAAGCTTCTCGAAGCTTACTCATTGGATGCTTATGGTTCGAGGTAAGGGGACATCACACGGCACGGAATCTGTCATTATCCTTTTTCAAGCCAGATATTTCGTCAAGCGAATATACTTCACCCCACACCTTGTTTAATGGACCTGTTCTATTCCTGCACATTCCAACGCTTTTGTGGCAGTATCATGTAGATCTCGCACTATATAGCGCACTATATAGGGCCTCAAACACGCGGCTCGCGGACCTCTCGCTAGCGGCCCGCCGCCAAAACATGACTGTCTTCAGCCCATTTTTTTTATAAGTATGTTCTTACACAGGCATGACAGATCGAAAGCATATTTTTCGTGAGGCACCCCCTGTGGTCACCGCGTGTTGATACATAACCGTGAAACAAAAGCTATATTTCAGAATCGGCGTCCAGATTTTAGTCCCTATGGGTGATACGAAATGACTGGTTCCCCAGACGTGAAAGAATGTCCGTTAATGGCAATACTATACGCGAACTGCTGCGCCGGCCACGTGCATGTGCACGTGCCCTCGATGACCATCGGTTTCCTGTTCTTCGATAGAGTCTGGCGCGCTCCAAGTTGCTCCGTTCCGCACTATTTTGCAACAATATGTTGCTGGAATCCTGCCGCCAAATCCCCTTCAGAAATGATCCCGTGTATGAGATATGGGAAAGGTCTGCTGTGAAATAACGGTAGTTTTAAAACAACCTGTTCCCCCCTCCCACCCTCCTACCTTCGTCATTGCCCTAGCCTTTGCGGGAGTTAATTTTCGCGAATGCGGCCCGTTAGCTGAGGTGAGTTTGAGACCCCTGATAGGGCGGAACAAGACGAAAGTTCAGACGATAACAATGTGGGCACACAAAGCAGGCTGTGCATGTCCATCTCGCGCCTCATGACCACTGGGAGCCGTCACAGAGTCACGGAAAAACAATGTGCCTTTATAGGGATTCTATGTATCAAAACTCCGTGCAGTCTTATCGTTCTAGAGGGGGGCTGTACATTCAACAACGTTTCCCCGCTTTGGAGCTCTGATTTTATTATATTACATTTATTACTGCGATTACAGAGTAACAGTTGGGATATAAAATAGTAACGAAAGCAAATAAAGCACGGAACAGCGAGATGTTACATATAAGTGCCTGGTCTATTTACTTTTAGCTCGCCCGTTTCAGATAAATCAAGTAGCTCCTATGCAAGAAGCAAAGGAGTTCAGTACTTATCCCTCATAAAACTTCTCCAAATAGCTTACCCCACATAAAGAAAAGCGTTTTTTTTCGAGATAAAATGTGGGACATATATGTATGCACAGCGTATGCGGAATAAGGCACATTAAAGAGAAAAACGATTTTTCTATTATCAGTAAATTACTCTTTTACGTACCATTCCAAAAGCACCACGCTCGCCGCGACACGACTCTTGGTAAGAGAGAAAACTCGCAGGAAAATGCAGGTAACGACGCCAACTTGAAATTCACGCAGCAAACTCCGTGACGTCATATATTCTGACGGCATATACTGGGCCCTACGTAGTTTATAGTGGGTAAAAATGAAGTACATTGACCTCTGAGGGGGTCATAACACTTAACATACCAAATTTCTGGAAATTTCGTTGAGCCAATGTCCCCAAAATACGACGAAGACAGTTTGAAATCCGTGACGTCACGTGCGGAGATTTCAGCGCGAAATTTGAAAATGGAACTTTGACCTTGATTTTCTTCTTTATTAATAAACTCATTGATGGTGAAATTAATGACGTTCGGGTTCTCAGAGTACACTTTATCGGTCTAAACCAATTCAGTGTTTCACTTTAGTGACCCTTTAAGAACAGTGCAAAGTCCAAGCGCGGCCCGACACGAGCCCGCCACCTCAAACCCGGGCCCGGCCCTAAGCCCGGAGCTTCAGGCCCGAGCCCGGCCCGGGCCCGCCGTGAAAACTACTTTACCCGGCCCGGCCCGGCCCACGGGCCGGGCCGGGCCCGGGTTTTCGGGTAGGCCCGAGCCCGTGCAGTGCTCTAAGGAGAGGTGTCAGCATCGGCGCGCCGGAGAGGGAGAGAGAATTCATCCAGATGCGGCGGCGCTGCTGTCGGCTCCGAGGTGCCCGCGCGCGCGTAGCAGCCGCTTTTCGTTGCAACTATTTCGTGTTACCTTGCGGATTATAACAAAGGCTAGCTGACGCATTTCTGGCGGCTCGCTGCAAAGCGTGTATCGGCACTGAAAACTAATGTTTTCAATTTACTTCCTTGTATATCAGCTACGTTTGCCACTCGCACCCCGAAGCGCTCGAAGATAGGGAATCAAATGAATGACTTGCCGTGAGCTTGACACCAAAACAACGTCCGTGCAGTTTTCACTTTGATGCCACAGTGTTCTCCGTGACGTCTCAATGCAGGTAAAGGTATCAGCAACCATACTTGAATCCGTTATTTTAGTAGGGGTGTGCGAATAGTGAAATTTCATCTCGAATCGAATAGTACGTAGATTTACATGAAACTAGTACCGCCAGTTGCTGCAAGACAAAGGAAAAATCAGGGACGCTACGGGTTGGTGGCAGCTTTATTACGCGCTTGTTCGGAAGAGTATTTTTATTCTGCTTTTCTGGGCGCGCAGGCATGTTGATAGAAGAACCGTCACTCCAGTTAGCAGGGGCCCTCTCAACGGCTAAAAAAAGGGGGTACGGTAGCTAGCTTTTTTCCATACGGTCGCGGAATACGGCTTCAATTGTGCTCCATCTGTGGTCGCGCAATACTGCTTTATCTCGATGCATACTCGGGGCCCAACAATCTTCGGGCGCTCGTTCACAGCAGTGTTTCAACTACGCACCGAAGCGCTGGGAGTTCTTGAACGAGTGGTGCGGTGCGGCAGTGACGACTGCACAGCGGGAACAAATTTTCATATATGAATCCAATCACCGAGGGTTTCGCGTGCCGAAGTCGGAATGTAATACGTTGCCTGCGGCATACGCGACCGAACTAGGCAAGGAAAATGCATGCCTTCGTTTGAGAGGCGAAGTTGTGAAGAGCTTGACAGTTTTCTCATGTTTCTTTTTTTTTTTTACGTGTGCAAATAGATGATCGCCTTTGAAATAAACATGCGCTCGCTTTTGTACCATGACGGTGAAAGTTTTAACGAAAGGCATACTGTACCGATGTTAGCGTTATACCCCTGTCACACAGGGCAACTTAAGTGCACTTTGAGCGAGTGCACTTCGCCGGTAGTGTCATTTGCACGCTGTCACACAGGAACGCTTAGTGACACTCGCTGCAAAGTACACTTGCTGGCAAGTGCGTTCGCCAAACTCACTTTGCGACGGAGTGTCTATCCTCGGCAGCAGTGGCTTGCAAGTAAATACTCTAATGCAAAACGCGACGATCATGGTACTTTTAAACCATCGTTCTCGTTATTAGGAATACTGCCATGTATTCAAATATATGTTGCGCTACTGAACCACCAATTGCCACTGCCATCATTTCCAAAGCACACTTCTCTTTCTCGTGTAGCAGCGCGCCGCCAAAGTGACACTCTGTGAGCGTAAGTGCACTCGCTCAAAATGACACTAAATTTGCTAGTGTGACTGGGGTATTAGTTATATCCACTCCATCCTAGCCAAGTTGCACCTTTGTCGCGTTTTAGATATTCGTCCTGTCGAATTATTCGAGACTTTGAATACGAGCTATTCGAAAGTCGAATCGAATTATTCGGTTAGGTATTATTCGATTGGAATTCGAAACTCGAATATTCGCACACCCCTAACTTTTATGGCATGCGCATCGAAAACGAAGGTCTATTTGTACAAGCAAGACATTTATTTTGACACACTCACAATGCGTCCAGGTGCAAAGCAGTGTCTTTGCTGTTTACACACCACTCCCGTCACTGTGGCATGGTCACATCGGTACGTACCGATACCGAACAAGTTCAAATTGGCACACCGCAGACCAGGTGCGTAGCCAGAAATTTTTTTCGGGGGGGTTCAACCATACTTTATGTATGTTCGTGCGCGCGTTTTATGTGTGCGTGTATATATACACATGCAAAATTGAACCCCCCCCCCCCCTTGGCTACGCCCCCGCCGCAGACGTTGCGAGAACACGTGCAAGCGAGGAAACGTGCGGCTCCGGCGGTTGGCGGGTGTTCTCGACATATCTCAGTACTGACGTGCGCGCCGCCCCGCGGCGGCATGAAATACCAGCACGCCTCCTTTCACGGCGCGGCCGAGACGATGCTGACACCTCTCCTTCTAGCCACCATAACAAAATCACGAGCAACCAACCAAAGTGATACAGGCTTGTTAAAAGAGCTCATTGAAGATAATAGCTGTCGCGTGAGGGCGCTGTATGTCTTCTATTTTATTTTTATTTTTGCAGCTAAAATTTCGGTTCGCTACGCTTTCCATAACCTTCCTTCCAATGTGTCAGCAGCTGAATATTTTCGAGGGGTTGGAAATAGAGCAAAATATTGCAGTACAGTAGCAAACAGCCAGCCACAGCCGCAGCGGATGTTTTCGGCCAAGTCACGACTCGAGTGTGTGGTGCGGCATGTTCGTGGTACAAGTCAGGCTTAGAAATGTATGTTTTTGTCTATTAAAGGTTGCACGAAAACGCACGTGTGTAATCGCGACGACAATGCAAGGTCGGCCATGAGCGTCAAAGAAGTTAAACGTTTCAGCGCTAAAAGCGTCTCGGACTTCAACAGCAGTAAGTGGTACCGAGTACGCTGACAGGATGCTGCTCGCAAAGGTGGTTGCTTCGGTGCGCATACCCTGCCGATGTTAGGTAAGTGAACTGTTTTTTATATATTTGCTAGTCAGTAAAAGTTGCTCTTGCTGTGCTACTAATTCGCGCATCTGTCAGCGTGCCCACCGGACAGCGAGGACAAGAGCGATAAATCAGTGTTGCACTTATGGATCTTTGCAGATGTATTTAAATAATACATCTAGCCACGTAAAATGATTTTGTCGCTGCATGTGCCCAGCTCTCACGGCCCTAGCATTGTAACTGGTATGGAATAAGTCTGAGAACTTGGCATAGTTTCTTAAAAAAAGTTAGCCCCTTCGTTTGTTCTAGTTTTTCCGTTCCACAGTACAATAGTTTTGAACATCGTGTGGGCTGTTCCCATATACAGACGCTGGCATAGACGCACATTATCGACTTGCGCATTGTTTTCGCGATAATCTAAAGAGACTAAAATAGGTAATCATGCCTTCGTTCACCCTCAATAACACACTTATGGGAGAGGGAAGAAGGTTATTGGCAATAAAAAAATCCTGTGTGGCTGTCCCATCATCAATTACTACTCATGCTCACTGAACCCGGCCATTCTATGAAACACATGGTTGCAGTAGAGAGGCACTATATTTAATGAAGATTTCTGTGTGAAGTCCCGAAGTTCACACGCTGCGATCGGTTTGGTGCTAGGGCTGTTCGGCCTTTCCCACAAGTGTCCGAAGTCCACACACGTGATTGCGGTTATGCTTCTGGGACACAAGCATAATCTAATCTGCTGTACGAATTTGACAAAAGATCCGTCCCTGTCATGTTAAGCTGTTACCTACAGCCAGCTCACCGGAATTCCCCTTATGCCGATTCTACAGTGTGTTGTATCTGCATATATTTTTTTAATTCTAATGCTTGTTTTCTTTCAGTAGCACATCTAAATATTTTCTTTCTTACTTCCTGGTGTTTTATGTTTGTTTCTTTTTTTCAGGCACTACCTAGAGAAGCGCTGCAGTGGCATATATTTGACAAGGAAGCACAGCATGCCTGGAAAGCTTGTTGCGGGGAAGATCGCCGATGTGATGAAGTTATCCTGTAATAATGATAAATATAGCACATGCCTCCCTTCAAATAGAATTTGTTCATTTTATACAGGCGCTGCTATGTTGCAGTCCTCAAATGCCCATTATTTTATATGCCAAAATTAAGAGTTCCCGGCAGAGAAATAGGCCAGTAGATTTCCAATACACAAATACAGTACTAATAGGCAAATAGAATGCCAATAGACAAATATACTACTAGTACGCCAATAGACAAATACACAATAGGCAAATAGAGTGCCAATAGACAAATACACCAATAAACAAATAGAGGTCGAATAAAGCCCCTTGATCTTGGGAAAGTACCGCCATTCATTGTACCCGCCGCCGCGCGCGCGTCCTCCTCTCTCCCTCCTCGCCCCTTTCGCGTCCTCCCGTTCTCCGCCGCTTTTCCGCGCCGACGATTGGTCTCCTTCGCCGTTGCCCTTGGAGACGCGTGGATCTTGCGTTTAGCTAATATTTTTCTTTTTCGCTCGCTCCATTTTACGCCGGGGCTCCGCGTAGCGAACGTTGCGCGCGCTTTGTTTTCTGTGCTTTGTGTGGGCGCTATATGCCGCGCTGTTGCGCCTATAACTGCAACAACGAGAGCGCAAACGGTTATGCACATTTTACGATTCCCCAAGGTCAGCGTGGTGGCTTGCGCAAGAAGCAGTGGCTGCAAAACATCGGCCAAGGAACTTCGTTCCGACAAAGAACAGCGTACTTTGAGAGGTAGGGCGCCTGTCCTATTGCTCGTATCAAAGCATCGCCGAATGCTACATTGTAAATATCCTTCCGGCCTGCTCATCGACGTCTTTTTTTCCCTAGGCTATTTGCACGTTGCTCCTCAATACGCTGAATATTCAGCTGAGAGTCCATCACCTCGCACGTCGGCAACTCTTATTCAGTCTAAAGTGCACAACTATAGGATCTGCTTTCCGCTGCGAACAATTACGCGCGATGATACAACTCCTCGATCACGCTTGTCGTGATTGTTAGGTTCCGTTTATTGTGAATGTTTGGTGTAAAAACAAACGAATGGACGAATAGAGATGACACTTACTGGAGCTGGTTCCCAAATTAGGGTGTTTTTTTTTTTTGGGGGGGGGGGAGAATTCACACATGAAAATCGTGACACAAATGCGATCAGTCGCAAGAACAAAAGAAACACATAAGCACAACAGAGAAAAAACAATAACATTCTGATAGCGAAAGTAAGCCGTTATCTAGCAGGCCGCGACCGAAATGGCTCGTCTTGGTCAAGCCTGCATTAACATGTCTTCCGTTCACTAATGAAAAACTAGATTATCTCTTATACCGGTGTCACACGGGTAGTTTTGATCGCGATCACAGTCCGGGTCGGATTTCTTTATCGCGATCAACAATCATCGCTGCTATTCGGTCCAAACTAATCCGGATCGAGTTTGGCGCAAACGTCAGTCAAATCGCAATCAGGGAGCCAGATATCGATAAACAGATCGCAATGATCTTGATCCCGATCGGGCCGGATCGCAATTATAAGTGACAGCGTAGCAACACCTGATCTGGAACGGCCCTGATCGCGATCAAAAGGGCCCCTGTGACACCGGTATTGCTTACGGCGTTGTCGTCTGCATGACGACTCACTTTAGTAATCAGTTTTTTTTTTCTTTGTGCTTTCCTATTTTCCTTGCTCAGATTTACAATTGTGACTACTAATATGCGTGCTTTCCCAAATAAACCTCAGGTACAATTCAGCGCTTATCCGTGTGGCCTCTACTCGCCCGTTCGTTTCTTTATCCGCGCTGTAACATTCTTGCAGGATACGTTGTCTGCTTTACTTAAAATTGGAACAGCGGCTTGTAAAGGCGTTATTCTTCCAGCTTACTTTGATATGCGCTTCGGCCACCAAAATGCAACGAATGCAGGCCCTGAAATGAATGAGTGAAAGATTGAAATGAAAAAATGCACGGTGTTGTAGATGAGCAGCGCCAGCTATCTAACAATACTCTTTCTTTTCAGTTCGTCAGTTTGCTTTTGAATTTCGATTCCGCGCACGCATAACTGAGAGACGATTATAATTTGGTTTTCTCGCGGAGAGGACGTGCAGAGGGTGTTCTACTGATTGCGCTCGTTTGCTGTCGTTATCGGCTTCGAGGCAGAGGCCGAGAATTCTGGCTCTGATAGCAAATGCTTTAAAATCACCCTTCTGCGTTTTTTTGGAGTTTCTTTCTGTTCATGTAACACGAGCCAAAGTCATCGCATCGATGTGTTTTGACATTCGTACGGAATGTCTCCTCTCAACGGTAAACCGAGTGCTAGTTTCTTTGACACGAACGCCAAAATACTATTCTGAAAAATCTTTCTCCGGCGCTTCTGTTATTGCGGTAGATGAGTTGCTGTTGGCGCCGCTTGATCGTACTGACACTGCGAAAGCGTCGGATAACACATGGATGGACAAGGTATTATCCACGAAGTCATTTCAAGATGCGACGCTGTAAGTACCTGAGTTGCACATGCGCGCGCAGGAAAGAGACAAATAATCCAGACACAGGCGTACATGACGCAAGCTAAACTATATCAGATGTAAATGTAAAGCATGTTGTCATGTGGCAGAAAAACGTCTGCATCATGGAACGCTGCATTAAGCTTTTTTTAAATTAGCATGCCCCATTTACACGGCTTTCGAAAGAAACTAATATTTTAATAAACGTTCATTTCAGTGTTCTCGATCATGTTATCACCATTCTTCAAAGTTTTCTACAGCACCGGGGCGCGAATGCGGCCCGACATCACACGCCTCCATTGATTTCTACGGCGCGCACGCGGGAGCGCCGGCGAAAAATGGTGCCGTGAGCAGAGCGCGCCGGCGGCGGGCGAGGAGAATCGAGGAGGAAACGCGCGCGCGGAGGAGAGTGTCGTTACTTTCCTAGATCAAGGGGCTTTAAGGTCGAATAGACCAGCACGCCACCTATAGACCCATACGATACCAACAGACCAATATGTTCAATAATCCGATAGGATATTGGTTTTGTATGGGTGATTTTTGCTAGGGCATAAAAATAATGATGGGCAAGTATGCTGCTATCATATTTTTAGCAGCTGGCAGTCACTGTTTCTCTTCGCCTCTTGTAGCCACGCCACAATGGAACACGAAACCTTATGTCGCTCAGTGTACCGTCACTGCCTCACGAAGTAATCGGCAGACTAAGTCGCTTCAAGACACCGACGTGTCGCCGTGATGTCTAGGCTGCACTGTACTCTAGGCGATCAGCACTTGATAAATGATGCCCAATGGCAACAGTCGACTGCCTTAGCCCACCTACATAAAAAAACAGTGCTGAACAGTTTGTCTGCCTTGCTGAATAACACGGCAGGTGACAGCCTAGCAACGGATCATAACGGCCGATACGTGTTCGCACTTTGCGCAAAAAAGTGCAGGAGCATTGGCCATCGTAGATCACATGCTTAGTAAAAACACTTCGCAGCCGCACTGGGACTTCTTGTGCGTCCGGACGTTTACACGAACTGTGCAACATTTATTTCATCGTCGACCTTGCCCTTCGCGACAAGCAAAATGAGGTACTCGACTGCAAGGACACTCCCACCCTCGACAACACCACGTTTTTACATCACAAACTAGAAAATGCAGTACTTCCAACAGCAACGCAACAATCCGCACATCATAGTGAAACTGGTGAAACTCTGCTACACTCTGCTAACTCTGCCGCACATCGATTCTCTCGCGGCTGCCATGTTTGCCACCGTTACCTTTCGCAGCGGCCCCTGGATTTAAGGTGGTTGTGAATATGTCATTAATTAACACGTGTACATTAACGAACTCGTCAAAGGTGTTTTACAGCGAAAGCTGTTATGAGATCATTTCAACGGCCGTTTTTGGCGCCGTAGTTGTCCGCCGCCGGTGTCCGTAACCTCTATCGCACGAAATAAGAAAGAAAAAAGGGTATTAAGAAAAAATTTCCAGGATGGAACGAAGTTAATTCGAACCTGGGCCCTCTGCGTGGGAACCCAGTGTTCTACCTCTGAGCCATGCCGGTGCTTGAAACTGCGTTGCATTTAAGGACCCTATACAGGCTTCATGTCGCGAAGGAACCACATAACATATATGTAATGTAGTGTGGTAGAACAGTAAAATAACAACCAGGCGTCACACAAACGCGAATTCTGTAACCGGGCGTCACACAACGCGAATTGCGCAACGAGTGGGTTGTTGAATGCTTCCAACCCATTGCAAAGGCCTCTGCGATAATTCATCGTCATCAGCCACAGCGTCAACAAAGTGCACATAATGCCTTACAGGTGTTTGGCGAGTACCACGGTTCTCCGCTGAATGACGAAAATTGCATAGTGGCTGCTTCTCTAATTCACAAAAATTATGATTTATAGCGTAGAGGGTTCCTCGCAAGTGCACATCTATTGGTTGCCATTAACGAAGCCCATAAGGCTCCCATGATCCATTTCCTCAGGGTCTCAATAAAGTTAATTCCCTCTCTCTCGCTCTCCGTTTCTCCGGTTAACGTATGTTATAAAGCGTGATTGGACAGTTAAATAACGACCGGGCGTCACACAATATGAATTACGATTGGCCCAGCCATAATTCTTAATCATCATCAACCGTCGCATCAACAAAATGCACATAATGCCTTACAGATGGTACCTCGCTTCTCCGCAGAATAACGAATAATGTCGTGGTGGATGCTTCCCAACTTCCCAAAACTTATGATTTGTGCCGTAGTGGGTACGTAGCTAATGTACTTGTATTAGAAGCCACAAGAGAGTTTATAACGGGCTCTAGAAATGTCCGCTCTTCCAGCTTTCGCTGTGTCTGTGCTGCGCTTTCCGCGCAGGCCTGGCGTTTTTGTTTTAGGTTTAACACATTATAAAGTAATAATCTGTCTATTTGAATTGTTTTAAGTTTATTTTAATGAGGTGACGTCTCGTGCACCGCGCGGCGCAGGATACGCTGCCTAAAAAAATAAAGTTTGAATCTTGTGTTTGACGTTTTAGTAATTCAAATACGAATTGATCTAAATTTTGGGGGTTTTGAGAATAATGCAAAACTCCGAATTTTGGAGAATTGGGGATTTACGAGAAATAAACTGCGATAAACGCCGAATTTCCGCCAAAAATATAAACTCCGATAAACATCCGCCGATTTTCGAGAAACACCGAAAACACGGAGCCCTAGTTATAACATACATTGTTGTGACGGTGAAGAGCAAGTCCTTTATTGGGTGGACTTGGGCCCAGCAGACAAAGTAGCATTCACGGTATAATGATGAAACGGTCATTGCCAAAAATCTGTCCTGTGGATTTAGTGCGTTGACCAAGTGTACATGAGTCACCGTAGGTTCCAGCAGAATCCGCCTTTTTCATTTTCCTGTGCTGCCCTTTCATATATATACTTCAGTGTGACAGTGCACAACAAAACAGTCAGACTGATAGGACATGAAACGACACACACAACAAGTGCCGACTCGCAACTGAACAGTTTGCTGCACCTTACACATAAATATAAGCAACACGCAGGTACATGTGACATGGATTGCTGCCGCTCTCCTGTGATGAAATCATGAAAACACACGCCGCAGAACATTAAATTCTTTGTTCAGCAGATGAACTGAAGCTTGGCATACACAGTTTTCTTTAACAACATGATATGCTTCTACCACCTCTCTGTCAATCTGATGCCAATGCTTATAAATTATCTTAGTGCTTATGAAAACTAGGGAGTACCCACATGATCGACAGTGCATAGCTAGATCAGAATTAGCCACATTCTTCAAAGAAGCATTGTGTTCTTTTAGTCTAGTAATTAATACAACGGCCCATCTGTCCATTATAGAGGGTGTTTTTCCTTTTTTCGACAATACAGATATTTAATAAAAAATTTTGACAGCCAGAATCTTTTAGCTTTCGGTCATGAACTCTATGTTGAGGCAGGAAGTACTTTTCCGCAGCTAAAATGACATTGACATGACTAATTAACAACACTCGTTATTTTTTTAATTATTGACTGGAGGGCAGTTGTTTATATTAGAAAGTTGTAGTGCATGCCACTTTATGGCATACCCATTTTTTTTAGAAATCGCGAGAGTTGCACGTAGTTAGAGATATTCATCATCGAATTTTAGGCCGATACTGAAACTACTTCTAGAACACTGTAACTGAAACTGACTGCGCCTGGAGCGCAACCATCTCTGCTACGTACGTCAGAGCGAACTGCCCGCGAACGTTACAGTCACCATGATCTCCGCAGAGCCTCGATGGGCGAGCCGGTGCTTGCTGACCCCCATCAACCAGCTACTTCGGCCCAGCAAGTGCAGCTTCGGGAGGGAATAAAGCTCAGCATGCATCTTTCGGGCTAATTGTCAAACTCCTCCTCCGCAGAGGCCCTGTTATGTGTGTTGAAGGTCATTAATTTTTTTATGTGTTTTTGAGCATTTTGACGTTGCCGGTTTTCTAGAGCCTGTTTAACCCGACATCGCCGGTTTTTCTTAAAATAACGACCTAACCCTTTTAGACGCCGCCTATGAAGAACTGTCTGTAAATCCATCAAATTGGCACGTCCTTTCAAGGCACTAAATATTCCCTTTTAACAAAAATAATGTCACAATACGTTGATTTATGTGTGTTCGTTTTGCTAGTAAAATGCTCGTAATTAATCCATGATTAAATTGTAATTAAATATCTACTTATCCTGAAGCCATTCATGCTCTGTTTTTGCATAAGTAGAATGAAATCTCAGGATAGAAATAAAGAGCAAATTCGTTTTCGGCTATGTTCATTCTGAGCAAAGAAAAATTACACTTTTCTCGCGGCTCGAGGTAAGCGGCACGTCGAACTACTCGTCGAACATCGTAGTTCCTTCAGTAAAGTGACTATATTTAACAGTAGACTGCAAAATTAAGGCTAAATGAAGACACATTTGTTCCGTAGGAGGTTCAATTCATCAAAGGATCAGAGTGTATCTTGTGCTTCCTTAGCCACTAGTCAGCACAACTAGCAAAAACAAGTGGTGTACACAATTGTGTACAAAGCGTCTCAAAGGGTTAACGAAAAAAAAAAAAGCATAATGCATGTTTGTAGTAGTATATTGATGAAAAGCAGTAAACAATACTTTTGAACGACGTTTGGTGGAGTGTCGCTTGCTCTCGCACACTACATAGTTCTCATGCAGAAGGCTCCGGCTCATTATATGCAATTTCAGCGCTATGACGATCGAGGAAAATTTTTGGAGCTACAGTGAGCAATATCTTCATTGAACACAAACTTGGTGCCTACGTGAGTGCCAACTTAGTGGTGCACCGACGGGGCGGGGGGGGGGGGGGGGGCTTGTAACCCCCCCCCCCCCCTTCCTAACTGCTCCAATGTCCTTGTCGCCGAGAACCCAACGTACACCTTCAAGGGCCGTGTTGGCGTTGTAATTTCAATTCAGGATGTAGCTTGAGGTCGATTTTTCCTGATTGACTCCATAAATGCGCTGTATTCACTCACCTGCTTACAAACTGAATGAGTGTATTGGCCTCGAGAAGTTACGGAGTCGCTCTCTATCGGACGCGCCTCGATTGCGTGCTAAGCAGGATACCGCCGGCGCGCTCCCCATAGGTTTTGCTGTCGGCGCTCTACAAAAACACGTCGCGGAAGGCCTCCAGGGCATTTCTGTAAGTACTTTCGAAATGAATGAATGTCAAAATAATCATTTTCGACGAACTGAAAGCACAAGATAGTCTACAGTCGCTGTCTCTTTGCAGAAAACCGAGCACCCGCTTCACGCTGTCACCGCGTTGGAGACCCCTGAACCGGCTTCTTGCGTGAAAGGTAGTCACTCGCTGAGTGCAAACTATGTGAAAATATCTCGTTAGAGTAGACTGCCTGTATAACCAAACGGAGCATAACAGAAAGAAGCCTCAAGCCAACGATCGCACGGGTTCGCGACGACTGACGGTGCCTCTGCATGTATGAGCGTCTGCATGTATGTTCGTACTGGTGGTTTCGCTTTTGCTACGAGCGCGTTTTGGCACCGCGCTGTGAACTTTAGGCCGAAAAATATGAGAATTTGTGAGTAAACAAACAACTACTGTTGCGCGGACGCTATCAGAGCAGTTCAAAAACAATTTCCTTACAACTGCGGCTTCGGTGCGCATGGCAACTTTGTGATCTGCCGTCCTGACGATTCAGTGTTTCTTTTTTCTTTTTCGGTCTAAATTCGGGTACGTTTCAATGTCATTTGACAAGTTGTCTCGCACTGCGAATTGATCGGTCTTCTCAGCGGGCAAATGCCGCTGCTTCTGTTTCTTTATTCAGCGCATTCGTTTCGTTTGGTGCTCACACAAAACGTGAGCAAATGCGACGCCTTTTTTAATGCTCCTTAATTATCGTTCCCTTTGCATTCCAGTGAACTTGCCGCTCTCTGTCATCAACAAATTCATAGACCAAAGCTTCACCACTTCGAGATTGCTGGTGGAAGAAGAACCAGTCTACGAGACCGAGCATGTAGTAGCATGCGACGCCTAGGAGAAGAAAGAAAATACAGTAACGTTTGCCGGACTTGCTCTGCGAACGTCGGCTGTGAACTAGGACCCACTTGAACTTGAAATAGCGGTGAATAAAATACAAGTCATTGCAGCAACTAGCAGCCGCAAAACAGGATAGTAATTATTTGGCGAGTAGCCCAGCAATTTTGGCAGCAGTGTCGTGTCTAACGCCAACAGGGTGGCATCTTTCCCACGTAAATAAATGAGGCTCCAAGAAAATACATGGGGTTGGCCGGTGGGCAGATCACGGAGGCAATGCAAAATTTATGTAGCTTATGAAGCAATGCATGCCTCATCAAATGGGAAAGTTGCCCGTCGGCGTCCCGAGTCGGCGGCGTCAACACGAGTGATGCAAAAAATAATCGTCACGTGATGGTGTCACCATATGACGTCATCATGACGTCACAGATCGCCAAAATATGTAGCGTCATTATGACGTCACATAATGTGACGTCACATGATGACGTATTCACACGTCATAGTCGCTTTGCATTGCCTCCGTGATCGGTCACGGAGGCCGTGCAAAACCGCGTTAGGCGCAGAACGCTTTTGGAGGGGGGCGCGGGAGAATCAGTACATCGACTGACAAGAAGAAGATGGCTTTCGCCTTTTAGTCATCTTTAACGAATGCATACGGGACCCTGTGCGTTTTTTAATTTAACGTATCTAAACAATGACTTGCGCATCTGCAGCCGATTTTGTGGACGCTGAGCACGGGGCCGACGATCAAGAGGTCGCACTGGAGGGTTCTGAGATGGCATCGCACGTGGTAAAAGGTAGCGCTTTTACCATCCTGTGGCAGATAAGCATCATTTGCCGGCGAGAAGCGCGCGCGAGCCATCGTCTCAGTGCGCACTGTCTGCTACTCATCGAACATCGCAGGCCCGACGCAGTAACAAAAGTCTTCGTCGCGGAAGTGCTTGTTGCACACAAGACTCGTAGCGGATGGCTACTTGCCGGTTCTTAGCTTTATAACCCATGCTTCACGCTGTTTCTTGTCCCGCGGTCACCAGTGCAGGCTGACACTGGGCTTCTTTGCGTAAGCGCGGCACTGCGGCACCGAGCGGTAGAGCCCCATGTTCGTCGCCTTCGGAGGCAGCCACTCTGTTACAATGGTTTCAATTGAGTAGAAAATGAGAGAAAACTTCCGAATTGGAACAGACCGCAGCGCATGTGGGACTTGAAACTCGTTTTCAAAGCACGCGGCAGTGCGCCACAAGCAGCCGACGCGGCCGCTGAGACCACGTTATCCTGCCAAGCACGTCACGCCGACGGTGGCGCCGGCGTTTCCAGTGGTGGGCCTCGAGGACGCAGCTTTGGACGAAAAAGATATGCTTTCACGGGCTGTCAGTCGGACCCCTTTTCTTTTCTTGCCCCTTTTTGATTACCGCTACAGCGCACGAAGATATCTTGGAATATTCGAAACAAGTGGCGTACAATGGCAATGCATTGCCTCACTTAGCCACAGGCTTCGGTGCACAATGTATGTAACATGAAAATATATTACAAGTAGCAGCTCATGCAGCTGTGTACGCAGTGTCACATATATATATCCGGTTCACACGAAGAAATCTAATGCACTGACTTGCATATATTTAAATAATACCTGGTTCACTGGGACGCTCCTAACGTGCTTAAAGGGGTCATGAAGCACCCCCTGGGCTTGTTGAAAAAACACATCCTGCGGAAAGCTGACACGGCTATGAACTGCTCTGCCAAATATTACAGTCGCGCGCGCCGCGTAAAGGCCACAAGCGGAGCGCGAAGTTGCCGTTTCCTCAGGCGCCCTCTTTTCAAACAGAGGCCGGTTCTCACTCTCGTCGGTGGGCGGCGCGTCTGCCCGTTGACGTCGCGGATCTGCCTTCGTCGCAAGAGACATAGGATGCTTATTGGCCAATAGCCGACATAAATCAAGAGCGGTGTTTGAATCAGATGCGCTTGTTTCCGTTGACTATGTGTATAATAGTTGTTGTAGTTAAATAAACGGGCTGAAATATGGAAATACTTCGTTGCGAGTTTTCGAAAAGATGACTCACTTCCGGTAGAAGCCAACTGTCGTCTGCTGAACTCGGTGCGCCCGCGCACGTTCGAGTGAAACTTAAATTTGGCCGCAGGACCTTTTCGGTATCGCAGTTTCTTGTGCCTCGCTTGTTTCCATTAGTCTTGTACGTCATAACTGGCCTCAAACCTTACAAAACTTGTGTGTGGCGTTGAGTTCTAACGACACTCGTGCTGACTTGATCAGCACGAGTGTCGATCTCGTGCTTGATCTCGTGATGATTTGATCAGTGCGTGCACAGATCGAGTTGCAAGCAGGTTATCTTAATTAACAGACCGCGGAGAGCGGCCCCTCGTGAACCATGAGGGTTGGATTATAGCTGAGGGTTTTAACACTATTATTTTGTCGAGAGAGAATGCACACGATCCTTTGACCTTTGTATAATACACCTCACGTCGAAGATATCCCGAAGATGGATTCAGCGGTAAGGTCGAAATAATACAACCTGAATTCCACTGTCAACTCACTGAGAGTACACTTGCTTGCAGTCGCTTCAAAGAACAACCATCGGCCTGTGTTTAAGCTACATAATTTGTGGGGTGTCATGCAGGCCGAAGTGAACACCTTCGGCTCCGAATTCTTCGGTTCGTCGTGTCGTGCCGTTATAAAAATGATAAACGTGTGCCCTCTTGAGTGCTTCTCCACATATCGACAATGCTTCGCTCGCCCGAAATTCGTGGATGACAATTATAGGTATCATTCATTTGGCCGAACGTATCTGCATTTCATGGGCGTATGCTGTGGGGCAATTTTAGTAATTTCTGCCGCGAGCGGCACGCGTCCAGTGGCAGCAGCGTGTTCTGAGCTGTTCTAAGACCGCCTGTGCTTGCATTGTAGGTGTCTGGGCCAACCGCCGCGCAGAACCCCTCGAAGACGAGGACGAGACGCTGAGCACGGCCGCTCGATCTCCCTGTGCACTGAAACACGTCTTTATCATTCCAAGACTCGGCCGCGACTCACTGTCAACGGCCACTGAGCGCGAGCCGCGAGTATGTCCGTGTCCATCGTTCTCTTCTACCGTCGGCGTGTTCGCGGCTGCCGCTTCCATAGCATATATAAGTTACATACGCAGACGCCACAGTTGCAAAGATATTGTAACGCGCCTACATTAGGTGCGTTTAAAGCACGCCTACTGTCACGAGCTGCGCATTAAGGGGTAACAGCGCCTTCTGAGCAGCTGAACGATAATCTATTTCCGCAATTAGCACTTATTTGCAATTCGCGCTTTAGCGTGGCATGCAGTGGTTCTTTATAACTGATATTTTGCATTTAGTTGCTTTCATACTCGTAGACTACCTACTATCTTTTAAGGATCACACCACCGCGTTAAAGCGAATGCCAAAAGCGTGCCCCGATGTCAAGCTAATCTAGTAACATTGGTCAAGCACAACATCCACATATTTACCAGTGACGTGTCTCCCGCCAAATAAAAAGTTAATGCACTTGCACTTCACCCTTGTGAACGTCCATGTGTACTTGGCATTCCCCGTGCACAGATGACGCAGAATGAATTTTAAAAAATATGTTCCTCCTCAATGAAACAACTGTTCTCCAGAAAATAATGGTTCGCTTGAATTGCTAGTATACTATATATTCACAGCAGTAGACAGGTTGGCTTGTTCACAATTCAGAATGTTACATACATAACACAGAAACAAGGACTATAGAAAATAGGTACAAAACTGGAAAAACTCGGTCATATGTGCACTCCCTCGTCCACTTGCACATTATGTTGAAGTGCAGGCACCTTCAATTATGCTACGATTAATGAAATATCACCCAACCAACGTTAGAACACAGTGATGACTTTTTGCCTAACTGCCTGTCACCTATTTCTCTTCCACAATGTGTTCTAATGTGTAAATCATCTGTTCTACTTGTTTGGTAATAAAACACAGGTCGTTACATTGAGCGAGCAGTGTTTCACCAATTTGTATTGCATGCAGAAGTTCATTTCTTCCATTAGCATCCACGACAAATAGTCATACCTCAACTGATACAAAAAACAGTGTTTGCACTATTTTATTGGAATCAAAACAGTAGGAATTGTCATGCCAGTGTAAGCATATGCATATTTCCATCTTTGTGCACAGAACCTGCACCCAATACTGAACATGCAGAACAACATATACAGTACAGCCCAAGCACTATATATAATTCACAGCAGTAAAGCAACATGAAAGTAGTGTGTAAAACCTCCTCATAATGGATATTGATATGTGCACTTCACAGTGACAGTATCTAAGCACAATCCAAAGAAATTGGATGCACAAGGAACTTGGTGTCAGCCTACTCATGAAGGCAACTAAATTAGTACAGTAAGGCTAGCTTTACTTTTGAGAAATAAGCAACCATGCAGATAGGCATGTTCTAGTATTTTTATTGCATTCGTTTGCACTATGGCATCAAAACATGTCGCACATGATCATACAGTTGAGTTTCCTGCAGAAAAGTCTAAAATTGATTGTAGATCCACTTACCACAATTTATAAAAGCATTCAGCAATGCCCACAAAATGACAACGCGGCCTTCATATATTGATTCACATATTTGCTCACAGATATCTGAAAACTAACTTAAATTTCTGGAATTATGCTTGGGAACTTGTTGGCGTTATCACATGACTACAATGTACCAATATTTCTATTATGCATAATTAGTACATCTATGTTTACAATATATCCATGCCAGATAGTGCCATCTGCAACTTAAAGTCCTTCATATTTAATTCCTCACTTCATGACTTGTGCATAATTACCACATTGAAAATTAAGCCCAGCATTATGGCTTCAAGATGAACTTGAAATTAGGCAATAATGTGCCCAAAATTAAAAATTTCCTATAAGTAGTGGCTGATGGCTTGATATGCCATGAGGTTGAGTAAAAATTGACCACACACTTATAGAGACTGTAAAGCAGTCAGGACTTAAGTTCATAGTAAAAGAAAGCGGGAAGACAAAACCACAACACACGTAGAAATGAAGGAGACAGGACGACGCAGTACTAGCAACTGAATAACACGAGCTTGGCTTTTTTAGACATGTTTTTACTCTTTCTGCGACTGCGTGATTCTATAATTTTGTAGTTTTTTCATACTGTGTGCGTATATCTTTCTACGGTTTGCATAAACTTCAGTTGCTAGTAGCACATGATCCTGTGCCTTTCATTCTCATTTCTCTGTGCTGTGGGGGTTCTTTCCGCACTGTCTTTAACAGTGTATGCACATCAACTCGCCCAACTGTCCATTTTGGGATAGTTTGCTGAATAAAGCCGGTTCAGCTAAGTGTCATTTTGAACAATGCGAAATTTTCAAATGCACATGCTACTGAAAAGGTTGTACGCAGTATCATGTATAACACTCTGCATCAGTCCCATGCCCAAATGCTGTAAGATGTAAGAAATATTCGAGATAGCGTACAATGAGGTACAGTGAAGTGTTCCCACAATACACTGTCTCGTATACAAGCAGTGGTCGAGCAACTCTTGCTGCTTTGCCAGAAATGTCTTGCTGAAAATGATACAAAAAAGAAGTTCATTAAGCTGTCTGTGTCCACAAAAATGAGTTTCTCGCCAAGGACTCACACTTCACCATACTGATTGCAGACCTTTTAACAAAACGTGAAACAAATGCAAAATTGTGAGGCTGCTAAATAGTTCCTTGTCAACTTTTCAAGTACACAGGGCGAAAAATACACGAAGGTAAATAAATTCCGAAACAAACCAGAAGTGTTACTCTTGTCCTTTGTACAACCATTCGGGTATATTTCGATGTGAGTCAAGTTAGCATTATAGTGTAAAGGGGTGTGAATGTTAGTGACAAAATAACGAGAGGGAAGAAACAAGGTGATTCAACAAGGTGGTTCAACAGGTTCAACTGGCTTATATCAATGTGATTAAAATAGCCTTGCATAACTAATACATCTCCTAAAGGCTACAAATATGCATATGTAACCCTGGCAAGTTCCAGTGCTGATATGTGACTAATGAATTGAAAATACCATAAAATGCATGTTCTTCACAACACACACTGTCACTTAGCGGATGTCTGCGACATCATATGGCCATAATTATGTTTCATCATAAGGTCATAATTATTTGACGATTATGCCACATGTCAACGCGCACAAATTGACATCGAGACGGAGGATCAAGACAAGCAAATAAAGCATGAAAACAGCGTAAACAGAAAACAAATTTGGCCTCAATGCACATTTTATTACATAACAGGGTGATAATAGCGGCTTTTCTTTTTGCTTTCGTGTATACTCCTTGAAAGCACTCTGCTTCATTTATGCTTTATCGCAACGCGGGAAATTATGCTATACAAACATCTTTTTTCAAGGCGCACTCGCGCATCAATTAGCTGGCCGTGCGAAGCATGTGCTATATTCACAGGAGTTTCTAAACATGCATTACACATCGTCGCTATGTGAGCTTAATGACTGTTCTTTCTTTCTTTTTCGATTTTGCATTGCACTTTTCACTAGACGCAAAGTACAGGAGGATACCTTCAGCTGCCCGAGCGACGATAAGGACGCGCGAACAGAGGAAACGTTAGTATTACTTACCATTAATTGTATTCCCGATGGTACCGCGAACGCAGCGTGCCCATCATCTGCTTGGTAATATACACATAGCTGGGCAGTTCACATGCGGCGTTCACAAGGCCAAGGTAATCCCATGACGGCTTTGCTTGGGCATCCCGCACGCTGCTGGGGCCAGCCTAAAACGACTCTCTTCTCGCGTTTCTTTCTTTTTTGCTTTTTTCCCCCTTCGCGCGCGCATACGTCGCGACGCTTTTTCAAACCTCGCTTGTATTCCGACGCGTCTGATTTCCTCGCTCTCGCCCACGGGCAGGCGGGCTGCAGCCGTCCGAAGGTCGAAGGGCATTTTATCTCGTTTCCTCCCGTTCACGGCGGCCGCTTAAAAAGAATCGCGTTTTTCTTTTTTTTTTTTGCTTTTGCGTCGCGTTTTCATTCCGTGAGTTGAGGCAGGCCGCCTTGAGTGTACATGCCGTGCCAATCGGCTGCATCGAGGGCTTGCCGGCTTTTCCTAATAATAATATTTGAGGTTTAACGTCCCAAACCGCGATATGATTATGAGCAGTGGCTCAACCAACGGGGGGGGGGGGGGGGGGGTTGGGGGGTTGTAACCCCCCCTGAGGCCGACCTGACCCCCCCCCCCCTCCCGTAACTGCTTCACGGTCATTGTCACCGAGAATCCAACGTACACGTTCAGGTGGCCTTGTTAACGTTAACATTTCAATTCAAGAGGTGGTTTCAGGTCGAATTTCCTTCATTTAATGTGTTGTATTCAGTCATCTACTCCTAAACAGAAAGAGCGAAAACCGCAAGTTCGGTGACCCTGTGTTCACTTCCAGTGAAGCAGTTCTGGACGAAAGAGAAGATGCTTTCACGGGTCGTCGGTTTGACCCCTCTTCTTTTCCTGCCCCCTCTGATTACTGCAATAGAGCAAGGAGATAGTTCGGAATCTTCGAAGCAAGCTATTGTTCTTATTCTCGGGGGAAGTCTAAAACGGGACGGTGTGCAATGATAATGCGGCGCGTGACTTAGCCACAGACGTCGGTGCACAGTGCCTGTGACATCAAAAAGTATTACGTATAGCAGCTAATCCAGCTGTGTACGCAGTGCTACATACATGTATGTCCAAAACAGGAGTTCGCAGTGTTGTTTACCGTTTATAACATTATTATCCGGTTCACACAGGTTCACACCTGCACACACGCGAATTATATTTGGTTACTGGGACGCTTCTAATGCAATTAGAGATTAGAATATCAAGTGCTTCAATAACATTAAATTGTCGGTGTCACATGGCTTGGTTTAATGGCACTAATGGAGCGACGACAAAGTTGCGCAACAAGTATATGTTGGTTTTGCCTCGAATGTGCAACTTTTTCAAATTCTACGTCACAAAACTCATTTTATAGTAATAACAAGCGTTTTCATGTACATTCAAAGCCTTACTCGCTATGGGATCGAAACTCGCTTAAGCGTGATGAACATTTCCTGTTACGATGCCGATGGCATTCTCATTACTTTTTAAATGCGAAGCATTTCTTAGCGAACTTCTGCGACTTTGAGCGTATCTATCTATCTATCTATCTATCTATCTATCTATCTATCTATCTATCTATCTATCTATCTATCTATCTATCTATCTATCTATCTATCTATCTATCTATCTATCTATCTATCTATCTATCTATCTATCTATCTATCTATCTATCTAGCCGCCTACGACTTTGTGCTCTCCTGGTCGCTTGGTCAATCGAATGTACACCAAAATTGGCATGGCGTAACATGACTGTATGACGAACATAAATGACAAGTCATAACATGAAAATCATGACACGCATGTCATGTACAGCATGATTTACATGCCACGCTCATGGTGCGCTGGCGGCCGTTTCGCTAGCTCCATATACATCAAAATTGGTATCTTGCGACTTGACTGTGTGACGAACATAAATGACACGAGTTAACATGAAAATCATGACACGCATGTCATGTACAGCATGACTTACGTGCCACGCTCATGGGGCGCTGGCGGCCGTATCGCTAGCTTGATCTATCCCGAAAATGGTATTGTGCGACGTGACCGTGTGACGAAAAGCACGAGTTAACATGAAAATCATGACACGCATGTCATGTACATCATGACTTACGAGCCACGCTCATGGGGCGCTGGCGGCCGTTTCGCTAGCTTGATCTACCCCGGAATTGGTATTGCGCGACGTGACCGTGTGACGAACATAAAAACACGCGTTAACATGAAACTCATGACACGCATGTCATGTACAGCATGACTTACGTACCACGCTCATGGTGCGCTGGCAGCCGTTTCGTTAGCTTGATATACACCAAAATTGGTATCTTGCGCCGTGACTCTGTGACGAACATAAACAACACGAGTTAACATGAAAATCATGACATCCATGTCATACACAGCATGACTTACGTGCCACGCTCATGGGGCGCTGGTGGCCGTTTCTCTAGCTTGATATTCACCAAAATTGGTATCTTGCGACGTGACTGTGTGGCGAACATAAATAACACGAGTTAACATGAAAGCCATGACACACATGTCATGTACAGCGTGACTTACGTACCACGCTCATGGTGCGCTGGCGGCCGTTTCAAACGCTAGCTTGATCTACCCCGAAGTTGGTATTGCGCGACGTTACTGTGTGAAGAACATAAATAATAGGAGTTAACATGAAAACCATGACACGCATTTTCCTTAGTGACATACAAGACGATGTATGCAGCTCTTTTCTGGCTGCTTCGCATTACATCGATTCCCACAATGCGTGGGATCTGCCGGCTTTTTCTTAAATCCTTGATATTATAGTGAACACGAATTGTGTCCGTCACGGAGCACCTTTCTTTTCCTTTAAGTACTCAATAATGTACGCTCTCCTGACGACAAACATTCTTTTTTCATCTAGATGGGTTCTACAAAACATAAGATGAGAATGAGGTGGGATAGCCACTTCAACCAACAAGACCACAATTTCGATCAAGCCAAACTTTACATTCTACAAATTTACGGTCACCACGGGAGAGGAAATACATGGAATCGTATTTGATACTATTTGATACACAAATTTCAATCCCTACACCCATCAGGAATAAATCTAGCTCGTGGTAATTTGGAATCGCTAAAAGCCATAGCATGATTTCTATAATATTAAGAGACATAAAGTACGCTCAGCCTTCAAATAACCTGGACAAATATTCTATTCGCAACATAAAATCCCTACTAGCCTCCATCATACACTAACAATGTTCTTTTTTAAAAATATTTCAAGTTCTCCGCGCCTTATTCCGACTGTTCCCCCCTGCCTTTTTTTTTCTTTTTTTTCCCCTCCTCCTTCTTCTTACTGGACTGCCGCCCAACTTTTGAGGCCATCGATCACACTTGATGCGTATGTCCGCCAGTGACTTCACCCATTAAGCACGTGTGGGCTTCAAAAGTACACCGCCCGCTTGCCCCACCATCTTCTGCAGCCCTTTGTGAGTGCTAGACGCGCCGCCCTTCTGCAGCCTTTCCAAGTTGCTTCCATATGCCGCTCTTTTCTTTGTCGAGCCTTCTACGGCTCTCGCTTTGGTAAATGGCCCGTCCGTTTGCGCTAGTACACTGTAGCACTGTAACTGTAATTTGCGCCATACACACGTGCAGTGCGAAACGGGAGGGATAAAGCCCGGGCCGAAGCCAGTTCGAAACCGCAAACGGCGCCGCGTGCGCGACTTCTAAGCGAAACCACATGTTCGAAAAGCCGCCGGCGTAATAGGGTGCCGAAAAAAGAAGGAAAAAGAAACGGTCTTGCTGATATCCCCCCCCCCCCCCTCCGAGCGCGTGGCCCGCAGCCGACGATGGGGACGGGCGGTGCGTGAAAATGTTTTCAGCATTACGAGCACAATAGCGCGTTCTCTGCCTTCTCCAAAAGACTGACCACCGGAAGAGCGAACCCGAGGCATCCTCAACAAAACTGCTTGCACTGGCTGCGACGCCCGCTGCATCAGCGGAACTGAGAACCTGTAAGAAGGACGGGAAAGACGTCCACAATTTTGCAAAGACGCAGACCGCCGAATCAATTTTCTTGAAACTGTAGTCCTCGAAGCTGAAACCAATTACCAGAAATATTGTAACGGGCTGAAAAGGACAACGAAGAAGACAAGAAAGAGGACGACGTTGACAGACCCTGCAAGCTGGGCGCCATCTTGCCAGCCGCTGAGTTTATTCTGTGTATATATATTGTAAATATATTCTCCCCGTAACATCTTTGGTGGAGGTGCGGGGTATTAACTTCACTCAAGACGAAGCTTCGCAGCGGGCGCCTAGTTGCCTCTTCAATGGCGACGGAAGTCAACAATGCCGACCCTTCAGCTGCTACTGTGCCTTCTCCAACCGGCCCGTCAACCCTCATCTTGGAGCCCCCGAGAGACCCAGGTACCTTTTCGGGCACCGATGGCGTTGACGTAGAAGACTGGCTAAAGACATACGAGCGTGTGGGCGTACGTATGCGATGGGACCCAACGCTCATGCTGGCCAATGTGATCTTTTACCTAACAGACACCGCGAAGGTCTGGTATGAAACGCACGAGGAAGAGCTGACCAGCTGGGAGTTATGCAAGCAAAAGCTTCGGGAGCTATTTGGCAGACCTCTGGGACGTCAGCGCTCCGCCCAAAAAGAGCTCGCGTCTCGTGTTCAGACATGCACCGAATCCTACCTTACGTATATTCAGGACGTGCTTGCTTTGTGCCGCAGGGTGGATTCGCAGATGTCGGAAGCCGATAAGGTTGCCCATGTCATCAAGGGTATAGCAGATGATGCCTTTCACCTGCTTGTATTCAAGAACTCATCTACCGTACAAGACATCATTTCTGAATGCCGGCGCTTTGAGGAAGCCAAGAGCCGCCGTGTTCTCCACCAGTTTACACGCCTGCTTAACACGGCTGCTACATCCACCTGCGAAGACCCCCGCCTGCCTTCTACGGAAAGTTCCAGTGATGTTGTCCGCATTGTCCGCCGAGAAATCGAAGCCGCTGCTCCGCTCACGTCACCAACCCTCAACTCCGACAACCATCACGCCACCGTCTCCCTCATCCAGTCCGTCGTGCGTCAGGAACTGGCCAACGTCGGCCTGAACAACATCTGCTCAATTCACCGACCTGAATATGCTCCACCAACTCCAACTGTTGCTGTCACACCGAACCGACGTTTTTCCGCTCCCCCACGTTATCGTAACCCGGCAGAATGGCGCACACCAGACGACCGGCCAATATGCTTCAACTGCGGTCGTGTAGGCCATATTTCTCGTCACTGCCGTTCATGGTCTAACTCGACACCATGGCCTTACTTTCCGTCCCATCGCCTCCCTCCCGGTAATCCACGCTCATCGCCGCAAACACAGCCGCTCACGCCTGACACTTCTTTGCCCACTCGACTCAGCCGCTCACCTTCGCCGCAACGCCGTTTTTCCCGCTCGCCCCCATCTCGTCGATCGCCGTCCCCAAGCTCCTTCCGGCGCTCACCTCCGGAAAACTGACGGGAGCAGCTCCTAGAGGTGAAGCTGCAATCACGACCCGATGCCAAAATCCTCTACTGACCCTGCCCGCACATCGGAACCTTATCAGTGTAGACGTGGACGGTGTACCAGTTACGGCCCTTATTGACACTGGCGCGCACGTGTCTGTTATGAACGCTGACCTCAGAACACGCCTAAAAAAAGTCGTTACTCCTGCCCCAAGCCCTGTGGTCCGAACTGCCGATGGCGGAACAGCTGCCGTGATTGGTGTGTGTTCAGCTCGTGTGACCGTCGCCGGACACCACACATCGGTTATGTTTTACGTCCTAGAACATTGCCCTCACGACCTAATTTTGGGACTTGATTTCTTGTCGGAACACTCGGCCTTGATAGACTGTTCTGCCGGCGTTGTGCAACTCGCTCTACCTACTGCTGTTGACCCTCCCGGTTGCCCTCCAAGCCGGCTCTGTTCCGCAGACCACCTTCGTCTTCCTCCACGGACAGTTACTTACGTCGGCGTCTCACCTGTACCACCTGTACCCGACGGTGACTATATAGTGTCTCCCAATCTTGAAGTCCTGCTTTCGCAAAACGTTGCGTTTCCGCACACTCTCGTTACTATAACGGACAACGCCTCCTGTCTACCGCTAGTGAATTTTGGCCTATGCCCACAAGTTCTCCCTCGTGGCATTTCCCTTGCGGAAATCATGCCGGCGGCCGACTGCCACATTTCAACTCTAAGTTCCGACAGAGATTCGTGTGCAGAGAAACCTTCCCCTACTACTCCATCAGAACAAGGTGCCTTAACTCAGATGATTGCACCCGATTTACCTACCCAACATGCTGATGAACTGCGCGCTCTCCTTGCGTCCTTTTGGGACATCTTCGACCTTGGCGACCGCCCTCTCGGACAAACGTCAGTTGTTAAACATCGGATTGACACAGGCGATGCGAGACCAATTCATCGGCGACCCTACCGCGTCTCCCATACTGAGCGACAAATAATCCAAAAAGAAGTCGACAAAATGCTTTCTCGGAATATCATCGAGCCTTCCATCAGTCCATGGGCGTCCCCTGTTGTACTTGTTAAGAAGAAGGACAACAGTTGGCGATTTTGCGTTGATTATCGGCATTTGAACAAGGTCACAAAGAAGGACGTCTATCCTCTGCCACGCATTGACGACGCCCTGGATTGCCTTCACGGTGCACAATATTTTAGGGGCGAAGCTCCTCAAGGCGGCACCCGTTCGTCCCTCGTAGTCGTCGTGGTCGTAGTAGTGAGTAACAAGTCTTACGCTTTGACCTCCAAGGTGGTGCCGGTGGGAGATTTCTCCTGTGCGTTGTTGAACAATAAAAAATTCGCAGCGTGCGCGTTAACTAAAAGCCGAATTCTTCTGTCTCTCATTCCCCATTAGCAGCCATTGGCATGTTCCAGTAGGAAACGTTAGTAGAAGTAGAAGTGTAAGTGTTAGCTAAAAGCCGACTTCTTCTGTCTCTCATTGCCATTAGCAGCCATTGTTTACCTCCAAGGTAGTGCCTGGTGAGGATTCTCCTGTGCGTGATTAAACAATAAAATTTTGTTCAAAACGCCGTTGATTGATGAAATAAACCAACGAAAGACGCCAGATGTTTCGTAAAAGCAGAACGAAAGAACGCCAGATTGTTTTCTTAAAGTGTAGTAGTAGTAGTTGTATTTAGCCACCTCGCCCGATCGTCAACGGGCGAGGTGGACCGGCAACGGCGCGAGGACCCTGCCGTACGAGAGTTAAATCACACTAAAAGACATACTTTGCGGGCGATACACTCTAGTGAGCTTTCAACTTTTCGTCTTAATGTACATGAATAAAGAAATTATTTCTACGAAAAACGCAAGGCACACCTTGAGCAATATATTTGGTTTCGGGACGCTAAATGGAACCATGAGGCGATGCGAAGCCGGAGCACTTGCACGATCGCGTTCCGTTGGCTTCGTTGGGCATGCTACCGACCTCGCGTCGTGGAACGCGCGTCCTGTCTTCCCTCTAGCCTTGCCTTTAATTCGCACATGGCGAGCGGGAAATGCGGTCGCTCTTGGCGGTCTTTCGCTCGGGAGCGGACTTCTTCCTTGCATTTCACCGATCACAAGTGATAATGAAGGGACCACGTAAACCAACAGTACAATAAAAGTTTGATGTTTAATATATACACGATGTTTCACACTCTTTATATTATGTACTGGGCGCATTTCACGGAAGAGTTTCACGGTTTACAGATGATTCCCTCCGTAGCTTCGCCCCACTCATCATCATTCACCCCGTGGATATGCTGTGATTTTTTTCTTCAATCGACCTCCGCTCCGGGTACTGGCAAATTGCCGTTGACGAGATGGACCGTGAGAAGACGGCCTTTATCACTCCCGACGGCCTTTACCAGTTTAAAGTGATGCCGTTCGGTTTGTGCAATGCGCCCGCCACGTTTGAACGTATGATGGATGCCCTGTGCATGGCTTCAAGTGGTCCATCTGCCTCTGCTACCTGGATGACGTAATCGTTTTTCTCCATCCTTTGTGACGCACCTTGAAAGGCTATGGAAGATCTTATCTGTCTTCCGTAAGGCGGGCCTGCAGCTAAATTCGGCCAAGTGCCACTTCGGCCGTCGTGAAATTTCTGTGCTCGGGCATCTCGTTGATTCCTTCGGTGTTCGCCCTGATCAAGATAAAATACGGGCTGTGAAAGATTTCCTGTGCCAACTTGTTCCAAAGACGTTCGCAGTTTCTTCGGCCTCTGTTCTTACTTCCGTCGTTTTGTCAAAAACTTTGCCGACGTCGCGCGCCCTCTCACTCGGCTCCTCAAGAAAGACGCTGCCTTCGTCTGGGGTCCTGAGCAAGCGGATGCGTTCTCCAATCTGGTACAACTGCTTACCTCTCCACCTATTCTCGCTCACTTTGACGTATCAGCTCCAACAGAAGTCCGTACCGATGCAAGCGGTCATGGCATCGGTGCAGTCCTGGCCCAGACACAACAAGGTCGGGAACGCGTTGTTGCCTATGCCAGCCGCCTTCTTTCTGCTGCTGAGCGCAAGTACTCTATTACTGAACGCGAATGTCTGGCGCTCGTTTGGGCAGTCGGAAAATTTCGTCCCTATTTGTACGGCCGGCCATTCACAGTCATCACTGATCACCATGCCTTGTGTTGGCTTTCGTCCCTGAAAGACCCTTCAGGCCGCCTTGGCCGTTGGGCTCTGCGCCTCCAAGAATTCGACTACGCAGTTGTCTACAAAACCGGCCGCTTGCACCAAGATGCCGACTGTTTGTCCCGATATCCTGTCGACCCCCCAGACAGTTCTACGGCCAACCTTTCTACCAACGTTTTCTCTCTGTCCGCTTTTCACGACATTGGAATCGAGCAACGGCGGGACACCTTCTTGCACGATATCATCCAAAGGCTAACATCCGCGACGCCCGACCCTTCCCTTCGAATGTTTGAGCTTCATGATGGTGTATTGTACCGTTGCAACATGCGTCCTGACGGCCCCGACAGACTACTCGTCGTTCCTCCTCACCTGCGTCAGACTGTTCTCGCCCAGCTTCACGATATGCCGACAGCCGGTCACCTCGGCGTTTCACGGACTTATGACAGAGTTCGCCGGCGCTTCTTCTGGCCTGGACTGTACCGCGACGTCTCCCGTTATATTGCTGCCTGTGATCTTTGTCAAAGACGAAAAAAACCTACTACCCATCCTGCCGGACGACTTCAGCCGCTCGACATACCATCAGAGCCATTCTACCGTGTGGGTGTTGATCTCCTTGGCCCTTTTCCTACGTCCACTGCGGGCAATAGGTGGATTGCAGTAGCAACTGATTATGCAACCCGATACGCGATCACACGGGCTCTTCCAACTAGCTGTGCAACTGACGTTGCCGACTTTCTCCTCGAGGACGTCATCCTACACCACGGCGCCCCTCGGCAGCTCCTCACCGACCGAGGCAGCTACTTCCTTTCGAAAGTGGTTGATGACCTCCTACGCTCCTGCGCCACCAAACACAAGCTTTCAACTGCTTATCATCCGCAAACCAACGGCCTAACCGAGCGCCTGAATCGAACTCTTACTGACATGCTATCCATGTATGTCTCCGCTGATCATCGCGACTGGGACACTACGTTACCGTTTGTCACCTTCGCCTATAATTCTTCTCGACACGATACCGCTGGGTTCTCTCCATTTTTCCTTTTGTTCGGCCGCAACCCTACGCTACCTTTCGACACACTCCTGCCGTCCAAACTGAGTTATACGTCGGAGTACGCTCGGGAGGCAATAACGAAGGCCCAAGAGGCGCGCGAAGTTGCTCGACGCCGACTAGTGGACTCGCAGGAAAACCAGAGGCGTGTATATGACGCCCACCATCGTGACGTCCACTACGCGCCCGGCAATCTGGTTCTGCTTTGGTCCCCCACGCGCCGCCTGGGACTTTCCGAGAAGTTACTCCCACGCTATTCAGGCCCTTACCGCATCTTACGCCAGGTGACCGACGTCACCTACGAAATCGCCCCTAGTGACCCCACCGTGGTTCACCCTCGCACTGACGTAGTTCATGTTACGCGGCTCAAGCCCTATCACTCGACTGCCTCCTGATGAGCACCGGGTCGGTGCTTCAGCCGCCGGGAAATAATGTAACGGGCTGAAAAGGACAACGAAGAAGACAAGAAAGAGGACGACGTTGACAGACCCTGCAAGCTGGGCGCCATCTTGCCAGCCGCTGAGTTTATTCTGTGTATATATATTGTAAATATATTCTCCCCGTAACAATATGAATGCTGGAAGATACAAGCTACCCAATCGTGAACCACGCTGAAGGCAACCTACACGTAGCGTCTTCGCTTTTCCCTGCGCAGAGCCTAAGAAAATAGAAAAAAAGATGTCTGTTTACAGCTCACACAGTCCGGCACTCCAAGTATCCCCCTTTCCCTGTCTCTCATCTAACATTTTACCTCGACACATCCACACGCCAAAGGAGCTCCCCACCCCCTTTTACTCTCAACTCATTCCCACCGGTCTCCTCTGTCCTCTTGCTGACGAGCACCGCCGCCTCCTGACTGACCCTTTCATACCGGCCGAACAAGAAAAGAAGCCTTCTTCGTTTGTCTCGCTCGCTCGAACTCTCAAGAAAGAACCGTATGGATTTCGAAACGTAGGGACACTGCTCACTCAAAGTTCCAAAGATAAGAGGCCGTCGGCGGCGCTTCGAAACAAGTGTTTTCTGTTTTCTTCGGGGCTTGCGTTTTGTGCAGGCAAATGTTTTCGCCAGCGGGGTGGTCGTGCATTTTTTCTTACCTTTGTTGACAGCGGACGGACGAGGTGCATTGGAGCGACAAGACGAAAGGCGACCTCGTAGTACGCGGCTCATTCGTCAAAGCGACCGCAAACCCCAGAGGCCGTACAGCGTACAGCTCGAGCACATGACGATATTAGTTTAAGCACATACACTGTCGTTCCTGCATTTCTGAGCAAGCCTTGGAGCAACAGTGTGTGCGTCGCCAGCCATGCCGCAGTACTGCACACACGCAGGGACCCCAAGCAAGCACGAATGCTATGCGAAATCCATACGTTGCGAAGAAGGGAGGAGTAAGACGACGTGGCAGAATGAGTAAATTTGAAGGCGGTGGGACAAGAAAAAGGGCTTTGGAAAATGCGAAAGGCATATTGGAATGCCACGTTTTCTTTCTTTTTTTTTTCAGCAGGCAACTCTCGCTCTCTCTTTTTTTACCACTTCTTTTTTGTATGTTGTACATCGGACGGAAAAGTTCGCTTTGCTAGAACTTGCTTCTGTGTCTGCTGCGCGAGTCTGCGTCGACAGTGACCTACCACACCAGACATCTCGCTGACGTGCCAGTCGAACACGATCCTCACCTACTTCCCGACAAAGATTCCGTGTTCCAATTCAAGAGAAGCAGCAACAACACCGGAATGTCCGATTACGGCCAAGAAGGAACCGATGACTCGGCACATAGCGCCTTCGGATGCGTCAATCGATCAGTCACTTATCAGAGGGTACTTCAGTCGCCGAACCTGTGCACCCGAATGACATGGCAAATCGGTAAGCGTGGCTACAACAGTTTATCCGTGAGCTGAGAATTGTATTGTACGTGTGCTGCACTGACCCGTGCATACTGTTTATAATCAATGCCAGAAAGTTTACAATCAATATTTACGATACACTTTCATATTTGTAGTTTGGCGAGGCTCGAAGGAAGTATAATATAGGATGTTCTGCTCGCATTATGCACAAAATTCTCAGCTGCAGAATTTTTCAACTGCTAAAGTTGCCAATGGGGCTTGTTTGTATGACATTTCCTGATTACTGTGGCTATCGGACACAAGACACAATAAATGGAACACAAGAAAGGCACACGGCGCCGGGTGTCCTCGTGTGTCTTTCTTGCGTCCGATTTGTTTGCGCTACCATAGTAATCATTTGTTTTATAACAGTTTGTGCGATCGCCAGCAGGCCCGCGCGTCAGCACCCTTATCACTACACGGAGCTGAAAAATTTACAAAAACAAGTATTTGCCAGACACATTTGTTGGAACCATATTATACGCGTTGGTTTATTCAATTTGCCGTTTATTTTCTACGTGCGCTGCTTCACTGAGTGGTTTCTCGGCCCTCTCAAGTATTTTCAATATCTTGCTGCAAAACGCTGAAAGATCATCATCACATTTGATATTATTATTATTATTATTATTTGGTATCACATATTTCATTTGTCGTTACATTCCTGTATTCTTCTCAGAATTTCAACCCCCCCCTCCTGATAGAAATCCTGGGTGCGCTAATGATTATGAGAGACGCCGTAGTGGAGGGCTCCGGAAATTTCGACCACATGGGGTTCTTTAACGTGCACCTAAATCGAAGAACACGGGCCTGAAACATTTCCGCCTCCATCGAAAATGCAGCCGCCACGGCCGGGATTCGATCCCGCGACCTTCGGGTCAGCAGTCGAGCACCATAACCACTAGACCACCATGGCGGGGCATGCTTCAGTTTAATTTTAATTTGATGGAAAAACGACATAAGCGAAGTAACGACAGTACCAATGCGAAGTATCAATATCAATGCGACATAAGCGAAGTAACGACAGTATCAATGCAAATAGATCGCGTCAGCGCTTACAAGCCAGACGCGATAGACCGCGCCGCGAGAAGCAGCCGACCGGAACTATTAGTTTCCAGCAGCAGCCGTCAACACCGCCAAGTTACGCGGAAAGGATCCCCACAACATTGAAGCGAGGTGGCGTAAGGCACTGGGCGGGGCTCCTCGAACAGCGCTGTCCTCTCCTCCGGAATGAAGCGAGTTGAGAGGGAGTTGAGGGGGTAAATATTGCGATCGCTATATCTCCGGTCCTTATTTAGCTTTTATTTTATTTTATTTTATTTTATTTCAAAGTACCTTACAGGCCCGATGGGGGGGCATTGAGTAAGGGGGGCAATACATATATACACCTCAAACTGGAAGAAAAAAAGTACAAAAGAAACAATTGACTAAGGGGGCAATACATATATACACTTCAAACAGGAAAAAAATACAAAAGAAACAATTCCAAAATAATAAGTCAAACAACAAGCATCAACATGTACAAAAGTTCAACATGTACAAAACAACAAGCATCAACATGTACAAAAGTTCAACATGCACTATCGATTCACGCATGGATGTGGCAATCACAAAAACAGACCAATACGGACCAATGAATTACCATACGGCATCTACTTGCTGAGGTTTTTGAAGTGGCTTGAGAGGATATGACGGAATGTGTCAAAGTTTGTCTGGGATGCAATGTCGTCAGGCAAACTGTTCCACAGACGGATAGCACGTGGAAGTGCAGACTGATTGAACGCGTTTGTTGAGCCATATACACGGGAATAGCTAAGATGATTGTGTAGTCTACGTGAAGTGAGATATGGTTTTTGCAGACCAGTAACGGTGATTCGGGAGGAGTGGGTAATTTTATGAAAGAATGACAGCAAGGCAATGTCGCGACGAATGTTCAAGAGTGGGAGTGAAAGTTCCTGTTTTATTTGTGATATACTGGAATGCGGACTGTAGTTATTGGCAATGAAGCGGCTTGCTCTATTCTGGATTCTTTCCCATGAATCAATTAAGTATTTTTGATGGGGAGATCAAATCGAGCAGGCATATTCTAGTTGAGGGCGAACCAGTGTTAAGTAAGATAATCTGCGAATGCTTGATGGTGCAGCTTAAAGGAGCACTGACATCAAATTTCAAAGTCGAGATGTGCCCTTCATTCGATTGCTCGGTATGCATAGGTATCCTTGGCCAAATTTGAATTTATGAGGGCTGCAGACCTCCGTTATCCCTCTGGTGCTCGTGCTGGATCCTCCTTGCTCATCAGTCTCAGTTGACTGTAGCCTCCCTGTACTCTCCTGAAGTCGAAGCTTCAGCTCTAGGATCTTCAGCTCCTGCTCTTGCACTTTCTGCTGCTGCTCCAGTAGCTTTTGTTGTCGCTCTGCATTTTCTTTCGCGACCTCGCGTTCTTTAGCGCGTTCATCGCGAGCTTGAGCGCACTCTCGTTCTACCCATTCTCTCAGCTCAGCATACTCCAAACCCTAGCTCTCGGCCAAGTGCAATAAACCTTTCCTTCTCCATGACACAGACTGTATCTGAGTAATGGCTTCAGATTTTAGTAAGCCATCCTGGCATAGGCTCGCCAAATTGTGAAGCCATTACTCGCCAAATTGTGAAGCCGATGTGAAGTATGTCAGAAACGTGGTCACAGCAGTGACAGATGCCCCGGTAAAAAATTTGGCAAAGACCAGGCATCACGTATGCTGTCGGAGAAACAGGAAACTGTGACACCTGAACAGCATAAGAGTGGGTACGTTGTTCTCCAAGACGGCGAAACAATACCCATTGTCAATGCCACATCAAGTCGACGATCTGAGACCGTTGGAGTCACTGACATGCCTGTTGTGGAGGGGATTCTAGAGAACAGACCAGTGCAGGGGCGTAGCCAGAAATTTTTTTCGGGGGGGGGGGGGGGTTCAACCATACTTTATGTATGTTCGTGCGTGCGTTTGTATGTGTGCGTGCCTATATACGCAAGCAAAACTGAAAAATTTCGGGGGGGGGGGGGGTTTGAAACCCCCCAACTCCCCCCCCCTTGGCTACGCCCCTGGACCAGTGCATGTACTTCGAGACACCGGCTGCGACACGGTCGTCGTGCGACAATCCTTGGTTCCGAAGGAGAAGCTCACGGGAACAACGAGCCCAGTGTACTTACTGGACCGCACTGTGCGATACCTCCCAGAGGCAAAAGTCTTTTTGCAATGTACATTGTTTACTGGGGAGGTACTCGTTAAGTGTATGACTGACCCATTATATGACGTCATTTTGGGAAATATCAAGGGCGCAGCGTTGCCGGATACGTTACCTCCAAATAAGTCAGCACCACATGGCCACACTGTAAACCACTTTGCACCCTTAAGGGGGTTTCAAGCAAGCAAAACACCCTTTTGCCTAACCAAAATTTGCAAAAATTAGGGTGTAAGGGTGCTTTCCTTCCCCAAAACAGCCTTTAGGGGGTAATGCTCTAACTAAACACCCTTTAGGAGGTAAGGGTGTTATGGGTGATCGAAACACCCATGGCCCGTACCACAGCGTGCCAGATGATAACTGGGACTCGCTGATTAAAATGTCGTTGGATCTTAGGCGAGTTTAGATTAAAAGGTAAGTCTCTTTCAGGGCTATCTACAAGCGTACCATAAATTTACGCCTATTCTCTTAATGTTTATTGTTCATTTATACGGAGCAGAAATATCTCCACCGGCACTGAACGGCGGCTTAAGATACTATGGCTATATATACCAGATGGTCAGTGTAAGGTTGTGTAGCACGAGCGCTCCGTCCATGTGGTATTTTACAATACGCTTTGTTGTGTGTGCGGTGTGGCGCGTGTGTACACCTTCTATGCTGATGTCATCTATAATTGCATGTTCCCTGACTGGTAGATTTTTTTTCACATTTTTCAGTGATAAGGGTGTTTAGGCCATTGGAAACACCCTCTGGTATGGGTGTTTTGATACGTGAAAACACCCTTTTCCTAGGGTGTAAGGGTGTTAGTTATAGACACGGCAAAACCCCCTTAAGGGTGTAAAGTGGTTTACTGTGCATGTGGAAACAAGGCATGCACCGTGCACAGACTCTAGCAAAGGAAATGCTGTCACTGGTGCGCAGAATGTATCTGGCGATTTGCCCGCATCCCAACCAAGATCGAATGCAAAGGAAGCGTATGAACGCTCACGTGAAGACATGGAAAAGCGGCCCCAACCTGAAGAAGTCCTCGTTGGGAAAGCAGGAGAAACGAGGAAGCATACTCCCTTACCTGTGATGACGCTGCCTGCGTTAGAAGTGGGAAGTGAGGCGCTTAAAAAATAGCAGGCGGATGAGGAAACTTTACGAAATTGTTTCGAGGCGGTTGGGAAGAAAATCGTGTCGAACGATCGGGAAACGGTGTTTTTCATTCGGCACGGAACCTTATTCCGCAGGCACAAGTTGCCAGATGGGACTGAATTGGAGCAACTTGTTGTACCACGACAGTTGCGTGAGGTGGTGCTGAAACTAGCCCACGAAGGCATTTTAGCGGGCCATCAAGGTATCACGAAGACAGTGAGCAGGGTCACTGGAGACTTCTACTGGCCGGGTGTCCAATCCGACACAAAACGCTTCGTTAAATCTTGCGACATCTGTCAACGGACGGTGCCACGTCACCTGGTGGGACGCGCTCCCTTGGGCACCACGCCTATCATCGAGACACCGTTTACGAGAGTCGGCATCGATATTATCGGTCCATTGTCACCAACATCTGAAAGGGGCAATCGCTACGTACTGACAATGATAGATTTTGCAACGCGATACCCCGATGCGGTAGCACTTCCCTCCATTGAATCGAGGCAGGTTGCAGAGGGTCTCCTGGAAATGTTCTCCCGCGTCGGCATACCAAGAGAGATCATCAGTGATCGCGGCACATCTTTCATGTCAGCAGTCATGAAGGAGTTCAGTCGACTGCTTTCGTTCAAACAGCTGCCCACTACGCCATACCATCCCATGGCTAATGGTCTGATTGAGCGCTTTAATGGCACATTAAAACGCATGATAGGGCGCATGCGTCAAGAGCGTCCAAAAAGTTGGGACCGTTACATTGGTCCATTACTGTTCGCCTACAGAGAGCTTCCTCAATGTAGCACTGGATTCTCACCATTTGAATTATTATATGGGAGATACGTGCGAGGGCCAATGGCTGTTCTCAAGGAGCTCTGGACGAACGCTGGCCTCGATGAGGAGACCAAGACAACATATACGCATATGGTGGAGCTGCGGCAACGTTTAGAACGCACCTGTGCGCTTGCACACGAAGAATTGAAGAAAGCGAAAAAGCTGCAAAAAGGGTACTACGACAAGAAAGCGAGAAAGCGCGAACTTGTCCCTGGTGACCAGGTGCTGGTATTATTACCAGCCGATGCTAACAAGCTGGTGCTTTCCTGGAAAGGTCCCTTTCCTGTTATCGAGAAACGCAGCGAACTGGATTACCTCGTAAACCTGGGCCATAAGGTTACGCTTTTTCATATAAATATGTTAAAGAAGTATGAGGAGCGCAAGCCGCTAAGCCAACGAACGGTCGCAGGTGTTACCACGACGCTGCCAAGTGACAGAGACGAGGTTCAGTCTGACGAAGTGCCGCATATCACACTAGAGCAGACACAGGACTGGACTAACGTTAGCATAGCATCGGAACTCAACGCTGACGAGCGACAGCAAGCCACAGCGGTTCTTAAAGACTTCAGAGACATTTTCTCAGATATACCTGGGAAGACTGACATTGTTCAATGTGAGTTGAAGCTTACATCCGAGGCTCCAATACAGGTGCGGCAGTACCCGCTACCTTTTGCTGTCAAAGACGCTGTCGAGGAGGAAGTGAAGGACATGCTGCAGTTAGGCGTCATTGAAAGGTCAACGTCAGCCTATCACTCGCCCATAGTGGTTGTCAAGAAAAAGGATGGCACCATGCGGTTGTGTATTGACTTCCAACAATTGAATAAGGTCATACTTCCGGACTGTGAGCCGATTCCTCGTACAGATACGATGTTCGCTAAGCTTACGGGATGCAACTACTTCTCGCGCTTTGACTTCACTAAAGGATATTGGCAGGTACCTATGGCAAGTCAGTCGAAAGAGCTCACGGCCTTCTCATGTGAATCTGGCTTGTACCACTTCAACTATATGCCCTTTGGCATCAAGACTGCGCCGGCAGTATTTAATCGTTTAATGCGAGTCGTCACCGAGGGGATTCCCAATGTGTTATACTACTTTGACGATGTGCTCGTCGCTACGGAAACTTGGGAAGAACACTTGGTAACCCTAAAGAGATTGTTTGAGCGTGTCGGAGCGGCTCTTCTAACTATAAAACCGGCGAAATGTGAGGTCGGCTGTCCGACTACCACTTTTTTGGGTCACATTGTTGGGCAAGGTATGCTGCGGACGAGTAAGAGCATTACTGATAAGATCCAAGCAGCTGTGCCGCCAAGCACCAAGAAGGAATTGAAAGCCTTTCTCGGCCTCTCAGGCTACTGCCGTGATTTTCTGCCTAATTATGCTGAGCTGACCTTTGCGCTGACAGAACTTACAAAGAAAGGCCACCCCAATGAGTTAGTATGGGGTGAAGAACATGAGAGAGCGTTTCGACGCGTGCAGAATCTATTGTCCATGCAGCCTGTGTTAAAATCACCCGACTTGCATAAACCATTTGTTCTGCGCACTGATGCGTCTTCACGGAGCTTAGGAGCAGTATTACTCCAGGAACACCAAGGCCGTCTGCACCCAGTTTCCTACGCGAGCCGTAAATTACTGCCATGCGAAGCAGCTTACTCCACAATTGAAAGAGAAGGCCTTGCCGTAGTCTGGGCTGTGCGCAAATATCACATTTTTCTGTATGGCAAGCCATTCACGTTGCAGTGTGACCACCAGCCCTTGACTTATATTCAGTCAGCTAAGCACCTAAATAATCGGGTCCTAAGGTGGAGTCTCCTTCTTATGGAGTATGACTTTCACGTAGAACACATTCGTGGTGTGGACAACGTTGGTGCTGATTATATGAGTCGTGCGGCTTTTACCGAGCAGTGACTTATTGCCGTTGTACACACTCTTTTGTCATGTTGTTATCATAGCGCAATTGCTCTTTCTGTATCTGCCGATATTTAAAGTGTTTGAACATGTGTTTTATATTCGGTAACTGTGTGCTATGTGTGTACAACGTACTGAAAGTTGGGGGGAATGTAGTAAGAAGGTGTATTAAGAAGCGAAAACGAAACTGAAGAAGACGACGGAGTGCGCGTGAGAGAAGCCAACGTGGAGCGCGTTAGCTTCAGAACGGCGACGACAGAGCGTGCGTGGCCAGCGATCGAGCAAGAAGCAGCACGTTCGATCTGCGAGCTGGGCCATCAGACCAGCTGGGACGAGCCTGGCGTTTCCTGTGGCGAACGCGGTGTCCCAGGCGAGGCCTTGCGGCGTGTTCCTGCGGTGGACGTGCGAGCGGGCCAGGCCAAGCTACTGATGGTGTGCCAGATGGTGTGTCCGAAACCAGCCAGCTACCGAGTCGGCCCATGGTGCTGAGGCTGCTGGGGTCCGGCACTACCGACTTCTGAGGGCGTGGTCCTGGTGCCACGTATTGCGGTTGGGCACTACCGAATGCTGAGGGGGCTCGGTGCTACTCCAGGTGCATCGTGGTCCAGTGGGTCCTGAGCGAGCAGCTCGGGATCTGGGTCTGCCACGTCGACGGCTCATCGTGCCTCTCCTGCTGCGAGCGTGCGTCAGCTACGCGGTCGTCGGTGCCGTGAGTGACGTCTACGGAACAATAGACTCCGTACTAGGCAGGACGCGCGGATACTGGCATAGGTATAGGACTGTAAGGATTGAGGCTTAGAGGGAAGGTCATCTTGTATAGTAGTGTCCAGCAAATGTATGTGTATGTATTTGTCGTTTGATGCGTGTTGTGTGTAAATGTTTTCTTGTCCTTGACTCTGTCTGTGTCTGAGGGCCCACGAACCCATCATCACAGGCGTCCGTTGCGTGGAAGTAATTTTATTTCGAGGGCAAACAGCGTACGAAAGCTCAACGGAAGATTGATCACGCTGCGACATCGACACTAGTGCTACGTAACAAGTGTGATACATTCCGCAAATACCATCCTGAGTGACGATACGCTAGTAACAATGACGTCGACGATCTGAGTGTATTTATTGTGCCGCCGACGCCAGGCGACGCTCTCACCGGCTCAATGTAGACAAGGTATTAGGCCAGCATGAAACAAGGAAGTTTTTCTTTTTTCTTCGAGCATGGTGGCAGACATGTCACCGCCCCGTTATAAAGGGGACGCTCATAGCATCCATCCATCCATCCACTTGTACCGCCATCTGCTCTCCCCTCCGCCGCCTCCTCTCCTGTGCGTCTTTCGTGTGCGACGGTGGCGCCCCCTCGAACGCGCCACGCGGACGCGTGAAGCTTTGAGGCCGGTTGCGCGCTGGCGCTGCCACTTCAGCCACAGCCTTTCTAGTCCTGTCGTGGCCGCGTGCCATGTCTCGCATACGATCTACTGCGCGTCAAGCAGGCATCTGCTGCAACTACCGCAGCGTTTTGAAACTTATGCGCTAAATGTGTGACGCGATAATTCGTGATGACACGCCGGCCGATGAGCCGCGATCCGCTGAACTAAATCCCCGCTCATGTTCCGAATTTGCAGAAAGTTCTGACTGTCACCCAGAAGTGGTTCGCCAAATTAGCCAATATGATGGAAGAGCTGCACGCAAATGCACGGCTTTCGATAAATCCTGCGCGCTAGGTTCTTTTTTTTCTTTTTTTTTTGCTATCGCACTTTCATTCCGATGCTCGCTCCGTCTTCGCCCTTCCATCCGCACATCACAGTGAAAGGTTAGTAGAATGTGTGGAACACAACCTAGTGTTGCAGTGCACGACACTTGTTCTTTCAGAGTTAATAATATGTGGGGTTTTACGTGCCAAAACCGGGATATGATTACGAGGCACGCCATAGTGGAGGGCTCCGGAAATTTCGACCACCTGGGGTTCAAGACTGTCACTTGCTCGAGCAAGTGACAGTCTTGCGATTCATCTTGCGATTCATCTCCTGCGATTCATCATCCTGCGATTCATCTTGTCGTATCGAGTGATTTGTCGTGTGATCCTCAGCGCGAGTGCGATAAATCGGAGCGACTACGTGCCAGCATGTCGGGGAACCGCTGCGTAGTACGGACCTGCTCGTCGAGGCGTGGAAAAAGCGGAAAGTGCGTGACGTTTCATTGCACGTACGGCAAACGCCGACACGACCACAAGCTATCAAAGTGGAGCTGCCTATAGATAAATATCATCGCTAACAAGTAACACGTATGTAGTGTTATTAGTGAATGTTAGTTCGCCCGTGGACTTCCTTGCGCTAGCGTAATACCGGGTTACTGCAGCCGTAACCGTGAGAGGCCGGATAGGTGGGGCCATCTGGCGGCGGAATGAAGAACCTGGCAAGCACAGAATTGTTATTGTAGAAACCTATCGTATTTCATTTTTCCGCTGGTGTGCATTCGCTATGCCGATATTCCATAGACCCCTTTGCGTATACCGGAATGCTGCGCACGCTAAAATTATCTGATATAGCTAATTGAGACACACCAGCGAGTATGGCCCAAGCGTGCGTCCCCGGGTACCTCCTCGTTGCTGCTTGGAACGGCGTCCATTTTTGAATCACTGTTTTGCAAAGGGTCGAAGCGAAAATGATTCGCGACGTCGCGTATCGCGGTGATTCTAAGTTCCAGAATGCCGTCTTCAACACTAGTCGATACTTTTGACGACGGCGATGCTGATGACAAGGCATGACTGAACGTGCGCGTCTAGCAGACGAAATTTTAGCTGAGCAGCTGATCCTCACGTCACTCCTTTCTGTGGACAAGTGGTAAACTGGGGAACTGGCCGCGCCTGCGATTGACCGCGAGGGAGCGCTGCCAGGGCTATGAAATGGCGGGCTTGCCGGCCGTTTTGAATCGTGCTAAATACCGGTGATCTAAATCAATAAAACAGATAGTTATTCGTCCCTCAGTTGCATTTTGGTTCGCGAATCGCTACGGGGGGGTCGATAACTACTCCTGGATGCAGAAATCTTGACATGCGTAAATTTGATGTCAGTGCTCCTTTAAGTTACGTCTCAAGGAACCCAGTGATTTCGAGGCGCTGGCAGAGATTGCCCTAATGTGGTCGGACCAGGATAGATTAGGTGTTAGTATTACGCCCAAGTACCGATATTGTGTTGCAGTTGATAGAATGGAATGATTAATGCTGTAAGAGAATTCGGATATGCTAGGTTTACGTGTGAACGACATTACTTTGCATTTTGAGACATTTAGTGTCATGAGCCATGTACTACACCAACCATTATACGTCGAGGTCGTTTTGAAGTGACAGGTGATCTTCACTGTTCTTGATTGGACGGTAAATAATGCAGTCGTCAGCGAACACCCTGATGCAAAGAGACGTGTTGCGGAAGATCATTGATGAATATGAGGAAAAGTAATGGCGCGAGTACGCTGCCCTGTGGTACACCTGAAGAAACGTCGGATAGGGAAGAAGAGAAATTGTTAACTGTTGTGTACTGCTGACGATTCGACAGGAAATTGCGAAGCCATGATAATGTAAGGGAGTCTAATTTCAGGGCGGAAAGTTTCGATATCAGGCGACAGTGTGCAACCCGGTGAAACGCCTTCGAATAGTCGAGGAACACGTAATCAGTTTGATAATTATTGTCCATATTTGCATGAAGCTCTGTGGTAAATTCAAACAACTGGGTCTCACACGAAAAGCCCTTCCGGAAACCATGCTGATTTTTGAAAAAGAAATGATTGGATTCCAGATGCTTGTAAATGTGTGAAGCGATGATGTGCTCTAGAATTTTGCAACAAATACACGTAAGCGAAATAGGACGGTAATTTTCGCATGAGGTTTTATTTCCACTTTTGAATATTGGAATTATTTTCGCCAACTTCCAGTCAGACGGTATCATGCCTGTTTCGAGAGACTGCCGGAATATATGAAGTAGTATTTTGCTTGAGACTGTTACTGTATTCTTTAGCACGTTTGAGTTGATTCCATCCACGCCGCATCAAGACGATAACTTAAGATTATTTATGGCTGTAATTATGCCCTCTAATTGAATGTCTATTGGTTCCATGAATTGGTAATCGAACTCAGCTACGTAGGGTATGTTGGTACTGTTCTCTTTCGTGAATACAGAAGTGAAAAAGGAATTAAATGCTGTTGGACACTGGCTAGCTGGGAGAGGGACGTTGTTGCAGTCGTGCAATGAGATGTGTTGGTTTTCGCTGGTGGGGTTTATGACTTCCCGAAATTTAGCTGGGTTGTTTTTCAGTAGTGTGGGTAGATCATTAGAATAATACTTGTCCTTAGACTTACTTAAAGCTGTGCAATATGTTTTTATGTGGGTTTTATATTTAAGCCAAGAAGAACTACCCGAATTTTTCGAAAAATTCTTTCGGCTATATATTTCTGGGAAGGGTCCGACTCATTCCAGGGTGTTTTTCACGCCAAGCCTGAGGAGTGGTTCATGACCCCTTTAAAGTCGGGGGGGGGGGGACATTTTTTAAAGGGGCCCTGCAACACTTTTTGAGCAGGGTCAAAAAGCGCTGCCAATCGGTAGTCGAGGCTCCCGAGAACACGCGAGCCAAATATTATAGCGAAGCGAGCGGCCTGGAATTTACAATAAATTCTCAAAGTCAGCTGTATTAGTCCGCAATATATGACGCGATTGTCGGCAGTTCCACCATTGGCTGATGTTTTAATCACGATAACACCCTCATTATTACCTTAGTTGTTAATTTTGAGTTCAATAAGTAGATAATATGTATGTTTATTTTGTGTTATGCCGTTAAAACACCGAACAAACATTAATATTGGCACTTCCGGTCTCACCGACAGCTCGTCTGCTCGTAGTTGCGTTTTCTTCACCATGTGCAGTGCCGAAATCGTGAATATTTCTGTGCTTTTGAACATCGCCGGTTGCCATTGAGAGTGGCAGCCGTTCGAGTGTTGCTTCATCAGCTGGAAACTGCATCGTCGGCACGTTCTCACGACCGACCGAGGCAGCGGTGCAGCATTTCTCCGCTAACAATGCTGGCGCCGGCTAGCTTAGGATACCTGTGTTCGCTGTATGGCGAGAGTCCCGTTCGCTGTCTGTTCAGTAAGTCATCGAGCCGTACCTCGGCGTATCCTCCCCGTAGTCTCAGGTTCCCAAAAACCGCGACACAGCAACCAAGCAGACTCGCATTTTCACGGTAGCTGCAGACAGCTGGGGGAGGGGTCCGCGCCGGCCCGATGCCCCACGATCCTTTCTTCTAGTCTGTAGTTCTTTGTTGTCAGCCCGCACTCGCTGTGCGCCCGCATTCGAAGAGCAAACAGCATCGAAGTGCCGTCACTGGGAGAAGGGTGCACGCAGCTTTGCCGTGTTGAATACGATTCAAGCGCGAGCAGTGCGGAGACGGTGTATCGGAGTGTGGGTCGAAACCCATCTCAGCTGTCATTCGTTCCAAACGTGCACGCAAGTTTGCGTCCATGGTTGGCAGAGCGATGAAAACACTACGGCAGTTCGAGGTGCACACCCAACATTACCAAACCGACTCGCAGTTTTCAAGCACGCGCGATACACGGTAACACGGTGCCATGGGCTCCGCCGCTCGACGACGACCGCGCGAGCCGACCGGAAGTGGCGCCACAGACCACGTGGTTGCGCCGAGACGCCAGAGAGAAAAAAATGAAAAAAATGCCGCCGGCGCTATAGTGTTCTAGAATATTCTATAGTGTTCTAGAACATACCCCTTTCTAGAACACTTTACCGCAGCTGATAGAATGAACACAAGCAACATGGCGGACATGGGGGTGCCACTGAACAACGACGCTAAGCTGCAGCAACTAGAGCGTTTAGTTGCTGTCTACTTGGCGTTTCGAGAGAAGCGCGTTAGCCAGAGGAAGAGGCTTGAGTATTAGATAAACGAAGAATGTAGACGCAGCGACGACATTCAGCAGCGCATCCAAGCGAACGCGTAGTCTCTGTACCACTGAGGTTGAGAGTACAAAGTTTTTTGCGACAGCCTTCCACACAACTGCTCTCGTTAAGATCACAGATGCCTTAAAAAAACTCAAAATTAATAGCGTGTTTGCATTATTTCTTCTCAAACTGAGAATGCTGAGTGCCACATTTCAAGTAGTCTATGGGGTTGAGAGTATACATTCGGTGCTAGTGCGATGGCGAATGTGTTTCTCGAACTCATTCGATCGCCTAAGTCATTCGGTTCTAATGACATTAAATATCGCTGTGTAGCAGCCGCATAATCTCATTAGGTGCGAATGTCATTCTGTTCGAATGACATTAAAACGTCCAGTGTGGCAGGGGTATAATACCCCTGCCACACTGGAAGTTTTAATGTCATTCGAACAGAATGACATTCGCACCTAATGAGATTATGCGGCTGCTACACAGCGATATTTAATGTCATTAGAACCGAATGACTTAGGCGATCGAATGAGTTCGAGAAACACATTCGCCATCGCACTAGCACCGAATGTATACTCTCAACCCCATAGACTACTTGAAATGTGGCACTCAGCATTCTCAATTTGAGAAGAAATAATGCAAACACGCTATTAATTTTGAGTTTTTTTAAGGCATCTGTGATCTTAACGAGAGCATTTGTGTTATGGTTGTGTGGATGGCTGTCGCAGAAAACTTTGTACTCTCAACCTCAGTGGTACAGAGACCACTCGCAGGCTTCCGGCCACTTCCGGCCGACGGCGCGGTCGGCCATAATGTAAACAAACACACGCCGACGCGCTCGTGTACTTGCAGCGATGGCATCAGCTCCGCGTGCGCACTGTGCCCAGACGGGAGACGCTTGCTCTGACAGCAACTAAACGCTTTAGTTGCTGCAGCTTAGCGTCGTTGTTCAGTGGCACCGCTATGTCCGCCATGTTGCTTGTGTTCATTCTATCAGCTGCGGCTAAAAGCTAAGGCTCGTGTTGGCTTGTAGTGGCCAGAAATATTCCAATACAAAATTTCTATGCGTGTTTGTTTTAGCAAAGCGACTCCCTACATGTCTTTTAAAATAAATAACTTACGTTTTCTACCACGCTACATTTACCTTTTCTGGCTTTTTTTTTCTAATTTATCGACATTGGTATCACGAACGAATGACATTACTTTTTCCTGTGTAGCACCACCTCATACCGAATGACATTCGTTGCGCCGAATGACCTTCGAACCAAATGACATTAACACCTCCAGTGTGGCAGGGGTATAAGACGTTCCGCAGCTTTCTCCCTCAACTCAACGCAGCAAGCGCGCGGAAAGCTGCGCGCGGCGTGAAGGGAGGGAGGGAGGGCGGCGGTGCGAGGAGGCGACGTCAGCGCTGGTAAAGTGTTCTAGAAAGGGGTTTTGGGCTGACTGGAGGCCGTGCACTGACGCACTTTATGTCTCACCTGGTAGATGGCGCCACCACCACCTGCAATGTAAGCGACGCGTTGCTGCCCTCAGCGCGAAGGTTAGTTTGCCAGCGCTTCAAGGACAAACTACTCTTGTGCCAACCCCTGTACATAGCCATTTTCGTTGCTTTTTTTTTCTTTTGCGTGAGCATATTCTTGCTTTGGCCGTTGTTCTGGCGCATGAAGTATCGCTAAACATGAGCGCGTCATCAGCGGGCGCCGGATGCAATATATGCTGTAAACCGCCAGTTTTGTATTGCAGTAGCGAGCTCTCGCTTAAAAAAAAAGATCTCGCAGTTTTATTGCGTTTAGATAATTAATTAATTTATGGGGTTTTACGTGCCAGAACCACTTTCTGATTATGAAGCACGCCGTAGTGGAGGACTGCGGAAATTTCGACCACCTGGGGTTCTTTAACGTGCACTGACATCGATTGCCTTTAGATAAAAGAGACTAATATTTTCATGCTAGCGTTTGTACTCGGTAGTCTCTTTAGTGAGGTCATACTCTCACTAAATAAAACAATATTACTACAAACTTAAGCACCTTACGCGCTCTCAGTTGATATATTCTCCTGAAAAGTGCAAGAAAATGTGTGGGAGTGCACAGCAGGAAAGACCTATCCTAATCATGCCCAAGAAATAAAAGACCGAAAGTAAGGGTAGACCATGCAATCAGATTTTGCTTCTTGAAGACCCCTCACATGCTGGAAATTATATTTGTGTAAGAAATTGCATGCAAACACCGCTATCAGTTGAGTTCAAAATTCAGTTAGCAATTCTGCTGACACTATAATATGCCTCAAAGGTTCATATGCACTCTTTTCTACAGAACTATTGTCCGCACTCCTGTATTTAGAAAAATGAATTTGTAATGAAGGTGGAAAATGTAGACAACAATCGTTCGCGGAAATAAGTGAAAAGTTTATTTGGTGGGGCAGCACAATGACCTTATATACTCCACAAAAGCCACGCGTATCAATCACTTTCATTTTTTTTTCAAAGTGAAAACAGATGGAAAAAAGCTGAAATAGCTTGAAGAGGGCCTTGCCCCATTTTGTACTTATCAGCGTGTGCGGCAAAAGCATGTCTCCTAAAACAGCCCAATAGATGCTAGAAAAATACTCACAAAGAGACGCTAAATATTTTCAATAGCATACTTAGCATAGCATAAATTTAAAAGTTCACAAAAGCACACGAATACTCAACACATCTTGTTCACACAATAAGTGAAGACACTGAATCAGAAGACATACTAAAAAAAATGACAAATAATAGACACATTTCCATTCAAACACATGCATTTTTATACAGATCTACTGACGTTCTGGTAGATCATATTAATCGCACTGTTGATGGTACGCCAAGGACCAAAGCCACCATTCACAATTGAATTAAGGGTTTATGCTATAGTATGCATGGCGAGTGGCAATTAACATACTATCTTGCTTGTTTTTCAAATCTGGCATTTTCTTGTTTTGGGTCAGTGAAACTAGAAAAGAATATTCAGAGAAGATTCATACTTCATGTTTAACCTACACTTGTAAAATCTAAACGCAGGAACAATAATAAAATTTTAAAAATCTTCTATAGCAAGGAAAAAAATTTAAGTGCAGCGGCTTATCTTGAAGTGCTTTGCTTTTTGGAGTTTGCCTGCTCTGTCTGTGTTTAGCCCCTTATGTAAAAATGAAGTCGCGTAACAACATAGAATTGGATATTTTTTGAGAGAGCATTGAGGCATGGCTTCGGCACCCAACCTCTTGCCAAAGCCTTGCTTTCACAATGGTCAGCACATCTAAAATGCTGTCTGCACGGAGTTCTTCACATGAAAAGCAGCCCGTGAACAAGCCTTGCTACCAATCTACATTATTCACAACTACAGGAACTGAAAAATGAAACGTATTGACGAAGCAATGCTCGGCCGAAAACCTGCAGCGACGACGAAACACAGCAGCAGCCCTACAGCAGCGGGGCGAAGGCTCCCATTGCTGACGATGGTAGCGCCGCCACGCGGGCACTCAGGAAAACGAAAACTCGTTTACATTTTTTGCGCCGCGGCAACGTACCCTCTCCCCGGAGAGTGGGCTCACTACCCAATATTCTAGAACACTATACTCCCGCACTATGGTGGCTAGAAGGGGCAGTGTGACGGGCAGGGGCCAGAAGGTGCACATACGCGAAATGAAACATGGCGGCAGGTCTAGGCGGCGCTGCGCGCGTCGGGAGCGCGTGCAGCTGTGTTGGTACAGCGTGGTTGAGGGCTAAGTATATAATTTTATTTTATTTTTTGCGCACTTCTTCGTTATGCGGGCATGCATTTGTTGCACGCTAAACTTCCCATGTATGATGCAACTTGAGCAATTTTATTGAGTTGCCAGTCTCTACGCGAGATATGCGATACGTACGGCGGAAGGGTGTTGACAGTCGCCCGTGTTATGTAAATTCGTGTTAGACGTTCGTCGCGGATACGAGGTGCTTCTCAACCTATTTTATTCTTGTTGTTCCCTAGTTACGCCCCGCACTCAATAAAGAAAAACAAGCTCCGGTTCGCGCGGAAACTATACTAACTGCGCGGGCGCAACTTGAATGTTTCGAAGAGGGGTGTTTCAGTCTTCGCACTACACAGTGTCATTAAATCCGAAGCCACTCTTGAACTTGCGCACATAACACTGTAGACAAGTTCGGTTTGGCAGGACGAGAATTTTCTGCTTCCGAAGGTACTCATAGAGCTTCGGACTCCTCATGCGAAGCACCACACACTGTAGGATCCAATTCTCATACAGCATGCCACATGTCGATTTTCTTTCAGCTGCACTGAAGCATGCCATAATTGCCATCTGTTGTTTCTGAGGCAACTTTTTAATGTGTTCATTTAATTCATTCATTCACAAAACTTTATTAAGAGTCCTGAAGCTCGGTCTTTTCAGACCGAGGCGGGCCGTGTCCACGTCGGCACCGTTAGGCCGAGCCTTAGGGCGCACAGTTCTGCGTTCATTTAATGCCTGATCTCCAATTTGCTCATTGGCAGACTTCATCATGTCGAGTTCTCTCTGTACGTTCAGCAGCGTTCGTTGCGCAGCTACCAGACGGCGGTGAGTGTTGGCATGCATGCATTGCAAGGCGTTTAACTGAAACGCCATGCTTACGTCGTGATTGCTAATTTTGCAAGAGCTTTCGTAGCAGGGGCGTAGCCAGGGGGGTGGGGTGGAGGGGGTTGGGGAGCTCAACCCCCCGAAATTTTTCGATTTTGCTGGCCTATATATACACGCACACATACAAACACACGCATACATAAAGTATGGTTGAACCCCCTCCCCCCCCCCCGAAAAAAAAATTCTGGCTACGCCCCTGTTTCGTAGGTACTTGCAGTGCATGCAAAGGCCCTTACTTTCGCACGTAAGGCTGTACTTAGGAGAAAAGTACAAGCCGGCAAAATACTCCTACTTTTCGACTGTGTTTGGTTTCATACCACAGCCAGCACATAAAACCAGAGAATGTGCGCTGTTCAGCGCCAACTGCGCCTCATCTGGTGAGGAAACATTGCGTTTTAGGTGCAGCTTGCCCCTAAGAAAAACGGAACTGACTGTTCCTACTTGCTCAACGGCCTGTTCAAACTTCACCAATTTCGGCAGCATCAGGGGATCCAACTCGGCATCCTCTAACTCGCAAAGGCCGAAAGTGATGGTCCCTGGTTCAGTGGAAAACGATAGTTTGTTCCAGCTTGTGTGAGGAAGTTCCATGTTGTGGCACACATATTCCGTACTCTGCGGCTCCACTTCTATCGTGTAAGTATGTACAGCTTCGGTTAACTCCGATTCTGCAGCATGTTGTGCTTCTATTACTTGTTCACTTTCTTCCGGCGCATGCAGCTTTACAGTAGTCCTTTTTTTTAGTCAGGGGCTCACCTTGTTCACAGAGGTTTCTTTCCTTCCTTCTAGTCGACGTTTTCTCTTTGTGAGGTATTTTGGCGCATCCGGGAAGATTGTAGGAACGGCGTCCTCTGCTAGCAGCGGCCGATAGCGAGGAATTTCAACCACCTCACCATAAATAACATGACGATAAGTCCTCTATATAAACGTTGCATCGAAGTGACGTTCACAAACGACGCAGTCGTTGGTTAGTTCCTTATCGCCCCGTTTTATATTACGGGCCCAGTGCTCCCGTTTCAATGTCAATGCATCCTTGGGAGCTCGAAACGACGACACCCTTGGCGTCCGTTCCTGTGTTGAGCGGCATCGCCGTTGGCGTCGGTGGCGTAACCGATAGTGCGAACGAGGACGAAAGAGAGCGAACGCGGAGTCTGTCGATATCACGAGATACTGGCCGTTAACCTCACTTTCTTGCTCTCTCGCGCGCGCTGGCCCCTCGGTCGGAGCTCGTGCGCATGCAGGGCTGGCACGTGCACTGCGGCTGGCTTCGCTTGTCGTAACGGGGCTGTGGGCGTTTCACTTGGTTCGCGACAGCTGCAATGCACAGAGTATATAGTGTGCGTAGCACTCGAGCGCTGGCAGTTTCTGTGGCAATATGTAACGAATGTTACATTTCTACAACTGCGGATAGTCAAAATTTCAAACACAGCTGGCGTTGCCCGAACACGAGGCTGCGCTCAGCGAATTAGGCAGTATAGTAATCGCCGGTGAATTTTTTAATTTGTCATAGCTTAAGTCGTCGCTTCAGTTGTTCATCAGCACAACATATTCTGCACGTAAAAATCCGCTTGAGGGGCATTTTTCCATGGAATGTTTGACTTGTGACTGGCCCATGTGCCGAACTTTATATGGCTGAAATGAAAAAATTTCGGCAGATCCCACGTACCGTGGGAGTCGATGTTATGCGAAGCATGCGGCGGGTAGGTGACTGGCGTAACTTTTTTTAGTGAGCGACACGTTACAAAATGATACTAAAGATTTGTATAAATTTTATACGCACACATATATATGCTGAAGAGCCGCATATGTGTTATATAACCAGTTGTTTGCGGTTGGGTAACGCTGCCAATGGCAACGTGGGTATTACCAACACCAGAAGCGTTAAGGTGATATGTAGTGCTTATACGTGTCCCGAGAACACACGCACGTTTCACGAACCCGTGTGCATGTGGAAGAAGTTCTTGACAGTTCTCGAACAAGGGCGTCATCACCGTGATCAGTGAGCACCAGCAGCTGGTCATGACTTGTTATAGGATCCGGTCGTGATTGCGGTGATGAGGGGTCCATGTGTAGTGAAGTATGTGGTATAGTAGAGCCTTTGGAATTCGTAGATGTCTCGGTCATTTCGTCGACAAATTGTCTGTCGACAGAGCCGGCGACATGTCGGAACCAGAAGCCACCCTTCGCGTTGGTGAGGTATAGGCCGTCAAGGCTGGTAGGTCTGGATAGTGCTACGCAGACCAACATCAGTGGCTGGTGTTTGTCGTATTCGTAGGCTACCTGGGCGTATGTGACCTACATAGCCTAATCCACAAAGCGGCTGTCAATCAATCTGGCATCATCCTCGGTCAGCATGAGGCCATCGCCCAGCCTCGTAAGAAATAAAGAGGAGACTGCGTCGTTCTGGCGGACGAAGTGCACTTTACGGTGCGGTGATGTGGATATCACATGTAACTTTCGTTAATGTATTCCTCTGGGGTCGAGGAATGCTTCAATATATCTTGTTCAATCATAGGAATACAAATGTAATCTTTATAAGACTGCTATAAAAGCGGAGCCATCACTGGAACTGCAGACGTTAATCTGATATTACGCCTGCATCGTAGGAGTACACATCGTAGGAGTATCGTGTAGTGTTTATTGCGTTCTTTTAAGATTAGACAGCCAACACCACAAGCAGAATTGACGTTGCACCGATATAACGCCTGCGTATGCTGTTTTTCCAAACCAGTTTATAGACCTAGCGTGGCTCAGTGGTAGAATATCTGATTGCCACGCAGAATGATTGGGTTCGATTCCGGCTGGGATCCTAATTTTCATTCTTTCCACTCGTTGAGTCAACGCTGCCGATGTTGGTTTTCCTTAACGATCTAGCATTTAAGTTACCAATGTCTCTCCTCGCTGTTCCTGGGTAGATATAAACTGTCAATCACCTGTGGCGCATACCCGTACCCCGCGGCCCGTGGTAAACGGGTATGTGCCACACGTGTCTAGTGGAAAGGGTTTGACGACGTACGCGACAGGGTTTTAATGTTATTGATGTCCTGAACCGGCAATCATATTTGTCAAATACTCTTAGCCTCCCATGCAAATTTTGGTCTACACCCAGTTAAGGAGGCGATCATGAGAGCACCCAGACGTAGGCGGCTAGATAGATAGATAGATAGATAGATACGTAGATAGAAACGCTCAAAGTGCCAGAGGTTCGCTAAGAAATGCTTCGCATTTAAAATCACACCATCTCCCGCTAAAGGGGACCATGAGGCGATGCGAAGCAGTGTTTCGGCATGTAGAGCCCGCGTTTCAGAGGTGGAGTGGTGAGGGGGAAAGGAGAGGGGAAAGAGAAGGGAGAGAGGGGAGAGGGAGAGGGAAAGGGGAGAGGGAGAGGGAAAGGGGAGAGGGAGAGGGAAAGGGGAGAGGTGATGTGGAGAGGGGGAGTGGAGAGGGGAAATGGGAATGGGAAAGGGGAGGAGGAAGGGGAAGGGGAGAGGTGATGTGGAGAGGGGGAGGGGAGAGGGGAAGTGGAGAAGGTTTGCGCATGCGCAGTAAGGGTGGTCACGCCGCACACCACCACCATCGGATTGAACTCCGCTATAAGAAGCTTCACATCTAAAAGAAGCGGGCATAAACAGCCTCCTGTGAAATAGCTGCCAGACAGGACGACCCGGGGACCTAAGCCAAGCTCTTAGAAAATACCCTGGGCCGGCTCCAGGGGGGGCTCGGCCCCCCATGAGGCAGTCCGGGGGGGGGGCAAGCCCCCCAGCCCCCCCGTACTCTCCGCCTATGATTTTGGCTCTCCACAGAAACGCTTCACAAAGCGCTTGCAAGGCATTCGCCTACAAGCCGGAAACAGCCTCGAACTTCACTAGCCGAAACAAAAGTGTTAACTTGCCTGTATCACTTTCGTCAGCGTCGGTTTCTCCAGTCGGGTGCGGCGAGAGTGGCCGATCGGCACACTGCTGGATCCCATCGCTGCCGCGTCGGCCTCGACACGCTGTTTCTGCGCTTCGGCTTCCCGCTTTTCGGCGTCCGCCTGCCGTTTTATGGCGCGTCGCTTTTCGAGGCGTCTGTGTCGTGAGGGGTCCGTGTTTTTGGCATTGTAGCCGAGGAGAAGCGACGGAGCCCAGTCCGGGTCCGTCTCGATCGAAGTTTAGCTGGCTTTCCTACGAATGCAAAATGAAAAAAGTTACAAAACTAACATTTTTTGTTATATATCGCCGTTATCGCGCTGTGTAAGTCGAAAGCAATTCTTTACCTGTATTGAAGTGCACGCCGCAGACTCGCAGGTTGGGGTTCTCGATGTCTAAGTGAGCACGTTTAATGCGCGCCAGCCATAATCTGCGCCGCTTCGTGCTCAGCGCTTTCGAGCGCTCGCACTGGTTCTCCACGGTCTTCGGTATTGAAAGGAGGTGGTCGTTAGTTGATTGTTTTCTCCCGCGGGTGTCACTGCGGTTGGAACAACCAAATATCGCGCACATGGCCATGGTGACAACACCAACTACACGGATTGCTTGCAACGACCGTGGGTGAGCGGTTCATATGCATGGCGGACACATATCCCAGCATTCCTTTCACTGACGTCAGTGCAAGCTATGTATATTAATTTCGACCACCTGGGGTTCTTTAGTGTGCTCCTTAATCTAAGCACGCAGGTGTTCTTTTGCATTTTTCCTCCATAGAAATGCGGCCGCCGTGGCCGACACCTTACGTGCTCTGCTACCAGCAGGCGAGCGCTCTTTTTTTTTTCTTCATTTACAAGACGACGGTAAAAAAAAAAAAAAAACTATGCCTTCGCGAGCGAAAAGCACTTCGCAGTAGCCTGCCGCAACTGACACCGGCGAGCGGCGGCTGGGCAGACGCCGCTGCCGTCCGCGATAGTGACACGATTGGGATTGTACTCTTATGTCAGGCGTCGACATGCTCAATCAGCTTTCTCGACACCCTCAATATAAAGAGCAAAGATGGAAGCGAAGCAAGCCGGTTCGGTGAGATGGCCTGCAGTGTCGCTGCTTATCTGCGATCCCATCGCAGGTGCCTTCGCATCGTGGTTGCCGGTCTCGCCTTGGACGCCGGCGCTTTTTTGGATGAGTGCCACACTGGAAGCACCGCATTATGGAATTAGGAATTGGTTTGCATGATAAAAAAAGTCACGGTTTCGCCGCAACGGCGAAGCAATGAATGCGATAGCAATAAATTGGAATGTAACACGAAGAACGCAAAGCAGCTCGAAATTGCCAGCGCGTCGCTCGAGCCCACAGGACGCACGAAAAGAACGCACACAGGACGAGCGCGAACTATCATGCGTCACAGCTCGACACTTGTAGCGCATCGCTCAAACATAAAGCAGGACGCACGAAACGAACGAACAGGTACACACAGGACGAGCGCGAACTGTGCCAGTTCATACTTATTTCTGTTTGAACAGCGCGCTCCTTTCGCAAGCGCGGCCGCTGCAGCGAGCGAAGCAGTATTCCTTCGTCCATGGAGCGAAGTGACCTTCGTACGCTCTGTGATTTCAGCGCGGACATCGCGGGGAAAGCACAAGACATACAACCCCCTCTCTCCCCCCTCCCCCGCCAGCCGCCTCCTCCTTTCCTGGAGTGCGAAGAGCAACGGCGTTCGCAGGAACGGGGCGACGGTCTTTAAAGCGCGCCACGCGTGCACATCGCGCTATCTATGCGGTAACTAAGAAAGCATGCTGATGTAAGTGGTGTATATAAATCGCTCGCCGTTAGCAGTGCTGTTGGTGACCTAACCGTCTAACGCCGCGCGCTGGAAAGCGGGAGGTCGCCCGTTCGATTCCGCGCGTCGGCAAGTTTTTCTGAATTGTTTTTCTTTGTTGCTTTTATATATATATATATATATATATATATATATATATATATATATATATATATACACGGTGCATGACGGCGGCGACGGCAAAAATCAGCCGAGACTGTAGCACATCTTTTTCATGCCACCGCTAGCGGCGATACCGGCAAATACCTCGGCATCCTCGGACATGATGATGGGAGCGGTAAGGAACCGACCAGCGGCACGACGTTGCCTGTCTTCCGTGTTGCTTACCACTGCGGCTATCCGCCTCGTGCGCTGCTGCTTTGAGCTGTACTGGTAGCGCCACCAACGGCGAACGGTGGCGAACGGTGGATACGCGCGGCTCATAGAAGCCGTGGGCAAAGCACCCGTTACTCGCTGTTTTTCTGTTAATTTTTCATTCTGGTTTGATACTGCCGACGCTGCTCCACTAGACAACCATGCCGTTTGTTACGTCGACTGTTCTATATTATTTGTTTTAAAATGACAGGCCCGTTTTTTATGCGTGCGCGCGATGCACTACGTACGTTTCTTACGTGCATGTGTCCAAGTTGTTTGCGTAATCTGTTAACACAGATGAAATAAAAACTGTTGCGATACAAAACAGCATTCTTGTTTTATTGCGATAGCAATTATATGGACAGTCTCGGCTGGAAAATGTCCGTCCCCGTCGCCGTCATGCACCGTATATGTATAAGTATGTATATATATATAAAAGCCCCAAAGAAAAATAATTCAGAAAAATGCTTCCGAAGCGCGGAATCGAACCAGGGACCTCTTGCTCCGCAGCGAGTGGCGCTATCCACTACGCCACGAAACGCAGATCCTCTACGTGGCTAACGGTGAGCGTTATATATACACCCTTTACCGCTGGACGGACTCAGATACGGCAGGCGATAATAAGCGTTTCTTCATTACCAGCGAGATGGCGCTAGAAGCCCGACGGGCGTAGAGTTACTGTATATGCTACCTTTAGCCTAAAGGTAGCATATACAGTAACTCTAGACGGGCGCATTTAAAAGTCGTCGGCGAGCTCGCTCGCTTCTTCTGATATTTGCGCATGGGAGAACCTTGCCCTTCCGCTGTCTGCTCGCGCGGTTTTCTCGTGGTGAGGGTAAGAGGAACGTTTCAAGCTTTCACCGTGATGTCCGCGCTCATGTTACGGCGCGTACGATTGTCACTCGAGCTCAGGGACGCCGCTAAACGAACAAACAGAAGATGAGCGCGAACTATCAAGTGTCACAGCTCGACACTTGAAGCACGCTAGTTTCCTTCGCTGCTTCGGCCGCCTTTGCAACAGGAGCGCTGTTCAAACTGAGAGTATCCATTGTGACAGCTTATTCGCGCTGGTTCGGTGTATATCTGTGCGTTCGTTTCGTGCGTGCTTCGCTTGTTAGTTCGCGCTCATCTTCTGTTTGTTCGTTTAGCGGCGTCCTTTGAGCTCGAGGGACGCGCTGGAAATTTCAAGCTGCCTCCACGCTCTTCGTGTTGCGGTCCCCTTTTTGCTATCAGATTCACCGCTTAGCTGTTTTCAATGAAACGAAACGCCCAGCAGCTTAAACGAATTGCAGACGCGCGGGGGTAACAGCCGCACCGGATGTGATACCGACATACGGAGAGCCGCTGCAGTGCATTCAAGTCACCTTTCGTGGCGGCGCCACCGCGCCCTCGTCACCGTCGTGGCGTAGGGAGTGTTCGTGAAGTGAAGGTCGTCTATGCTCCCCCTGCCCGCCTGGTCAGCCAGCGTTTCCTAACTCTTACTAGCCACAGTAGTTGCTGCCGGGGACAGCTGTTTCTGCAGCGTAGCAGCGCGCCCATCACGGGCCGCTTCGCGCTGTCATGCCCCCGCGTGTCGTCCGAACACCGGCCGAACAGCTTCAACGAAATGCTACTCGTGCTGAAGCAAGGCGGGCTCGCATACGTGCCCAGACGCAGGAACAACGTGCTGCTGCACGTGCCTCTAACGCAGCAGCTCAACGCCGAAGGCGCCAAGACGCGGTCCTGCGAGAACACGAGGCTGAGGCGAGGCGACAGCGTCGACAAGACCCGGCAGTTCGAGAGCACGAAACAGAGGCACATCGTGCCCGTCGTCAAGATGCCTCAGTGCGGGAACGCGAGGCCGAGGCGAGGAAACAACGCAGTTCGGACCCTGCAGTTCGGGTGCAGGAAGCGGCTGCGCATCGAGCTCGGCGTGACGGTGCTGCAGTGCGAGAACATGAAACCGACTCAAGACGACAGCGGCGCTTGCCTCAAGTAACCGCGTCTTGCCCGCAGGCATCACATTTGACAGCAGCCACCGCACGTACATTTCGAAAAACAGTTCTTCAATAACCCATTTGGATATGCATGTGATGTTTGTGATCGCCTTTGGTTTAAAGCTGACCTCTCGCCCATCCGCGTATGTCATGTGCCCCTGCTCGCTACCGAGTTTCCGAACGAAGACGTGCATTCCTTCATGCTGTGTTCAACATGACGCGGGGCACTGCAAAGGAATGCAGTGCCAGCCCCCTCTCGGAGTAACGGTTACGTTTACCCGGCCATTCCCGCTGAGTTGCCTCCACTGAACTTGGTGAGTGAGCGTTTGATCGCTCCCCGTCTACCATTCATGCAAATTCGTCGCCTTATGTACGGTGGAAGACAGTATGGCATCGTGGGCCCCGTCGTTAACGTTCCTGTCGAAGTTGATACAATGGTTAAATCGTTACCGCGAAACGTCCACGAAGACCATGCCATCAATGTTCACATTAAGCGAAAGCTTCTAAACAAGACATCATACCTCTCTGGTGTTGTAAAAAAATCTGAGTTGAAGCCATGGCTCGATGTGTTGTGTCGGAGTACATTGTACAAGTACTTTGGTATCACTCTGGACGCTTCTGCTTTAGATGCTCTTCCCGACGACGATGCATTGCAACTGCTTGAGGATTCCGTCGAAAGCTTGCCCCAGTGTCCCGACGTAGAAAATCCTGTTGATGCATGTGTGGTGCTTAATGCATTCGAACAGTCTGTGGTATGGGACGAAGAGCGCTACCTGGCCATAGCTCCTGGTGAACACAAACAGCCTCTCAGCATATTGTACGACGAAAGAGCGGAAGAACTGTCCTTCCCTCAAATATACCTTGGGGAGCCCCGGCGAGTTAAACCAGAAGCGCATCCCACACCCTTTACGTATGCTACCAGTGAGATACGTCGCAAAGACCGTCGCGGTGTTTTGCCTCACCACATCCTGTTCATGGCAATGAAGGTGCTCCGATTTAGAGTTAGTCGCAGCCTGGCCGTCACTTTTCGTGTCAACGACGACACCGAGAAAATCACGCGCCAAATGCTTGAAGACGAACACTTCATTCCGGATTCTATTGACCAAGACATGGCATTTATGAAGGGCGTTCCCAACACTGTCCACTACTGGCAGCAGCGAAAGAAAGACGTTTTCGCTATGATACGTCAGCTTGGCAAGCCGACTGCATTTCTCACCCTGTCAGCCTCAGAGATGCACTGGCCGCGATTACTCACTCTGCTTGAGCGGTTGCGCCATCAAGATCCTGGCTTAGAAGTACACGTGTCGGAAATGACATCAATCTACCGTGCCCAGCTCGTCAACAGTGACCCCGTAGTGTGCGCCATTTACTTTCACAGGCTCGTGTGCGTCATCCTAAACATCCTGTGTCGCCGCACTCACTCTCCTTTCAAGCCTTACCGCGTCGTGGACTACTTCAAGCGAATTGAGTTCCAGCACCGAGGCAGTCCACACGCTCACATCTTGCTTTGGCTGGAGAACGCACCTGACGAAACCGTCTCCCCTGACATGCCAGAAACGATGCGCCTCGCAACGGACCTCGTGTCACTCGATACCCCTTTGTTGCCGCGCCTTCGTACTCAAGTGCACCAACACACGCACACTTGTTACAAGCGCGGAAACGCTCGTTGCCGTTTTGGCGCTCCTTTTTGGCCCACTGAAAACTCCATGGTGCTGCTTCCCTATCCGCCCACAGAAGACGATGCCGAAGCCGCGCGGCGCGTGACACTTAAAGAACGCTTCTTGCAGATGCACGCCGCTCTAGAAAGTACAGACTACGACAATATCAGTCAATTCCTTCAACACCACGCTGTCACATCCCATGAAGAGTAGGTCTCCGTGCTCCGCGCTGGCATTACGCGCCCGACCTTGTTTATCCAACGAACAGTGCAGCAAAAGTGGATCAACGCATTCAACCCGTGGGTCGCCTCTATGCTAGACTCAAACATGGACCTTCAGGTGATCCTGGACGCGTACTCGTGTGCGACTTATGTCGTAGATTACGTGAATAAGTCAAATCGCGGAGTCTCAAATCTACACAAAGCTGTCTCGGACATTTTGGCAAGCACTCCAAACTTACCTTATGGCCAGGCGCTTCGTTTACTTGGCGTTAAGATGCTCAAGGCTGTTGAGATGAGTGCTCAGGAAGCTGCTTGGACACTGCTCCGACAGGATATGTCAGAGTCAAGTAGACGGATCTTGTATATTGCCACATGCCTCCCGGAAGAGCGCAAAACGCGCGCGCAGACGGAAGCAGCTGCACTCGACGCGGCGTCAACGGATGTGTGGAAATTTGGGGTGTTGCGGAGATACGAAGACCGCCCCGACAACTTGGAACACGTGTGCTTGGCAGACTTTGCAGCGCTTTACAATGTCCACTCCTACCAAAAGCGCCGCGATCCAGCCGTCATTCGTTACCGCTGCTACTCCATCGACGACTTACTAAACTACAAGCGAGAAGCGGTTACACTGTTCCTTCCTTTCCGCCGGGAAGTAGACATTCTTGAACATATTTACGCCGAAAACGTGGACGCTTTGCTTCTGAAGCGATCTGAATATGACAGCAAGTTCGACATGCACCAGCTGCGTGACATAGCCTCCGGAAGTGCGCAGACGACGCTCATGATACAGAACTGCGCAATGAAATTGACCCACAGCACGCTCGTTTGGTCGACCAGAACGACGACGACGATTTGCTTGGAGCCCCTGATGCCAACTTAGTAGCGGCAAAAGGTCGTTGCGCTGCCGTCTGCACACGTCAGGACGTCATGACCGGTGACGCCTACAGGGAAATGATGCGGCTCACCAACAAGGAGCAGTTCGAAGTTATTCGGGAAGTCATCCACCGCCTAACGTGCCCGGCCTCCGACCCGCTCAGAATTTTCCTGACTGGCGTGGCACGTTGTGGCAATACCTTCGTTCTGCGGCTTATTGTGGACGCCTACAACCGCTACACCAACACCGCCTCCACGTGCACGCACAACGCGTACGTCTCGTGCGCCACAACAGGCAAGGCAGCGGTTGCCATCGGCGGACTCACCGTGCACGCCGCGTTCAAGCTGAGTATGCGCACCGACGGGGGCTTGCGCGATGGAGACCTCAACTCCTTCCGTTCAGCGTTCACCAACATCAAGTGCGTCATTGTGGACGAATGCAGCATGATGAGCAGCGACACACTCGCGCGTGTGGACGACCGTCTGCGACAGATAACTGCAAACTACAATGAGCCTTTCGGTGGCTTGGACTTCATCCTGTGCGGTGACTTGCGCCAGTTGCCCCCCGTTCGCGCAAGCGAGGTGTACAAACGCAGTAGGACACGGGACAACATCTTTAACACCCACGTCACTTGGCATCACCTCTCCTACTTTCCACTTACGCAAGTCGTCCGCCAGAGCGACGCCAAGTTTTCCACCGCCTTGTCTAAGATAGGCGATGGTCGTGCGCTCGAAAAGGAGGAAGTCGACATGCTTCAAGCCCGCTTCGTCTCCAAGGACGACGCGAAGCTCCACTGTCCTCACGGCGTCAGGCTGTTCTATTCCAACAAGGAAGCCGAGGCGTACAACACGCAGGACGCCGTCCAGGACGTGGACGCTATTTACGAGGCTAATGCAGACGACACCATGGTCGGCTACCGCAGTGATGCCGACTGTGAGAGCGCGAAGCGTCGGTTACACTCCCTTACCACTTCTGAGGTTGGCAACCTGCCGCGAAAACTTGTGCTATGTTCGGGAAAGCCATACATGCTTACCCTCAACATTGACGTGTCTGACGGCTTGGTTAATGGAGCGGTGGGTCAACTCAAGCACGTGCAGTTGGATGAACTGGGCCTCCCAAAACGCATTTGGCTCCACTTTCCTTCTAAAGCAACAGGCAACATTGCTCGAGTCAAGTCGAAGACTATTCGCGAAGTTGCGGGCCCTGTCGTGCCTTTCGATTCCGTGCCCATCGAACTGCGCACCGCCACCATCACTTTGGACAAAAAAACGGGTGTTTCTTGCCGTCGCAAGCAATTCCCCGTAATGCAAGCGAGTGCTGTCACCATACACAAATCACAGGGGGGAACATACAGCCAGGTGGTGTACGAGTATCACAAGCGCCATCCTCAGAAGCTCGTCTACGTTGCTTTAAGTCGAGCCTCCACACTGGACGGACTTTTCATAACAAACGCAGAACAGGACTTCACATTTTACCATGGTAGAGAAAATCCCGATCGGGCCTTGTCGGACGAATTTCGTCGATTGGAAAGCCATCGACTTAACACAATCACTTCCAGGTGCCTCGCCGTCCTCCAGTCACCGCACACATTTGCAATTTGCAACATGAACGTACGCTCGTTGCCCGCGCACGCCGTCGATGTCTCGCACGATCACGTCATCCGCGAGGTAACTCTACTGTGCTTCACGGAAACCTGGATGGACACTGCCGTCGAACTGCAAGGATGCAAGTGCGTGAGCCTCGCAAAACGACAAAATCACCGAGCTGCTGGAGTCGCCGTTTACGAACGCTTCGACGAAACCACACTTTTACCGCGCAGCGTCCCATACCAACTCATCTCGCTGCCCCAGATGACTTGTGGTGATGCATGTGCCGTGAAAACATCACACGGCTTCGTCGTCGCAGCAGTCTACATTTCGCCGTCAACATCGCGGAAAGACATCATGAACTTCTTGCTGCACAACTTCAGTACGGTGTGCCAACAGGATGTGCCGGTGATCGTCACTGGAGACTTTAATGTGAATGTACTTGGACGTGACAATGAGTGGCTTGTGGCGTTTCTCGGTGCTGAACTTGGACTCCACCTCCTGTCTGACGTCACACAGCCAACTACACGCAACAACACCTGTCTAGATAGTGTGTTCGGAAAGGGTGTTGCGTCACGTAGTGCACTGCGTGCCATTGCCAACGTACTTCAGTGAGCACAAAGCGGTTGTCGCGGTCGTCGAGTGAACTCTGATTTATCTTCACCTGCGTTTCGATGAAGTACTATATCTCCTTCCTTTCGTTGATGCACGTAATTAAACACGTCATTTACTTGGCCTTGTGATTCTTGCATTACTGTCAATTTGAACACGCCCGAGGGAGGGCCTGACCACGTATACATGTGCTCTACACATACAAAGCTGCCCCTAGCTTTGCATGTGTAGCTTTGTGACACACAACGTAGAGAGCTCTTCGTACCAGCACGCGCTGCCCATGGGCGTTCTGATCAACGCCGTCGCTCCGCACGCGTGGTCATCCACGCCGCAAGAAACTTGCTCACTTAGCAAGTGCATGTTTGCTACAATTCATATTGCTCCTGAAGCTGCGAGCCTCACTTCGTATTGCATTACAGCTTCTTGCTATCGCATTCATTGCTTCGCCCTTGCGGCGAAGCTGTGACTTTTTTTGAACACCCCAAACAGTACAACAACATGAATATTACGGCTGTATGCCTGCTTAAGAAACGCACAAAAGACACGCGTTTTTATCGTCGCCCAACACTCGTAGCACTCGTAGGGTCTCGTTCTGGCAGACTTGATGCCTTCAGGTAGTATGCGAGGGATTATTGGTCAGCTGCCAGCTCGTAAAAAGATCACGTGCTACGTGACGCCAGAAAGGCAGAAAAAAAGAGTGTTCCACACTCGCCGCCATGGCTGCGGTTGGCGCTGACTAACACTCCAAGGTTTAAATGCACATATATACCCCATAAAGTGGACGGGAGGATGACCGCCGCCGTAGCTCAGTGGTAGAGCATCGGACGCGTTATTCGAAGGTCGCAGGTTCGGTCCCTGCCGGCGGCAAGTTATCTTTTCGTCCACTTTACTTTCTTCACATTTATATTCTAAATGCTACAAATAACACCCCCTATACTTTCCTTGGCGTTATTGTCTGTTAGTTCTCATTAATATAATGAAACAGCATGTACTTTCAAAACGCTTTATTTTGGACACTGTCTTGTCGGTGCCCCTTCAAGCATTCTCCTTAGCGCCTTTACATTCAGGGCAAAACCAACGCTTCGTTTTTTGGCGCTTTATTCAAAGCAACGCATGAAAAATGAAACCACTTGTACTGACAGGAGCTGCTGTCACAGGCGATCATTTTGCCAGTCTCTGGCCATCGGCAGAAGCAGTACGCATCCTCACTGGCCGTCTTATCTGGACATTTGAGCTGCCTAGTAAAATAGTGGCTAAACAGCTCAGATAGGATAGCTTTCACAAAGAATTCTTTGGCAGTAGCCGTCATGCTGGTGCAAAACTCGTCATCTTTCAAGATTGTTTCTACGAAGAAAACATTAGGAGTCCAAACGACGAAGTAGCAGTAGTCAACTTGGCACACTGCCATTTAAGTTTGAATCTGAAAATAATAAGCATGCTGCCTTCGCAGCTGCATGACGCCATTGATGGTGCAGAGGCACGAGTTGGGAGCCGAGAGCTGTTAGTTCTTCAGCATTCCGTAGCAAGTATGGGCATTTAAGTTCAACTACGCCCTTGCCACAGCAACTGCAGCAGACGAGAGCATCTGGTGTGACGCCAACAAACGGATAATCAGAACTCAAGTGCAGACCAGCCTTCACGCAACGGAAGCCTTCGTGCTTGTCTTGCTGGCTGTCTTGAAATGCTTTAAAGGCATCTTGCTTATGTGTCAGTCCCCATGTAACTTCAGGTGTCTTCACCGAGCGCTTTTCAAGGTAGCATATTTCTTTTAAAAGTGATACGCTGGGCTTGAGAACACTTGTGCAACATACATTTTTCATCACAGAAGCAGTCACATGACCAGCCCGGTGTAAAAACCAATCTCTTGACCTGCTTTGGTTTTTTATGCGAGCTTCCACAGACTTGACAGTCTCTTCACTGATGATTAACGTTGACATAAAAGTGTCAACTTTTGCGACAAGAGTTTCCAGATCATCTGCTGCATGAGTATCTGAGTAGAGGTTCCTCAGGTGAGCAACGGTTCTTTGAACAGGTTCTTGAAAGCTTCCAGAATAGTCAGGCAGCAGAGAAAATATGGCAGGTACAACGCCTGTAGTGTTGAATGCTGCATAAAGCTCCTCGAGCTCAGTCGGTGATGGTGCTGGAATGCCTTTTCGTTGCTTTGGCACTTTGGTTTCTTTTGATCCACTGCTTGTTGCATCGAGGCGATGCTTCTTTTCTTTCGAGGAACTGAAGTCTATGTCTTTAAGTCTTTTGCGGTTCACCTTCTCAACACAAGCCGGCAGCCAGGCATTCTCCTTCTGAGTGCAAGTTGTCGACTGGTTGAGCCGGGTACCTGTTTCAATCGCGAACAGGCAGGCCCCAACATGTGAGCATGTCTCCGCAGTCCCTGACATACAGGTACAGTGTCCAGTCACTACGGCACCGCTCTGCTTGCACAGCACCCACACCTTTAGAGGGCACTCTCCCAACCTTTGAGAGTGGTTCACCTGCAAAATGAGCATAAAAAGAATTAAACATTTCGATCACTACTCATAAAGGAGGTTTTCACTATTACCTGACCCTCTAGTGCTTGGTTTCCAAGTTTGTGTCCAATGTGTCCATTTTCTCGTGCAGTATGCACACTTTTCTCATTAACAGCAGTCCTTTTTCACAGCACCACTAAACTACCTCGCTGTTTTGCAAACTCTTTTGCAGCAACCAGAAAGCTTTAAAAAACACCTAGTGAATGTCGTTGTTGGGACGCGTGTACGAGCGGGAGAAGCAGACACAACCGCGCGGCGGGGATCCCAAACATGAACTGGTTTTATTCGGGTTCTCTGGAGGTTCCGGAGTCGTGGTTCCGGAGAGCCGCGGAAGGTGGCGCTGCCTGGCGGCTTGGCTTGGCTGACGCCACAGCACTCCCCCCTTAGTGAGTTGCCGAACGGAGTTAAAGGTCCAGGCGAGTGGGTGCTCTTGATAGCCGCCCGCTGTGCGTCAGCCGGGAGGGCACCTCGTGGACTTGGGCTGGCATTGAAGCTGGGGGTTCTGGCGGTGATTCCCTTAGTGGAGGCAACACGGCGTCGTCACGGTCCATGCGGTCCAACGACACCACCTCCTCACGGCCGCTTCTCTTGATTGTGAATTGTTTGTTGCCACGGCGGAGGACTTGAAACGGCCCATCATAGGGTGGCTGAAGAGGTCGCCGAACCGCGTCGTGTCGTACAAACACATATGGGCACGATGTGAGCTGTGGGTCGACGTGCACCACACGCGACCCTGGGGTCCGTGGAGGTACCGCGCGCAGTTTGCTTATGACGTTGCGTAGGCGAAGTGCATAGTCGCTGCAAGCTATGGATGCCTCCTCTGAGCCGCGCGCAAAGAACTCTCCCGGCAGCCTGAGTGTCGTGCCGTAGACCAGCTCAGCGGCGCTGCAGCCAATGTCCTCTTTCAAGGTGGACCTTATACCCAAAAGAACGAGTGGGAGGACCTCCACCCAGTTGTGTTCCTCGGTAGCCGTGAGCGCAGCCTTCAGCTGGCGGTGAAAGCGCTCCACCATGCCATTGCTCATGGGGTGGTACGCCGTCGTGCGTATGCGTGAGGTGCCCATGAGCTGACTGATGGCAGTGAAAAGGGCTGATTCGAACTGTCGCCCGCGGTCTGTTGTTATCGTGGAGGGCACCCCTAAACGGGCTACCCAGTGGTACAGGAAAGCACTCGCAACCGTCTCGGCAGTGATGTCCGCGATAGGGATGGCCTCCGCCCAGCGGGTGAACCTGTCGACACAGGTCAGCAGGTAAACCTGTCCGTGGCAGGGTGGCAGTGGGCCGACCATGTCCAGGTGGACATGATCAAAGCGAGAATCCGGAGTGGGGAGTGTTCCCAGTGCTGTCGAGGTATGGCGTTGTATCTTAGAGCGCTGGCAAGCTACACATTCACGTGCGCATCGTCGGACGTCCCGATTTACGCCCGGCCAGACAAATCTTGCCGTCACCAGTCATTGGGTGGCTCTAATCCCCGGATGAGACAGTCTGTGCAAGGACTCGAACACATAGCGACGAAGGCTCGCGGGCACGAACGGGCGAGTTCTACTGACGCTTGTGTCACAGCAAACCTTGTCCTCGGATCCGGGAACTGGGATCCACTCAAGATTCAGGGCAGTGGTCGCGGTCAATAGGTGTTTCAGTTCGTCATCTTCACGTTGAGCGGCTGCCAAAGCGGGAAAATCAACCGGTAGTGTGGGCGTGATGGCGTTCACAGGATTCCGTGAGAGGGCGTCCGCTACCTCGTTGTCGCCGCCTTTGACGTGGCGGATGTCCGTGGTAAATTCAGATATGTATGACATCTGCCGCAGTTCGCGGGCTGTATGGGTGCCCCCCTCAGCATTCAGTGACCGCAAGGCATACACGAGAGGCTTGTGGTCCGTCAAGACAAAGAATTCGGTACCTTCTAAGTAATGCCGGAAGTGCCGGATTGTCGCGTAGACGGCCAGCAGTTCGCGCCCGAACGTACTGTACCACTGTTCGGTGGATGTCAGTTTCCGGGAAAAGAAAGCGATTGGTCGCCATAATCCTTTGATGAGTTGTTGAAGTGCGGCACCCACAGCTACGTTCGATGCGTCGACCATGACGCACTGCGGAACTCCCGGTTGCGGGCAACATCCTGAAGACTTTCACTCACACAGTCAACGATAAGAATTAAGGTTGAAATTGCCAGCGGAAAGGAGCCTCGTCGAAGAATGCGTCCCAAAGATATTCCCGAACTTGCCTTGATTTGAGTGATTCTAAAAATTGTGCTGCAAATAATTTTTTACATTAATTAGAGCTGTCTTGATAAGGTTTAATGCCTGAGACTGTAAATAAGTTGTGCCGTTTGTGTGCATCACACCATACATGCAATATCTGAAAAATTGTTTCTCTGCATTGCGTGCGAAAAATAAATACAATTTTTCTTTCTGTAGCAGGACTGAAATTGTGGCGTGCAGTACACACACGGCGATTTTACCACTCAATAATTACAAGTACCGACAGCCGCGGTACAGAGTGAAAACTCCTCACTTGAAAAAAGTGAAAGTGAAGAATTATCGAACAAAAAAAATTGCGCGAAAAACTACGGAGCACCGGAAAAAGGATTACACAAACAACAGCGCTGACTTACAACAAAGATTTATTCGTTAACACCACGCAATACTTGCACAGTCCAAAACGAAAAGATATAAGTACCAACACGCCCAAGCATCCGCTTTAGCTAAATAATTACGCTACGAGAATGCGCCATATAGTTAATTTCTTATAGGGTAACGGACAGACTCGTATGCTATGCTATCAAGCGTCAGTTATCTTGGACAGTCTTGAAAGCCATAGCTTTACTGACTTTGCCTTACCGCTGCTAAATATTACTCAGTTTTACATTGCAGCGGCAGCGCAACGAAAAATCACGATAATATACAGTCGGCGAGTAAACAACCGAGCCCTTTCTGAACGGCTGCCCCGGCGTTTGCCACGCGGACTACGTGTTTTCGTCTGCTAGCGGAAGCTTGTTGCGCCGCCAGCGCCACCAAACCGGAAGCTGTCCCGGCGCCGCGCGACGGGTTGGCTGACGCGGGGAGTTTTGCAACTTACCTGGTCTATAAACGTTGGTTGCGGGTAAGTGAGAAGCGCGGCGTCGGCAAGACGTCTCTTGATCTCTTGGAAGGCCGCTTGGGCGCCCTCCGTCCAGTAGAGCTCCTTAGCGGCATCCTTGGTATCCTTAGCGGCACCTTCGTGTGTCGACAGCAGGAGGTGGAGAGGCTGTAGAATAGTAGCACACAGGGGGATGAAACGGCGGTAGTAGTTCACGAGACCAAGGAACTCACGGAGCTGACGTTTAGTGTTGGGTTGTGGGAACTGCTCGACAGCTTTAACCTTGCTGGGTTGACGAAGAACTCCTGACGCGGAGATGACGTGCCCAAGAAACGAGAGCTGTCTCACACCAAGCTCGCATTTGGCCATGTTCACGACCACGCCATGCTCCACTAAGCGCTGGAAGACGATGCGCAGATGATTCACGTTCTCTTCCGGAGTGCTGCTGGCGACTAGCAAGTCGTCAAGATAGGCGTGGCAGAAGTTGAGACCGCGTATAGCACCGTCCATGAACCGCTGGAACGTCTGACCCGCGTTTCGGAGTCCGAATGCCATTCGGAGGAATTCGAAAAGTCCGAAAGGCGTTGCGATAACGGTCTTCGGGACGTCCCCCGGGCCGACGGGAATCTGATGGTATGCCCGCACCAGGTCGATCTTCGAGAAGATAGTGGCACCGTGAAGCCTCGTCGTGACGTCGTGTATGTGCGGTACCGGGTACCTGTCTGGAGTCGTTACCTGGTTCAGCGCACTGTAGTCCCCGCACGGTCGCCAGTCTCCCGCCGTTGACTTTGGCACCATATGGAGTGGAGATGCCCAGGCGCTCGACGAGGGTCTGATGATCCCTAGCTCCATCATGTATTCTTGTCGTGCGACTTTCATCATCTCTGGAGGCAAACGGCGAGGCCGCGCGTGCACGGGTGGGCCGCTGGTGGCGATGTAGTGGCGTACCTCGTGCTTCGCCGCGGCGCTGGCTGGCGGCTGCCTCGTCAACTCGGAAAACTCCTGTAGAATGCGAGTAAAACGTTCTGCACCGGACGGCCCGAGCAGAGTGGAGCTCAGCGGAGGGTGTTGCGAGGGATTGACTTGCACAGTTGCCTGCGACACGGGATCGTGAAGGCGGCGGTTGCGCACGTCGACGGGAAGGCCGAAATGCCGAAGAAAGTCCGCACCCAAGACAGTGGCGGATCCAGAGAGGGGGCGGTAGGGGCGATCGCCCCCCCCCCAAGTCTGTGTGACGCCCCCCCCCCTCTTCCCTCCAGTGCCTGCGTCCACCTCCTTTGTCAGGTTGCCCCGGCTACCACTGCCCAAACCGCAGAGGAAGCCGAATGGCTAGATCGTCAGCTTCCAATGCGGTAACTATCGGGTTCGAGTCTCAGTGCCGCCGGACACCCGCCGGTTTTTTAATAGGCAAATGAGTTGTCCTGGCCTGCCAGTTTGTGTTCTGGGAACTCGAGACGGTGCCCTCGTCTTTCCTCCAACTTCTTTCACTACCTTTTTCAGCGACGCTGAGCCTCTGTCTGCTACTTTAGTCACCCACCCCTGAGCAGGAGGATTGAGATGTCCTTCTCGACGAGAGACACTTACTATCCTGTGCTTTTCTCTTCTTCTCTATCCAAGAATTTCATCTCCTCAACCCCCTTGCTTCCTCAGCAAAAGGGGGTGGCAGCTTAAAGGAGCATTGACACAAAAAGCTTGGATCTTGTTTTTTCTACGACTCACTTATTACAGATGGAAAGCTCGTTTCCTCGAGCGCGCGACGGTAAATTTTTTGTAGATGGTTTTATAGCGCCCAGTCGCCGTTTCGGTTTCAGAGAGCGCCGAGTGAACACAGAATAGTTATCATGTAAATAGTTATGTGTATCGAGAGGGCAGCCACCCTACCGCAGAGAGACAGCGAGAGACACACTACGCGACCCCCCTCCCTCCCTGGCCACCCCACCGGCTACAATGGAATCGAAGAAGCCGACCCAGCGCGTCGTCATTCCTTATGTGCCGGGCATCCGTGAACAGCTCTCCAGGGTCTTCGGAAAAGCGGGGGTCAAGGTAATTCACAAACCGGAATCGACGCTCATCCGCTTGCTACCGAGGCCGAAAGACCGACCATCACCAAGGTGTCGTGTCCTGAGTGTCCAGCCAGCTACACAGGCGAGAGCAAGTGTTTCCCGGAGAGAATACGCCAACACAAGAACGACGTCAGGAAGGTGGAAGCGCAGCGCAGCGCTCTTGCAGAGCATTCTGAGAAGCACGACCACAAAATCGACTTTGACGGCGCTTCTGTTCTAGAAACATAAAGGAATCTGCGAAGGAGACTCTTGCTCGAGTCTTGGCACATTCAGCACACACCTGCAAATGTGAACCGCTCGCTAGAAACAATGCCCCCAGTACACGTTCACGGCCTCCGAAACGTGAGGGAAAAGGAAAGCCGGAGCCGTGGTGAAAGAACAAGACGAGGCTATGCTTCCTTTACCAGCGCAGTCACCCCCCGAGAAAGGGACCGAATCAAACCCGAAACGTTGGGCTCTCTTCAAGCTGTGGCTGGAGCCATTTCAACTTCCTAAAACATAGTTGACTACGTGAGCACACAGGACCGCGTGCACATACGCACCGCGTCGTCAACTCTTTTCAACGAAGGCTTTCTGGATGCTGCTATAATACCCTCTGAGGCGTTGTAAGTATGCGTGACCCCCCAAAAATGCACTGCCGAGGCAAGGACATCAGCCTACGGGAAGAGGGGGCAAGTGTGCCCCCTCTTCCCGTAGAAAAGGTCTGCTAGGAGAGAGCGCTCGCAAGGATCGTGCCAGCCAGCACAAACTCATGGAGCAGGTGGTGGTTGGTTGGTTACACGAAAGCCAAAGGCGAGTTTCGCGTGCAGTGGCGCGACACGCTCTTTAAAATCGATTTTAAATATGTTCTAGGCGATATTATCCATCAATTTTCCACAGGTGATGCGTATGTGTCCACACAAATCTATCCCACAAGTTATCTTGCCTTCAAAATTTTGTGTCAGTACTCCTTTAACAAACTCTGTTCGCGGCGTAAGGCAAGACGCTGGATTGCACACATCGCTGACATATCTAAACCAGCGAAGGTTATGACAACGAAACGAAGCCTGTAGGAACCTCTGGATTGTTGACGTCGACGAGATGAAACAGTGTTCTTCACGTCACCGTTATTTCTGGCATTCCCAGTGCAGCTTGTCGTTTGGCACGAAGTTGTCCCTCTGAGAACTCAAAGGTAAAAGGTTCTCGAAACGGTGCACCTGCAGGTATTAGGCTGCAGGTGCATATTAGGGTATTACCGTCACTGCCGTATCTTGTTAAAGCATTCTAGCCTCACGCATGGTCTCACCTTTCACTCCTTTCTCTCTTTATTCTTTCGGCGAAAAGCATGGGAGAGCTTCCGCGGCAGCTGCAGGTTTTCTGACTGCAGTCATGCTGTAGGTTTGACGTTGCACTGCGCTTCTTATTCTTACAGTGTAGGAGTGAAAGGAAAGTGGGGCTGCATCGCCTTTGTTTACGCCAAGGAGTTCCGCTCCCAAATTTGGCGGAAAACAGCGGTGCGCATTGACAAGCAGGCGCTGCGCCGTGCTCCCGACCGGGCTGCAGAAATTAGGCGCCTTTTCCTCTTCAACCACTATCGCCACCACAACCATTGACAAGGCACAGGCGGCTCGTGACTGTCTCACCGTCCTGCGAGTGCTAGACGTGCGCGTGGCTATTCGAGTCGTATGAATCTGGAGACTGGTACTGTGGTTGCCACTTGACCCGTCCCGGCGACACAAGGTAAGCGTAGGTCACGCACAAATATATAGCTTGCGTTTAGAACTTTAGATTTGATATCATCACCCCTTGATTCTTTTGTTTCTGAGTTCAAGAAGACTTGAAACGTGCCTATCATTGCTAGCTGCATATTCGCAACTTTCACGTACCATGGCGCCGCCGAGTGGTGGCCGCCGGAAGCTCTGTTGAGATTATTGAAATGTTGGACCCGCTGGAGTCAGCGAATGTTGCCACTTGTTTTGTCTCGTTTGGGGTCGCTTCGCGACAGTGTGCACGGTCTGGATATTGGCTTGACACTTTCGGTTCCTCAATGTGAACGGAAAATAAATAGAAAAAGGCAAATGATTTTACTGCGGGCCCCGATGCTCACAGCGTACAGCGGGAGGCAAAGCAAAAGCCTCCCCTTCAGATTAGCGCCTCGAAAAGCCGTGAGTGGTTAAGCGGGTTAAACTTCGCAAGCAAATAACCAAGGCCCATGAATGTATGCAGAATCCCATTTTGTGTCCGAGTATATGTCTACCACCTCATATCACCTTTCTCGCGCTTCGTTCCTCCGCTCGACACAGTCTCTGTGCAGACAGTACCGGAACTGATTAGGAATGCGTTCCGCCTCTGGCATATAATGAAAAGTCCGGTTTCAAAGTGTCCATCGCACCATTCCACATATGAAGTGGCTATGATGTGCCTCCGTGACCTTCATATCTTCAGCACTTTTTGTTCGATAATACTTTCTGATGGCGCTGATTTTTTTTTTTTTTTTGTCCCTGCCCGTACGATGTTACTTATTGCACTTCTCATAAACACCAAAAGCGTAGGATGATAACGGAAACGTCACATCTTAAACGTGAAAATTGCGTGTTGCCGCTGGTTTCATTCGCTGCTTGTCGACCTACTGTGGCATTCCGCTTTTGTTTTTCTCTCTTTTTACCAAGAAAGCGCAATAAAATCGTATTTTTGATAATCGCACATGCCTCAAGTCGTTCTTGTGCTTCGGTCTCGAAGGGCAACAAAAATTTTTTTTTCTTTACTTACATTACTTCGTGCTTTGAAGTGAGCTGAGCAAGCTACCTGGCAGAATGCAATGCAAGCAGAAATGAGATAAAGCACGTCTCCGAGAATGTCTCTGATATTACTGAGAGATCTTTACTGAGACTCCTACTACCATATTGTGCTAACAACACAGCGGGGGTTGCAACGCGCGATTAAGCGACGCGAGCAACGTGTGTTTGCTTTATTTACAATTGTGTGCATATTTATCTTCATAATGAGGTTCCAATAACGTACCCGACATTCCTCTACTTATTATAATATGTCATCACCATCCTGCTTTCACAAAAACATAAATCGGAGTGCTACCGAAGCGCAAAGAACTAAACTCTTCGCCAAACGTGTACATTCCTAAACCGTCTGCAGCGGGCCAATAATCTCAACGACCGCCATGTTGGATGTACAGTCGCGCCACCTATAGGCCGTAAAAGTTGCGAATTGGAGATACCAGTCACGCCAGTATTCAGCCAAGTATATCCTGCAATTTGTCGTTATTAACCTGTTCAGAGCAGCCAAGAAATACGCAAACTGACTATAGTGTAGCTTTCTGCAGCCCTTCTAAAGCAGTTACGAAGAATGTACCAATATCCTATAGAATCAACTATAACATTATGATTGAATTAAGTACTTCTTGCTTCAGTATATTTTTTCTATATGTTAAAAAACTTCAAGGTATGTTTTCCTAGACATGTGAAATAATATGAACATGAGTTGTTTTCTTTTGCATGAAATAAACACCGCCCACGATTTTGTGCTCGGAAGTTTCAAAGGCACTGAAGCAATGCCACACTGACTGAAATAATTTTGCTAAATTACAAGCGATATGTTTCACGCTCATATATTCAGCATCTCTTGCTCATGCTCAGCCCGATATAATGTTGATACACACATTGCGATTTATTCTTTCGGTTACAAAGTGCGGAGCTATTTTTTTAAGTTATTCCGCAGAAAGTCCTTTGCAAGGCTTACGTAAAAATAGGCTTACGTCTGTGATGCTGCTACCGTTCTGCTTTGCCGTTGCTGTCTTCGTTTTACTTGTGAAAGCGATGCGATGTACGCGTGGAGATGAGCAAGTGGACCAGCGCTTGCGAAATCTCCTCTGTATATTCATTTATTACTCGGAGAATTGTCTTTACGTGAGTAGGCTTCCCTGTTAGTAATTTAGGTGCTCATATACTCTTGTACGGATTCTAGGATGTGGCTGTGAGTCGTGAGCTCTCGTTCTATCCGCAGGCCAGCAAATGTTACTTGTTTTAAAGACGATAGTCTTTCTTGGGATACTTAAACGGAGAAATTTTGGTCTGTCTGTCTTTCTGTTTGTCGGCACGTCACTCGATTCAGCCACTCGGCCAAAGTTGAACCACTTGCCCAAGGGCCAGCCATCTTGAACTGGTACGGCTGTTCATACTTGTGAACGTTGTCGATCAAAAAGTAAATATCACGCATATCTGAGGCGCAACATCACTAGGTAAGTATTAGGTGGTGTGTTCCTTTAATAGAAAATGCATACATACGTAATTCTAAAGACCCTAGTTTCTTAAGCTGCGCTGAAAATGCGACTGCGCTGAAACTTGCCTTCCTCCGTGTCCTCTGCACGAGCTCATTGTTGTGTTTCTGCTTCGGTTCTGTATTGCACTGTACGAATGCCATGGGGCGCCGCTCTGGCATACCTGTTTTACCCAGGAGACATGTAAATAAAAGAGTGTGTGGAGAGTACTCGTTGAGTGCGGACGTTTCTTCTGCCTTAGCGCTTCGCTCCAAACCGCGTGTTCGGGCTGGCTGGCGTCCCCGCCGGTCGCGTTGGTCACCGCCGGTCTTCGCCTGCTGCTGCGCCGGGACTACCAGCCCGTAACACAGCACTCATGTTTCCCGACGTATTGCCAGATGGCATCCATATCTCACGCAGCGCCTCTTCTATCGTCTTTAGACGACATTTGCAGCGAAGCACGCAGATACGCGGCCAATTTTTTTTTTTTGTATTCTGCATATTGAAACATGAAGCATCTTAAAACATGAAGCTCGAAATTGCGGCTTGTGATTGTACACCGATAGCATTTGGCAATAACATTTTTTTTTGTCTGTTTGCAACCCCAAGGTTCTCTCCGGAGAATGAAGAGGGCAAGTTCGCAAAAGATCGACAAGTTCTTCTCCCCTTCCCCCATGAAAGCCTTACACGTTGCAGTCGAAGACACCGAACAGACCACCTCATCAGCAACTGTCCCAACGCTGCGACTGGACGAGAAATATACTAACACTAGTATTCTTCCCCAGTCGGCATCATGTAGCACATCGGTACCTTTGCAAGGCGAATGTTCACACCCTGCTTCTCCATGCGACCAAACTACCGAATTTCAAAGCCAAAGATTGGACGTGACATCCCCGAGCATCTCCGTGGAATTCTCGAGCGACATAGGAAAGTTCGTCGGCGGGCAAGTAGATGAGTACAATAAACGGCGTTTGTTGGAAACGCACTGGTGCCCTCCGGATAACTACAGTTTTCCATACTCACTTCACCGGAAAAACGGCAAAAATGAGAAGCGATACGTAAATCTGTCGCATCTAAACAAGTTCAAGTGGCTTGTGCTCTGATTATAGCAGGGGTCTGTACTGCAAGTACTGCGCTATGTTCATAACAGGTGCGATGGGAGGTTACCAGAAAAATGTCCCCCTCCAAAAACTGGTCACCAAGCCACTCACGTCCTTTGTAAAACTGCTGGAAAGGATGGTGATCTTCCTGTACATGAAGCAAGCAAGTACCATAAGGAAGCAATGCAGGCTGGGAAGGAGTTTCTCGCACGTGTTAAGGCTCCCGAAAAAGATGTAGCCAACCAAATCAGCAGTCAGCATCTACATCAAGTGAACGACAACCGAAACCGCCTGGCCCCAATTATAAAGTCTATCATCTTTCTAGGGCGCCAAAATATACCATTCCGTGGGCACCGAGACGACGGAAGACTTCTTGAACGGTCAAATGAGGCCTCATTGGCTTCGAATGAGGGCAATTTCCGCGAGCTCCTGCGCTTTCGAGTATCAAGTGGGGACACTGAACTCCAGAGGCACCTTGCCAGCACATCATCCCGAGCCACGTACATTAGCAAGACGACCCAAAACGAATTAATCAAGTGCTGTGGAGATGAGGTTCTTGCTACACTCATTCAGTGGGTGCACGAGTCGGGCGTCTACAGCATTATGTTCGACGAAACAACCGATGTATCGCGCACGTCGCAGCTAAGTCTTGTTCTGCGGTATGTACACGAGAACGTAGTGCGAGAGGACTTTTTCCAATTCGTTGACCCTCGCACTGACAGCCATGCTGTCGACGCCAACGTAATTGAGCCCATCCTGACAGGCAGAGGACTTAATTGGTGAGAGGGTTTTGAAGATGCTGAAGGACCTACAACTCGACTAGGAGAGGTGCGTTGGCATAGCAACAGATGGCTGCAGCGTCATGGTGTCAGAGCTGTGTGGCGCCGTGTCAGAAATTAAGCGGTGTGCCACAAAAGCAGTTCACTCTCCGTGTTTTAACCATGCACTCAACTTGTCACTATCAAAGTCATCGCGTGTTCAAGCCGTCAGGAACGCGGTGGGGATTATGAAAGAGGTAGTAATTTTCTTTTTCACCGCCTCACCGAAACGAAAAAGTGTATAAGAACACACTTGGCCACCAGCTTAAAGGCCTTTGTGAGACGATATGGGTGGAGCGACATGACAGTGTCATCCAATTTCGAGACTGCCTTGTCCTCGTGGCGAAAGCTCTTGACGCCGTCGCCACCTGGAAAGAACTTCAAAGCGCTGCAAAAGCAAGGACACTCCGCGTCGCTGTTGGCGATGGTGAGTTCGTGATGGCGATAGTTTGCCTCTCGGACCTATTGGCGCACACGCTTCCATTGAGTCGTCTCTACCAGAAGGAGTGCGTTGATGTGCACACAGCAAGGAATACTTTGACAGACACTGTAGCTGTCCTAAATGCTCAAAGACGAAACAGTGAAGAGGCGTTTACACCTCTCTACCAGCAAGCCGTCGCGCTCGCGGATGAACTTGAAACAGAGCTGCGGCTCCCTCGCATCACGAAGAGACAGTCCTACAGGTCTAACACTCCAGCGCTTGATCCAGAGAGCTTCTACAGGACGTCAGTATATATTCCACTACTGGATAATGTGTTTGCAGACCTCAAATGGAGATTCAATGAAGATACTTTTGGAGTTTGAGAGCTCTTCCTATTTATGCCGTCCCAGCTGCTGAATACCATATCACCGGAAGACGAAACTAAAATAGTAACACAGATCTCCCAGCGGTATGGATCACTCGTAAGGCATGGCCCGATAAGTGCGAGTGTCATTGCAGCAGAACTGCGGCTATGGCGGGAAAAGTGGAAGCGTGAACGTGAAGAAGGAGCTGACATCCATGCGACTGCTATTGAAGCACTCTGCACGTGCGACGTAGACATTTGTAGAAGTGCCTTCGATCAAGGCACTTCTACAAATACTGGCCACCCTTCCTGTCAGCATCGCCAGCGCCGAAAGATCATTCTCTACACTACGCCGCTTAAAGACATGGCTGCGATCACAAATGAGTGAAACACGCCTGACCGGCCTCGCCTTGCTACATACACACAGATACATCCCTGTTGACTGTGAAAAAGTTATTGATCGCTTCGCCAACAGAAATCGTGGTCCGCGGAGGTTAGAATTTGTGTTGTAGCATTGGATTGGTGTTCACCACATCATACTTTTCGCTAGGAGTGCCCAAATCTACCAACCAGGCGTTGTGGTGATCTCGCTGCACACATTTTTTTGTCATTTTTTCTGCAGTATAGTGCATGACCTGACATTGCATTTGCAGTAAAGCTTCTTCGTCTAAGTATACACTTGCATCTTTTGAAACGTACACACCAGTGGAAGGAAAGCTGCACAAAGAAGAGAAACCACATGGAAAGTGACTGGACGTAAAATTGTTATTTTGAACCACTCTCTAAAATAGTTTCATTTGCAACCCTACACACATGTGTGCCTCCCCTGGTCCGGCAGTCAGAAACGCTATTTCTTTATCGGTTAAAACTAGTGACGGTTCACTCGCGCATTTCTCGCCTTGTTTCTTTATCAAGAAGGCTTCTAAGCGCTCCCGCTCATGCCTTGTCGCCTTGAAAGGTTTGACCTCGCTTCTCAGCGACTGAAAACGACCTGGAGCGGGTTGAAGGGGAGCAACAATGGTATTACAGTACCGCTCTTCCTTTCTCGCTCGTTGTGCTTTCGCCGCTGCTAATTGCGGTAAAGGCACCCCAACACCACAAAAGCTTTTTCAAAGTTTACTGTGTGGTGTCACGCCTCATTATTGCCTGTCAGCCCATGCATTCTTAACGATGCACCTGTCGTTCGGGGGTCGCACTAGTGTGTCACTGGAACTGGGAGCGGACGAGCGAGAGAGGAGGAGCGCTACCGTAATCCCGTACCCTATTTCCTTACCGTGTTTCCGGAACTTGCTAAAAGACTCTAACAGCGCACCGTGTACCTGCCGTGTCGCCTCTGTCGTCTCTTCGGCGCCATACGAATGATTTTTGTCCAAACGTATAATCCGCGTACAAGTGCTGACAACGCGGGGTCAACGAGTCTCCTTATCCCCGAAAGGATCGTGAGAGATGGCGGTCCTCAACCTCTGAAGTCTTGCGCGGTCAACGGGACATTGAATTTTGAAGTGAAGCTGTGTGATCATCATTATGACCCTACCAAGGTTCCATGATTACTGAAATCCTGGGGACCGCGTGAAGAGAGGGAAAATGGGGTGGACCTCAATGTGCCCATTTAATCCAGTGCTGGTGCACCGGAGAGCACCGTGCCTGTTCCTTGTGATATGAACAATGTAAATACTTGTATAGTTTTCTTTCTTCCATCAACTTATCCTAATGAATGCCCGGCCAGACACCAACCCATGTTCGCACCGGCCACGCAACCCGATTTCTAACAGAGGCTTATCGCAGCAAAATGGGCATATATCTGAAGTGTGGTAGCCCGTAATTTGTAGTAATTGTTCCAATTTATTAAGACGAGAAAACTGATTAGGACATATGAGTGCAACCAGTTTAAGCACAAATTAATGTATTTATGCTGTGATGGGGCTCTTTTAATAATAGGAACTCCTAAAAACAAAAGTCAGCCCCCCCCCTCTATAGCCTTCTCCAGGCGACCGCCCCCCCCCCCCCCTAAAATGAGTGGCTGGATCCGCCCCTGACCCAAGATGGCGAACTTCACTGCTGCCACGATGAATATCCACCGGAACGTTCTGTTCAAGCCTAAATCGAGTGGCAGCGAGCGATGTCCGTATGTGGCGATGGTTGTGTTGTTGACCGCCTGAAGGGGGGACGCACTGGGGACACGGCAATCGGTGGACCCAACCGGCAACACGCTCACCTCAGCGCAGTGGCGCACCGACGGGGGGGGGTTTCGGGGGTTGTAACCCCCCCCTGAAACCGACAGACCCCCCCCCTCCCCGTAACTGCCCCGCTGTCCTTCTCACCGGTAGTCCAAGGTTCATATCCAGAGGTGCCCTGAGGTCGACTTTTCCTGACCGGCTCTGGAAATGTGTTGTATTCACTCATCTACTCCTAAATTGAGGAGTGCTCTATGGCGTGCTCTATGGCTCTGCGTTCCTAAATTTCCAGGGAAGCAGCTTTCCAATAATAATATCTGGGGTTTAACGTCCCAAAACCACGATATGATTATGAGAGACGCCGTAGTGAAGGGCTCCTGAAATTTTGAACCCCTGGGGTTCTTTAACGTGCACCTAAATCTAAATACACGGGCCTCAATCATATTTTCGCCTCCATCGAAAATGCAGCTGCCGCGGCCGGGATTCGATCCCGCGACCTTCGGGTCAGCAGTCGAGCGCCATAACTTATCACTAGACCACCGTAGCGGGGCGCAGCTTTCCAAGAAAAAATATGCTTTCACGGGTTGTCAGTATGGCCCCTTTTTTATTTTCTTGCCCCTTTGATTACTACAATAGAGCATATGCCACGGCAAATATAAGAATGGAACACATCGAGGGACGAGCTCTCATTTCACTCCAGCCGCAACCAAAAATATTTCTCAGATACGTCTAAATGACTGTTTTTCGATCGTCAAGAGATCCTATGTCATAATTTTTCTCTCTCATATAAATTTCATTGAACGAGAATTCAATTCGCCCGTAAAACATAAGACTCTCGGCCGTGTTTGGATGTTCCCGTAGCCTGAAAATAAAACTCTGCACAAACACCTATACAAGTCGATATCTTCGGTTTTCTTCAGACCCCCCCAAAAAGCGGAATATATTAGTCTTAGACATCAATACGAAGAGCCGGAACATACTGCAGCGCACAACGTGAAAAAACAAAAGAAAAACAGATGATATATTCAAGAAACTCACCAAGAACAGCTACGGAAAGTCATTTATTCAGAAAGCAGTTCACTTCCAAAAACACGATGCAAGCTGATAAATCCAGCAACACCCCCCCCCCCCTTTTCCAATCAACACCACCACAGAAATGCATCAGTCTCTACTATCCGAGTAGTGATCGAAACCATCGCTCCCAATGACCGGCCGCCGAAAGAGAAAATTCAAGACACCAGCTGAACCGAGAACCTGAAAGAAAGGCGGGAACCAATTTTGCAAGAGATCGCAACTCATAGCCGAAGATTCCGAGGACGCGGACCGCCGAATCACTTTTCCTGAAACTTCAGTTTTCACAGTTGAAACCAACTACCGGAAATGAATCTTGACATGTGTTAACGACCCAAACAACGTGAACCGCGCTCAATGCAACCTACCCCTTGTGTACAGCACACAAAAAAAGAAAGAGAGATAGAGAGAGAGAGAGGCATCTGCGTACCCACTTCGACGCGGCCGTCTAAAAAGCTCCCCACCCCCTTCACTGTTCAACTCATACCTTCCGGTCAAGCCCTTGCACTGCTCTGTTCTTTTGCCGACAAGCACCGCCGCCGCCTGAAGCACCCTTCCATACCCGCCGAACAAGAAAAGAAGCCCTATTCATGTGTTTCCCTTCCTCAAACTCCGAAGAGGGAACCGTGTGGTTTCGGGACAATGCTCACTCAAATTTTAAAGATAAGAAGGCGTCGGCGGCATCTGATCCATCCGCCAAGCTTCGACGCACGTGTTTTCTATTTTCTTCGGGGCTGCTGGTGAATGGTACCGTCTGTCGCTTAATGACTGCAACGGAGTTGTCGCGCATTTTTTTTTTCTGAACCTCGTTGACAGCGGACGAACGAGATGTGTTAGTGCGGCGAGAAGAAAGGCCACCTCGCAAGCGGCTCGTTCATCAAAGCAACCGCGAACCCACGGAGGCTGTTTCTGAGCAAGCCTTGGAGCAACTAGTGTGTGCGTCGCCAGCCATTGTCGCAGCATCGCACGCACACAGTGACTCTAAGCATGCCCACGGCCGGTCTGGAGGCGTGCACCGGCCGTGGCATGCCATGCGGAGTCTGGCCGTCACAAAGATGGGAGGAGCAAGAAGCCGTGGCAGAAGAAGTAAGTAAATGTTTTTAACGACGTCTGCTAAGAAAAAAAGAACCTTGGGAAAGTGCGGAAGGTCTGTTGGGGCGGCACGTTTTCTTTTTCTCAGTAAACGTCTCTCGCCCTCTCTTTTTACCACTTCTTTTTTGCATGTACATCGGACGGAAACTACAAAGTTTGATGTGCACACATGCGTGCACATTCAGTTTGCTTGCTAGAACTTGTTGCTGTGTTTGCTGCGTGAATCTGAAGCCCTCTCTTGAAGCGCCAGTCGAACGAGGCTATGGTCGAACACATCCTCACCTACTACCCAAAAAGGATTTCGTGTTCATATTCAAGCGACGCAGCAACAACACCGGAATGCCCGATTACGTCCATAGAGGAACCGGTAACTCAGCAGATATCGTCGTCTCATGCGTCCATTAACCAGTCAATTTTTACTAAGGATGGTTCAGCCGCCGAACCTATATGCGCCGGAGTGACCTGGGAATCTACGCTGGAAAGTCAGTAAGTGCGGCTCTAATGCAGTTTATCCGTGAGCTGAGAATTGTACTGTACGTGTGCTGCATTGAACTGTACATGCTATTTATAATCAATACTATGTAGTTTATAAGTAATATTTATGGTGCGCTTTGAAATTTATTGTTTGGTGAGACTCCAAGGAAGCGTAGGAAATTATCAGCTGCAGCGTTTTTTAAGAGTTAAAGTTGCCATGCATGCGCGCTTGTTCGTATGGCATTTTCTTATTACACTGGTAGTGCAAATACACGGGACACAAGAAACGCACACGAAAACACACACACGGCGCTGGGTGTCTTCATGTGCCTTTCTTGCGTCCTGTTTGTATGCGCTACCTACCATAGTAATAAAGTTTTAACATCATTGCGCGACCGCCAGCCAGCCGACATGTCGGTTCAATTTGTAGTTTATTTTCTACGTGCACTGCTCCATTGAACGGTTTTTTGGCCTTGTCAAGTTATTTCAAGACCTTTCTGTAAAACGCTGAATAATCATCATCATAATTCATGTTATTATTATTATTATTATTATTATTATTATTATTTGGTATTTTATTTGTTGTCGCATTACTCCAGCTGAAGCAAGGAAATGTCATATTATGCAATGTGCTTGCCCCCCCCCCCCCCCCCCCCCCGCACTCCTGTAATCTTGTCAGAAGTTCAACCCCCCCCTGAGAGAAATCCTGAGTGCGCTAATGCCTCAGCGCCGGTGTCCACAAGGAATCGAAGGCCACTGTCGCGGTCGGTGAGGAAAAACACTGATGGACGACGTTCGGGGGCCTCTGGGACACTGGTCGTCCTCAGTGCCGGCCGCTCCCGTTTTCCGCATAGTCGCAAGGAGGAATGCATTTGCGAGCAGCGTTGCCATGCTTCCTGTGATACCAGCAGGTTCTCTGTTGCGCTGCTGGGCGCTGGCGCTCCTCGAGAGTGTTGCGGGCCTGCACCGCTGCGACGGTATCGGCGAGGCGGGATATCTGCTCCCGGATGTCATGCAGTGCGGTCGTAGGCGCGCGGCCGGCGATGTCTGGCTGTAGCGCCGCGACGGACGGCGGAGCGACCGCCAGCACCGAGTCCGCGAGCTCGGCGAGTTGAGACAGGCGTTCGTCGGCAGCCGAGGCGAGGACCATGCGCACGTTGACCGGAAGTCGCTGTAGGAACAGCTCGCGAAGCAGTCTGCTGTCGGCCTCGGTGGTGGTTGCGCCGGCCGTATGCAACAGCTGCCTCGTGGCGCAACAATTGGCTGGGCGTCCGGTCCCCGAGCTCGGTGTCGTGCAGTAGCTGCTGCAGTCGCTGAGGCTCCGACGGCGTGAGGCGGCTGATGAGCAGCTGTTTGAGCGTTGTGTACGCGTTCTCTGCAGGTGGAGCGACCAGCAGATCGCGTATTTCGCTCGCTGTTGCC